>NW_011494811.1:1893916-1920199 GCF_000754665.1 Bison bison bison
TCCAGGCGACACTTGCTCTGGCCAGCGTCTAAAGAGGGAGGTATGCACATCAGAGTCACTTGGACCCCACACAGGAGCCACAGACTGCAGCTGTAGAAACGCTGAGAGAAAAGCACTGTGTTGTGGGGGCCCACACACCGCCACACATCACACACACACACCACACACATCCAGACATACACACACGCAGGCAGAAACCACACCACACAAACACAGACACACAGGCACACAGACATATCAAAGTGGCTGTTCCAGGAACACGAATGCCCCACAGCCTCACCTGCCTCTTAAAGGTATTCTTAGAAAAAGTCAGGGGGGTCATATTTATACCCAGTTCTGTTTATTTCTTTTCTCCCAAACATCCCTAATCCCTCCTAGGGGAAAAAAAGTTCTACTATTTTTCACTGACTTTAAAAGCATGCAAGCCCAAGGAGTCTCAAAGATGTCTTGCAATTCAAAACCTGCAAGCTCTTTTCTTTTTTTTTTCTGGCACCACCATGGATTTTTTTTTTCACTATTTATTTATTTATTTATTTATTTATGTGACTATGCCAGGTCTTAGCTGTGGCATGTGGGATCTAGTTCCCTGACCAGGGATTGAACCCAGGCCCACTGTACTGGAACACAGAGTCTTAGCCACTGAACCATCAGAGAAGTCCCCAGCAAGCACTTTCTTTGGGAAATCAGAGGCCCTAGGGCAGCCGGCTTGCTGCTGCTACTGCTAAGTCGCTTCAGTCGTGTCCAACTCTGTGCGACCCCATAGACGGCAGCCCACCAGGCTCCCCTGTCCCTGGGATTCTCCAGGCAAGAACACTGGAGTGGGCTGCCATTTCCTTCTCCAATGCATGAAAGTGAAAAGTGAAAGTGAAGTCGCTCAGTCGTGTCCGACCCTTAGCGATACCATGGACTGCAGCCCACCAAGCTCCTCTATCCATGGGATTTTCCAGGCAACAGTACTGGAGTGGGGTGCCACTTAGCCTCCCACAATTTCTGTAATAGCTCTGATCAGTCCACGGGTCACAAACTCAAATACCAACAGGGCGTAGGAAAGCGATACAAATTAGAGAAGGGGCTGGGTGTATTAAGCGTGGCGCTCAGCGTGGTGGCACCACAGGGAATGCTGTGGACTGTGGCGAGCTGGAGAACAGGCTCCCTTTTAAAGGAGGTAGCCACTCCTCAGCAGTAGCCACACATTTGCCTTGAGGGAGGGAACACAGACCTCATATCACCACACTTTCCAATTTTTTATGGGAAATACAAACATCCAGATTTTTAGGTTGAATTTCCCAATTTTTAAATGTTGTCTCAAACGTTTTTAATATGTTTAAATGTGTGAGCAGACCAAACAAAACACATCTGTTGGCTGTCAATGTGGAATCCCTAGTCAAGAGCCAGCCATCATGTTTTGCCATTTTAAGCCTCTCTACAAAAAAAAAAAAAAAAAGATTTATAAAAATTAAAAGCAATAGCCAAATAGCAGCATCTCTCTAAGCTCTGGTGGCAGTGTTTAAAAGCCAGAAAAGTACTTATCTTTCAGTGGGCCAGTCCTCCTTTCCATATTCCCTGGTGGAAAGGGTAGGGGAGAGGCTGCCAAATGAACAGACTCATTCTGAGCTCCCTCCTCAGGAGTGCCCCACGCAAGGAGTGTGGTACGCAGGCCTGTCTCTCCTCCGTGGGGCACGTGCACACTCACCTTTGCATCTGCCTCGATGCGCCACAGCCAGGGTTGGGTCTCGGCACTTGGCTCGCTGGTACTCACACATGGACTCGTAGGACCTGCCGTCGGAGGCGCAGACAGGTTTGGGTTGGGTCCTGGAGCAGTGGAGGTTGCACTGAGGGTCACGGTCACTTATGAGAAACTGGGTTGGAAAAGAAAAAGGTGAAATGGTACAGGGCTGACTTTTGCAAGAACAGGAAAGATGAGTTCACAATTTACAATACTAATTTGCCTTTGGGAAGCAAGTCCAGAATAATTCCAAAGTTATTAAACCCTACAAGTGGTAGGAAACCAAGCGACCACAAACTCTAACAAAGGACGGCATCCTGGACTCAGTAACTCACATGCAGGACCTCATTAACCCTATGAAATAGGAACTACCTATTTTTTAGATAAGGAAACTGAAGCCCTAGAGAGAGGTAACTTGCCCAGTTTCACACAGTTCTAAGTGGCGAGTCTGAACCTAGACTGGTCAGAAGTCAAGTCCAAGCTTTCACCACCAGGAACTTCAGCCTCTGGTCCAGACTGATGGTCTCTGCACTTGGCCCTACTTGGGTACCTCCCCAAACCAGGAATGCACCAGGAATCTCTACTCTCTATCTTTGGAAAGTTTTATTGTCTAGAAAGTATTACTGAGCCCCCAAATCTATCACCCTTCCATTTCTGCCTACTGCTCTCTGCCAGAATACAGGTTAAGTAATTTTCTATGAGAAGGGAATTTCCTAATTTAACATGAACGTCATCATCAGATTGTGAAATGCTGAGTTAAAGTTTTCTTTACGGCAGGACTTCCCAGACACCTTTGGTACATTCTTATGCATTATTAATCTCCCAGAGGTACAGTAAATTAGATAGCTGTAAAGTATTTGCTACTCTTCCCATTGAGTGTGGAGTCTTCCCTTGAACCTGGACTGGCCTCAATAACTTGCTTAACCAATAACATGCTGTGGCAGTGATGTTATGCGACTTCTGGGCAAAGTCACGTGACGCTTTGCAGCCTCCTCCCAGGTCTCTTGCAACACTCAGCCTAGGGGAAATCAGCCACCATGTAAGAAGCCCAACACTGAGACCACCATGCTAGGAGGAAGCCCAAGCTAGCACGGGGCAAAACCGAGTGGAGAGAGAAATGCCCAACAAACACAGGCACAGAGACATGTGAGTGAAGAAGCCTTCAAATGAGTCTAACTTCAGCAGTCACTTCATTGTAACTAACAGAGATGAAAAGGAGCAACTGCTTGAGAGAGCCCTGCCCAAGCAAGACCCGCCCAGCTGAGCCCAGTCGACCCACCAGAACTGTGAGAGATAATGATAAGTTATGTCATTAAGTTAAAATTCTTTTTATTGAAGTACAGTTGATATATAATGTTTCAGGTATGCGGCAAGCCATTAAGGTTTGAGTAGTCTGAAACAGAGCAATAGCTAACCAGATCAAGAGCATATATGATGCTGTATCTCTCAAACTTATTTGACCATGGACCCCCTTCTCGGTGAACCCCTGTTCACAACTGTAGGATACAGTTGGAAAATAATAACTGGATTCTACAACCCATGAGCTTCTGTTGAAGAACCTATGATTAGACTGCATGGGCCTTGAGAGCTGGATCCACTTTCATTCATCCCTCTATAGCAGAGCTCCGGACACACTGAAGGCTCTTCGTCAGGGTGAACTGAGAGAATGAAAAGCCCATCGTGGCACATGGCAACGTGGTGCACACACCTCTGGCCATCAGTGATGTTAGATTTGACTGGATAATCACACCACGCTCATAAAGGTTTGGGAAAGGTAAGACTACACCCCCTATTTCTATCTGCAGGCCCTTCGTGTGAAGCAAATAGATGAGAACTTGTTGATCTTTTTCCAGAACATCCAAGGGAGGTCCAGAGGCAGTACCCTTCCCTTCAAAGGAGCACATGGCCCATACTGGCCAAATCCAAAGAGAGTCCAAGCCTGTCAGTGAACACACAGACCACCTCCCAGCTGTAAACCCAGTCCCTCCCACTCTCCTGACCACACGCTTGGATGCTGGCTGCTCGGCACAGGGAAGCAGCAACTGAACTGAGACCACCCTGCACACACAGGCTTATCAGGATAGACAGCACGATGCAGCCTCTCTTCAGATGCTCTGGACAGCCACACTCACACGTCCAGCCTGAGTCCTGTCCAAAGCTCAAAGGGAATGTCCTGATAGTGTCTTAGTGTCCCCAGGTAACATGTGATGGCCCAGCGGGTAAAGAATCCACCCGCAATGCAGGAGACACAGGAAATTCAGGTTCAATCCCTGGGTTGGGAAGATCCCCTGGAGGAGGAAATGGCAACCCATGCCAGTATTATTGCCTGAAAAATCCCATGGACAGAGGACCCTGGCAGACTATAGACCAACAGGTTGCAAAGAGTCGGACATGACTGAGCAACTAAGCACGTCCCCAGGTAAAAAATCTGTCATATGTAGTCATCTCCCGAGGCAGCCACACCCCCAGGCTGCCACAGAGGAGGGATGAGCAGACGGAGAGAGGGGCAGGCAGTGTCGTCCACACTTCAGACCCTTGGGTGGTGCCCCTCTGTCCCTGGGGACCTTCACAGGGTCTCCTGCCCTGGCATGTCTGACCCTTCTCTGGCCTCAGCTGTTCCTGCTCTGACCTCACTCTGCTCACTGCTTAGTGGGGCACCCTGGCCTGCCTTCCAGGTCCCATTGGCTCTTACCCCTAGGCCTTTATTTTTACTTAATATTTTCTTTTCTTTCTTCCTTTCTTTATTCAGCTATGCCAAGTCTTAGTTGCTGCATGCAGGATCTAGTTCCCTGACCAGGGATCGAACCCTGGTACCCTGCATTGGGAGCCCAGAGGCTTAGACCCTGGATCACCAGGCAAGTACGCCCCCGACCCCTGCCTCAGGCCTTTAGACACACTGTTCCTTCTCCCTTTCCTCCCGCTGCTGCTCAGATTTGGGCTCATCTGGGAGGCTCTCCCTGACTCTCACAGGTGAGGACGGGTCCCCCTATAAGAACCTCTCACACCTTACTTTTCCTTCAGGGCTCTTACCACAGTTTGAGGACAAACTGATTTGTGGGATTTGATTAGCAATGGAATCCCCCACTCTGAGCACCAAGAAGACAAGGAGACTGTCTCTTTCAGCCTGTGAACACATCTCTGGCATCCAGCGCCATGCTGGGGCACTTGATTATTTGGGGGCAAACGCATCCCTGCAGCGGTCTTTCCCACACGACATTATGACAGGCATGGTCTCCCAGGCTCCTGCCATCCCTGGTGGGGAGCGGGGGTGGGTGGGGGGGGTCCCTGGGCCACTCCCCTACCCCGCCCCCAGGCCCTCCTCTCTGAGCTTCCCCCTTCCTCCCTCAAAACATGGTGGGTTGAGGTGGGCCACAGCCTCCTGCCCTAGCTCCACTTCAGAACCTAAGTTATCTCTGAGGCTGAGAGGTGGGTCTCTTCTCTCACCATCCCCTCCCCAGGCCCCTCTGCCACTCCTGCCTTCCCAGCCTTGGACCAACTGGGCACCAGGGAAAACTTGGGACCCAAGGTCCAGCTGAATGATTCAGGCTTAGAAGCCCTGGTCGTGGGCACCTGGATGGGCACAGGACCCAGGGGGCTGCAACCAGCAGAGCTGGCCTCGAAGTCTCTCTCCCTCCCTCAGACCCACTCCTAATCTGTGTGCAGCCTGGAAAAGCAGCCACCTGGCTCCGTCATCCTGCCTGGTGGGCAGCCAGCGCCGGCCAGAGATCAATGCTCTCACACCCTGGCTTGCAGGCCGGCCAGTGGCCTCAAAACTGTCCCAGAGCAGGTCAAGACACTGCTATCCCACCGCTCTCTCCTGGTCCATGGGAGTCGGGGTTACTTCACAGAAAGCGAGACCTGTTTGTTAGCAACTTTGCATGTCAATCTGCACGAGCTAGGGAAGGGCTGGCTCTCACAATCACACAAGGATAGAAATATCAGTATCTTCCATCGCCTGGGGAAGTCAAGAAACTCATCCTTGGTCACAGAGAAATTTGGTAGCCAGACCTTGTCTGAAGAGTGATAAGAGCTGATAATAATATGTCACTTATGATATGTTAACTAATGTAACCTCCACAGTAGTCCTAAGAGGCAGGGTCAGTGCTGAACTTGACACCCAGGGCCTGGCTCCAGAGCCACAACTTCTAACCACTATACCACACTGCCTGGCAATATTGTAGAGAAACACTGCAAACAGAAACTCTAACCCAATTGAAAAACTGGATTCAGTTTCGGATTAGCAGATACAAACTGCTATATATAAAATAAACAACAAGGCCGGAATGTATAGCACAGGGAACTACATTCAATATCTTATAATTAACCATCACGGAAAACTAAACAAATAAACTGGATTTCCAAGTCAAAAACTATTTACCCAAGAGCTTACTGCAATGTAAGACACCAGCTGCTGAAGACTCAGTTAGGACGGCCCTGCCCTCCAGGCACTTTAAACCTGCTGTAAGTAGCTCCTCATATGGCTCTCTTCACCTTCAAAAAAGAGGGATTGAGCATTGCCTTGCTGTTTCCTCTGTAGCTCACAGGAGAGGGGAGATACGGGCATCCCCGTGGTGGTGAACTATGGGCCATAAATTTAGTTTGGAAATGGTTTGCTTTGGGCCAACAGAAATGCCACGGCAGCTGTGCCAGAGACCTGCTTCATAACTCAGAGAGCACTGCCTAGAGATGGACAGGTTAAAGGCAGCTTCAGAATAAGCTCCACCTGCTCTCCCCTCTCCCCGAGATCCTTCCTGGCTTCAGAAGAGCTCCCAAAAGGGTCCATCCAGAAACGACTGGCCCCCAAGGCCAAGTGAAAAAGTAACAGAACAGCCCAGGACCATTGCTAAAGACCGTCTCCAATCATTTGTGGTGTCTCATCTTTATCTGTTTTAGGAACTGTGGGTGTTTGTGATTGCTTTCCCCCCCAAAAAGATGAGTTTTATAAAATGGAGCTTTTATTATTATTATTCAGGTATAGTTAATGTTGAAGCTGAAACTCCAATACTTTGGCCACCTGATGCAAAGAGCTGACTCATTTGAAAAGACCCTGATGCTGGGAAAGATGGAAGGCAGGAGGAGAAGGGGACGACAGAGGATGAGATGGTTGGATGGTATCACCAACTCAATGGAGATGAGTTTGAGTAAACTCTGGGAGTTAGTGATGGACAGGGAGGCCTGGCATGCTACAGTCCATGGGGTCGTACAAAGAGTCGGACACGACTGAGCGACTGAACTGAACTGATAGTTGATTTACAATACTGAATAAGTTTCTGGTAGAAAATGCAGTGATACGCAATTTTTAAAGATTATACTCCATTTATAGTTTCATAAAACATTGTCTGTATTCTCTGTGCTGTATAATATACACTTTTAGTTCATTTAATTTATACATAGTTGTTTTTAACCTCTTAACCTTTTACCTCTATCTCACCCCTCTTCTCTCCTCTCTCCCCACTGGTAACCACTAGCTTGTTCTCTGTATCTGTGAGCCTGTTTCTTTTTTATTATATAAGTGATGTCAAACAATAATTTGTCTTTCTCTACCTGACTTATTTCACTAAACATGATACCCTCCAGGTCCATGCCACATTGTTCCAAGTGGCAACATTTCGTTCTTTTTTATGGTTGAGTGGTAGTCCATTGTGTGTGTGTGTGTGTGTGTGTGTGTATCATCTTCTTTGTCCATTCACCCATTGATGGACACAAGTCGCTTCCATATCTTGGAACAGTAGAATGACCAGGCCCTAATAGAATCACCCAAACCTCCAGGGGCCCTAGGACACTGTTTGTTCGGTCATCCACTGATCTAGTTCTATACTTAACAACCAAGCTCTATGATGCGCCCTGCTCTGCAAGGTATGGAAAACAGAACACAACCAGCATAGTCCTGTCCCCAATGAGCTTGTACTCTAGGGTATCGAGAACAAGCAACCTGACATTGACCATGTTAACAAGGGAATAGGAAACCACTGGAGGAAGAGAAGATTTCATCCTTGGGACTCTGCAATGCCACAAAGCCACAGAGCCCAGTAAAACTTTCTGCAATGATAGACACGCTCTATATCTGTGCCATCTAGTTTATGGAAGCCACAAGCCATGTGTGGCTATGAAGCACTAAAACATAGCTAATGCAACTGAGGAACTAAATCTTTGGTTGAATTTAATTTTAGTTAACTTTGAATAGCTATATGTAGCTAGTGGTTGCCAGATTCAAGAGCACAGCTATTGCAAGGGATAGGGGATGGGGGCGCGATGGCTCACCCTCGCTGGAGTTTCTCCTAGTTGAGCCAAGGTACAACAGATTAGACCAAGAAGCAGATTCTGAGATAATTTCTGCATTTGGAAACTGGACATGAAAACATGAATTTATTATTTATAGGTTTCAACAAGAGAACATCCCAGCAGTTCAACACAGTCCACCTAAAGTCACAAAGGCAGATTTTTTCCTCTCTTCTTCAGAAGACAGGAGGGACAGGATGGAAGTCCCCAGCACCACCCATGACTGGGTCATTTCTCCCAGCACACAGACAAAACTCAAAGTCTGAGTCACCCTGCTGGGACTGAACTCCCGGGCCAGAGAAGTCTGCTGTGGGCTCAAGAGCAACCAGAGTCGGTGGAAATTTTTGGAGTTAAGCAGAGGCAAACCGTCTCCCCAAAGAAGCAAACCATTTCCCTCTGAGGAAGAAACAGCATTTTCATAAAAATCTTCACAACCCTTCCTTCTTCCTCACCAAAGGACAACAAAAACAAAATAATTATGTTAAGTATGATTGTGTAATATGGGAGCCAGACAAAAGGGGCCAAGACAATTGTGCATTTGCAAATGGCTCCTATTCCCTCCCTCTCTCCTTGGGGAGTGAGTGGTTCCAAAGCAAACACGCAGAATTTTCGTGTTCTGCTCACATTTGTAAAGTAGGACAAGCACTTGAAATATATTTAAACAATCCATCCTTTCTACTGGAAAATTAAGCTACCGATGGGGACTATCTTCACCAGAGAAGAGACGTGGGCAAATGAAATCAATATTAGATAACAGTCCCTTCTGTCTGAAATGTGTACATGCTGATCCTTGCCCTCAGTTTCCAGCAGAGTACAATGTAAACCCTGCCACAGCTTTTGCTCAGGGAGACCATTCCACTACCACAAACTGTGTTGGGTTTAACAGACTGCCAAGTTTCCATGACAACAGAGGGAACAACAGAGGCAGCCTAAGTTTCCATTGGGGAGGAGATGTTCGATTCTTTATAATAGGGAGTTGGATTCACAGTTCTACCTGTACCATGCTGATTTCACCAGCATCTAAAATTCTAAAATGGCATTTTGCTAGTAACATGCCTACTTCTATAGTTTTCTCAAGTGAAGAAACTGGGGCAGGAACCATACTATACAAAGCAATGGTCTGGAAGTGTGAGATCCACAACTTGGAAGAGCAAGCAGCATTCCCTTTATGATGTTGTTGTTGTTGAGTCGCTAAGTTGTGTCCAACTTTTTTCAACCCCATGGACTGTAGCCCACCAGGCTCCTCTGTCCATGCGATTTCCAAAGCAAGAATACTGGAGTGGGTTGCCATTTCCTTCTCCATGGGGTCTTTTGGACCCAGGGATTAAACCCACGTCTCCTGCATTGTAGGCAAATTATTTACTACTGAGCCACCAAGGAAGCTCCTCTTTATGATATCAGACTCAAAAATCACAGGCCAAACTCAAATAATTTGGGTTTTTTAAAAATAAATTCATTTGTAACACAGCTTCAGTTACTCACTTTTAACTTTTTTGTTTCACTTATAGATTGCTACAAAACAAACCATCCCCAGACTTAGTGGCTCCAAATTATTCATCATGTCTCTCAATTCTGTGGGTTGGCTGGGCTCAGCTGGATGGTTCTTCTGCTCCACATGGTTTTGGCTGAGATAACGCACAGGCTTCATTCAGCTGGGAGCTTGGCTGGGGCTGGAACACCCACTGTGACTTCACACACTGGTGCCTAGTTGGAGTGGCTGAAGGTGCAGAGGGCCTGGTTAGGTCTCCCTCTCCAGAAGACTTTCTTCTTTTATCCACATTGATTTCTTTCAATCCTTAATCTCTTATCTAGATGTCTAACTTTCTGTCACCAAATTTTTTTCCCCATCCAAGTTCCAGTTCCACACTAACTGAAGTTACCACTCTAACAAGCAAACGCTTTCATGTTTTAAACACCACTGTTAACTTCCTCAGACCTCCTGCTACACTGTCTTCACACATCTATCAAAACCTTCTACATACTCCATTAACATTTATGTATGTACATGTCTAGAAAAGACTGTGTCTTATTCCTCTCTATACACACAGGGCCTAAGCCAGAGCCTGATCCAATGCAGTTGTTTAACACATGTTTGAAGAATGGATGGGGGAATATCAAACCTTACCTAAAAGATATCCCAAAGAAGCTCCTTTTTCTATCACTTACTGTAAAAAGAGATATTCTTTGTCAAACTACCACCAAATGCTTAACACTCGCAAATTTTTTTTCCTTTTTTTTTTTTAAAGAAACATCTATTATATAAAGGAAGCCATACATTAACCACAGGACTTTCCCCTTGAATTAAGGAGGAAAAAATTTCCTAAGCCATTGAAAAGAATGCAGCTGAGTGGCTGAGACAGTGTCCATGGAATTCATTCCCAGTGAAACTGGCGTTAGCCTGAGAATCCTCCTCACAAAACTTGGAAGTCACTCCACCCCCCAGATAACTCATGTCACCCACAAGACAGGCAGTAATCTGAGATGCCCAAGGTTGCTAAGCCTGAAATGTGTACATTAAGGCAGGAAACCCTGACAATTTAACAGCCAATGTGATTAGCACTCTGGTTTTTCTGGCAGCTATAATATGCATGTACTTGAGTAAAAACAAAAGGCAGATTCATTTATAAAAAATATTTTTGACACCCTGAATTTACTTTTTTTCCATAGACTCAACGTTGTAAATAATGGTGAGTGTCCCAGCCCAATATGCTAATGTCAAATTGGAAGGAAGAGAAGGAGAAGGAGCCTTCCCCGTGTGCCTGATGAGTAGGTAACAGGCACAGTCAAGGCTTCCAGTGCCAGGCCCCCCAGCTGGGTAGAAATCCCTGGCCCTTCACACTGTTCCTTCCTGCCTCAGGACTTGGCATGTGTGGACCCTTTTCCCTGGACTGTGTTTCCACCTCATAAACTCCTATTCATCCTTCCAATCTCCATGCAAATGCAGTTTCCTCAAGGCATTGGTCTTCTCTGTTAGGTCAGGACCCTATGATAAGCCTCCACACACCCTCTACTGTCCACTGTGGCCTGTGTCACGATTGAAATTAAATGACCAACTATTTAATTATGCATTTCGTGCCCCCTCCTCCCCACTAAGCCACTGCTCCCTGCAGGCAGGAACCATGATCTGCTGGGTGTCACCCTGCTGGATCCCCAGTGCCTGGCATGGGCCTTACCTGCCAGGTGGTAAGTAATTTATTTACACACCCAGTGGGTGTGTAATAAATATCTATTGATTGAATGAATGAAGAGGAAACTGAGGCTCAGCCAAGTTAAGCTAGTAAGTGGCAGAATACATCTATAAGTCTGACTCAGTGGCCCAGATTCTCTCTATGACACCACATGGCCTCCTTCAAGGCAGGATGGTCAGGGCTGAGCCCTGGAGGCTGGCTGGGGAGGTGGGCAGGAGTGGGGGTGGGTGGGACAAGGGAGCTCTGCTGTTAGCTCTGGTATCAGTGGCAGGGTTCTTGGCGGTAGCCCCTCTGGTGGACAGGAGAGGAGACTGGCTCTGCAAGCAAAGAGAGCTTTCCTAAGGGAGGGAATTTTTTCCTCCTTATGTTTGTAAGTCCAAGTCCAGCTCAAGGTTTTAGTACTCAGGCACTAAAAAGCATTTCTGGGAGATAAATCTACTACTGGAAGAGGGGGAAAGGCCACTCATGGAGCCAGTAAGTCAAGAAGCACACTCCAGGACGTCCAGCTGCAGCTCGGCCCTGTCCCAAGCTGGCCCTGTCCGCCTGCTGTCACCGGCTTCGCCATCTGCAGAACCGGGTTTCGGCCCTGTTCTCTGGGGCGGGGGCCGCGTCCTTGGGAACGAGGAGGAGCCGAGTCACATGAAGACATCCCTCACCCACCCACTATCTAATCCATCATCGGCCCTGAAAATCCACATCCCCACTTTTGCCCGCGCTCTCACCCTTCCCTGACCTCACAGCCCCCGCATTTACACAGGTGCACAGGAGGGCCTCGCTCAGGGCACCTCAGAGCAGTCCCAGAGATGGAGGAGGGGAGATAAGGGAGGTCAAAGCGGGTGGGGACTGCAGCGTGGCGGTGTCTGCTCTTCTTCTCCACACCTCCCTGGCAGGGCCTGACAACAGCATGCCGATTAAAGGGCTTTTCATGCTGCTGAGGGAAAGCAGACGGCCCCCTCCAGCTGCTGGGCAGCTGGAAGCGCTTGTGTTGTTTTAGCCAGGAGAGGCCTGACCCCCGTCACCCCAGCCCCGCCCCCTCCCCAAGGGAGGAATTCCGTGGCCACCCCGGCTTGTCCACCCAGCTTCCCTCCTCCACTCTGTCCCCCACAGCTCTGGAGATGATCAAGCAGGACCCAGGAGACAAGGCTGTCTTACACCAGGTGCCATTGTTGGGGAGGGGTGAGGAGGTGGTCAGTGGGTTCAACAAAGCAGCTGAGACCCTGGGTGGAAAGAAGCACTAACAAGGTTGCAAAGGTAAACCTCCTGACTCAGACCCCATCCGTATCCCCAGGCCATGCCCCATGCCAGCCTATCAGAATGGCGAGCACAAATCAAGCGTGAGTTAGGGCCCAGGCCATCAGATTTCTAAAATATGAAGCCTTCTTCTAAGTGACGGAGCCAGACTCAAAAAGCTACATACTGTCTGATTCCATTTATGTGACATTCTGGAAAAGGCAAAACTATACAAATAGAAATCAGATCTGCGATTGCTGGAAACTGGACGTAGGGGGAGAAAAGGAGAAGTGGTGATATGCTCTATCTTGATTATGGTGGTGCTGATACAACTACATAATCTTGTTTAAAAACATCAAAGTGTACACCTAAAAAGGAGGAAGTGTACTGGATGTAAATCATATCTCAATAAACAAAAAAGAGAGAGAGAGAGAAAAGCACAAACCGCCCCCCCCAAAAAAAAGGCATGAAACCTCCCACAGGCACACAAAGAGGTTTCTGGAAATTTTTCTGCCCACTCCCTTCAATGACCAAGCATCATGCAAGGTGTGTTGGGGATTGTGAAAATAAACAAGAACCAAGGCCCTGCCCCCAAAAGTTGATCCAGTTGCCAAGATGGACATGTGTACAGCTAACTTCATCGGGACAACATTTTCCAAATCAGCAACCAGGAAGCAAAGCCTGAGTCACAAACAGACGAAAGGAGAGAATATTTGAAAATGGGGTGCCCGGAAATTCAAGATGTGAGATGCCTAACTCTGAGAGAGAGAAGACAGGAGAGGAAGGAAAAGGAGGCATTCGTTCAGCAAAGAATAACTGAGCACCCATGCTGAGTGTTGCGGGCAGAGCAGACAGAGCAAGAGACTAACACAGACTACAAGGAAGAAGGAAGATTTCTCAGAAAAGGGGCTGAATCTGGGTGGCAAAGGATTTCCCCAAGCAGGAAGGCACCCTGAGCAACAGCAACAAAAGGTGCACAAAAGTTAAGCACAAAATTCAAAACATAGTTTCGAAATGACCATTTATAGAGGATACAAAGCTTTAGGGCTAGGGTGGGGGTAAGATCATGGAGGGTCTTGAAACATCCATTTGTCTTTTTTTTCCTTGAAGAATTGGAAGCCAGTGAAGAAAGTAAAAGATAAAATCAGAAGATCAGACGGGAGCTTTAGAATCTCTGGCAGGGATCTGAAAGACAACGAAAACACTGATTCAAAAGTTCCTATGGCCGATCAGAAGAACAAGAGGAATCCCGAAAACAGGGGGCATATGTGGGCCAAGGAAGTGGCCGATTGAGACAACTGGATGAGATTAAAGCACCAAGAACCAGGTAGCTGTAGGGCTGCTGCCCAGAGGAGACGGTCTGTGCTCTCCATCACAGCCCCACCAGATTTCCGCAAGGCTAGGAAGGCAAAGGCAATGGCACCCCACTCCAGCACTCTTGCCTGGAAAATCCCATGGATGGAAGAGACTGAAAGGCTGCAGTCTATGGGGTCGCTAAGAGTCGGACACAACTTCCCTTTCACTTTTCACTTTCATGCATTGGAGAAGGAAATGGCAACCCACTCCAGTGTTCTTGCCTAGAGAATCCCGAAGACAGGGGAGCCTGGTGGGCTTCCGTCTCTGGGGTCGCACAGAGTCGGACACGACTGAAGCAACTTAGCAGCAGCAGCAGGAAGGGAAAGGGGGTGTGCCACAAGCATGCGTGTCAGCAAGGAAGAAGGAGACACAGAGGACAGGTAGGGATGAAAACATTTCTTTGAATGAGTGGAATCCTTTAGCTTAAAATCTGTTTAGGTGTTAGCCCTACAGGGTGTCAAGCCTTCTGATCAGAGACACAGAGCATTTATTTTTGTTTCCTGCTTGCAACACCCCAGTCACTAAATCCCAGCCAATGGAACTGAGGGCATAGAGAAAGTCACCCGCCCATCCCCCATGCCCCATCCCTCAAAGTCTGCCACCAGCATAAATAAAAAACTCCTCTCTCTCCAAATCAAATAAACAGTACACTATCCAGAACCCAGATTTTTTTTTTTTTTCAGTTCTCTCAGTCCATTAGCACTGGAAAAAAAAATAAAGGTTAAGTCAATGGTATTAACAAGGAACAACAAATTGGTCTTGTATTCAAGATGCATTCAGGAGATGCCGATTTACAAGAGAGAACTCAGACATGGGATTCAAAGCCCAGAGGACCGTGAAGGTGTTCTTAGGACCTGTTTTGTTCTAGGCACTCCACCTTGCGTCCCAATGACACACACGTCTGGCAGTCAGGGTTTGCTAAATTCGCTCTATCTCTCTACCCGGCAAGAGCAATTTATTCCACCAAGGCTAGTGGCTCCTTACACGGTTACCCTTGGATGCTCCCACAGGCTCTGCCTAGGGCCATGCTCCAAGTTTTCCGTGGGTTTTTCTAAGAATGCAACTATCTCACACAACACTGAGCATCCTGGCTAGTGGCAACATGGCCCAGACACGACTCCTGCACATCCTGGCCCTGCCCACCGTCCTCTGCCCTCCCCCCACCACTAGCAGCATTTTACTGATACGCGACATTTGTTTATATCCAGGGGAATGAGGGATGATATTGGTCAGGCTTGGGGGTAATGACTATTGTGGGAGAAGACTGGGGTTGGTCCTGATTCAGCCAGGTGCTGGGCAGTAATTGAGCCCCTCTGGCTGGAAGGATGAAGTCCCAAAATAGAAGTGTTTTCACGGGAGGCTGAGTGAGATTATGGGGAAAGTAGGAGGTGTGGAAGTTCAAGATCACTTTGAGAGATTCTGGGTGTACATAGAGCAATTTCAGGGTCTAGGTGACCAAGAGACACAGAAGCGAGGCAGGTCCTTCCCCCCACCCCCCAGCCTGCCTGAAACCCAGCCTTGCTCTGGCAACTGAACCAACAGCTTTGGCAACAGCTGGGAACAGTTCCATTGGCCCAGGCTCGGGTGTTCTCTTGATGCATACTGCCAGCAGTGAGGTTCCTTTTAGGCAAAGGGGGAAATTATGACTAGTTTGTGGAAGCACCCCAAAGTAGAGACTGAGAGGAATTGGTGTTTGAGCAGATGAGGGTCTTGTTTCCTTTGTAATTTGGGAGTAAAGGCTGATATGACGCCATTTTCTCATCGACAGACAGAAGAGACTTGGAAATACCAGTTCTAAGAGAGATGCTAGTGGGAATGCAGGTCCACTCAGCAGGCTGCAGGAGTCAGACAAGCACCAGAACATAGGGAGATTTGCAAAGACCAATTAAACATCCAAAACTCCATTTTCCAAAACGGCAATACCAGATACAGCTGTCAGGCTCCCAAGCTGGTCTACAAAATGCCTCAGTAACTTGTTATGTGGCTAAAATAAAACTACTAACTCACAGCCCAGAACAGCAGGGTGGGAGTTGGATAGCCTCCACAGGGCTGGTCATCTGTTTGTGAGCTTAGGCCTGAGTGTGTCCACTGTACAGACACACACACGTGTGTGTACACACACTCACACACTTGCTAAGAGCCCTGAGCAAGTACTCTTTTGTAGGGCACAATCACCACCTCTGGTTCAACAGTGTAGGGTTAAGAACATTGGGTAGGGGAAGCTGCTCACTAAGTTACTTGCTAAAACAATGACTCTGGAAGTCTTCATTTTCCTCTCCTCGTAAATTTGCTCTGCATTGTCAGCTGTAAGTCCTTTAACATCACAAAATGTTCCTTAAAGGAGGGGAATGGCACTCTGTTTAGTGAACCCCATGGTTCCCACAGAGGTCATGATCAGACACTCCTGCCCCCTCAACAATGGGTCACTTGTGCGGGTGATTCCCTACCAGCGTGGATCCTGTCCCCACCCCTCACACCGTCCTCCCCCCAGTTTTCCTGAGTGGTGGAGAGACCCCAAAGCCCACTTTGGCACTGAACCCCTTAACCTGAAAAACAGACTCTGGTCTTGGCCAAGTCTCCCTCCTTGCCTCGCTAGAGGGCTACCACCTCACCATCCACCCCTTGGAATTCTTGGTGCTGTTGCTGCTGTTGGCGTTCTGCCGTTAGAAGATGTTTGTCCACTCACCCATTTTGCAGTTGAGGCCTCTAGCCTTTTCCTCTTACTGCTCCCCTTATCATCACAGAAGGGCCCCCAAACTGCCTCACCCCAGCCCACCCAAGATAAAAGACTTCCATACAAAGTCTAAACACAGCAAGAAGTATTACAGGCAGGCGTATTACACCCTCTCGGCCCCTTTGAATTACTTCATGGCTCCATGATAACTAAAGGGAGAAACGGGTGTACTTTCAATGTCATGGAATTATCACGGAGGAAAATGTCATTTTAATGCCCATCTTGCTTGGACCAGATCCTACAGCATATACACACAGGCTCATCTTCATCTCTACTTAAACAGTGGAGCAATTTATCCTGACAAGGAAGATAACAGAGGGGGAAAAAAACACTTTATCCACAACACTTGAGGAAATCCACTCCCTTACAGCGCTAAGCCCTGGGGATGAGAGCTGAACAAGCACAGACTAAAACAAACAGAAGAGGAAATCCCAGTCCTGCTATGTCATCAAATTATGTGGGGGCGTGTGTGTTTCCTTTTTACTGCTATTTCCACTGTCATCTTGAGACCCTGGTGCAGCGTGCCGAGCTCCAGATCACCAAACACACAAGCAGAGACACACACACCCAAGGCCTTCAAAGTCACTTACAGACAAAAGAGAAGAAAGAGTGGAGCCCACGTGGGACGGCCATGTGCCACATAAAACCTGATGCTGTCACATGTCTCCAGGCTGAGAGTCCCTGCCGCGCAGCTCAGACAAGGATTAATTACTGCTGTCCAGAGCCCAGGCTCACATCTTACTTTGCACAAGTGTGAGGCTGTTCTGGGCAGAGGAGAAATCCTGTTGACCCAAACTGGGGCCAAAGAAAAGTAAATACAACCATGTCAGGTTCTACAGACAGGAAAGGAAGCTGACTGGAAACCCGGAGCAAGCCCACTCCTGAGAAAGAGAGAAAGAGAGAATGGTTCTTCCAATCCTTTCAGATCCTAGGCACAGAGAAAAGCCTTTCTTTTAAGAATTAAAAACTTGTAATTGACTTTTGAGGACCTTTTTCTTTCAGTCCAGACATTTCTGGAGTTCAGATCTTCCTCAAATGCTGGATGAGTGACCTGACGGAAAGGAACATCTACCTCTGCGCTTGGCAGATCCCATCTGAGTAGCCTATCCTGTGGAAACGAGGTGGCAAGGGGCAGGCTGGAGCCACTCAGCAGAGCCTGCAGGGCACGCTGGGCAAGCCGGCACAATCCCAGGGAATGGGACTGCTCAGGCTTTGTGCTTCAAGGTTCATGCCCCCAGAGACAACATGCTAAAGACTGTTAATCCAGGCTCAAAGGGGTCTCAGGGCCAAGGAAATGCTCATAATATAGAGTAAATAAAAGCAAAGCAGAATATCATATGTATGTGTGTGCAGAGAGATAGAGATAGGTAATACTCAGATGTTCAAGCTGGTTTTTGAAAAGGCAGAGGAACCATAGATCAAATTGCCAACATCCACTGGATCATTGAAAAAGCAAGAGAGTTCCAGAAAAACATCTATTTCTGCTTTATTGACTACGCCAAAGCCTTTGACTGTGTGGATCACAATAAACTGTGGAAAATTCTTCAAGAGATTGGGAATACCAGACCACCTGACCTGCCTCTTGAGAAACCTATATGCAGGTCAGGAAGCAACAGTTAGAACTGGACATGGAACAACAGACTGGTTCCAAATAGGAATAGGAGTATGTCAAGGCTATATATTGTCAGCCTGCTTATTTAACTTATATGCAGAGTACATCATGAGAAACGCTGGGCTGGAAGAAGCACAAGCTGGAATCAAGATTGCTGGGAGAAATATCAATAACCTCAGATACGCAGATGATACCACCCTTACGGCAGAAAGTGAAGAGGAACTAAAAAGCCTCTTGATGAAAGTGAAAGAGGAGAGTGAAAAAGTTGGCTTAAAGCTCAACATTCAGAAAACGAGATCATGGCATCTGGTCCCATCACTTCATGGGAAATAGATGGGGAAACAGTGGAAACAGTGTCAGACTTTATTTTGGGGGGCTCCAAAATCACTGCAGATGGTGATTGCAGCCATGAAATTAAAAGACGCTTACTCCTTGGAAGGAAAGTTATGACCAACCTAGATAGCATATTCAAAAGCAGAGATATTACCTTGCCAACAAAGGTCTGTCTTAGTCAAGGCTATGGTTTTTCCAGTGGTCATGTATGGATGTGAGAGTTGGACTGTGAAGAAAGCTGAGCGCCGAAGAATTGATGCTTTTGAACTGTGGTGTTGGAGAAGACTCTTGAGAGTCCCTTGGACTGCAAGGAGTTCCAACCAGTCCATTCTAAAGGAGATCAGTCCTGGGTGTTCATTGGAAGGACTGATGCTAAAACTGAAACTCCAATACTTTTGGCCACCTCATGCGAAGAATTGACTCATTGGAACAGATCCTGATGATGGGAGGGATTGGGGGCAGGAGGAGAAGGGGACAACAGAGGATGAGATGGCTGGATGGCATCACTGACCGGATGGACATGAGTTTGAGTGAACTCCGGGAATTGGTGATGGACAGGGAGGCCTGGCGCAAAGAGTCGGACACCACTGAGCGACTGAAATGAACTGAACTGAACTGAAAGAGAGACAAATGTGTGTGTTTAGACATACATATATACATGCATACACACACACACACATATATATGTACACATGTTTACTTAAGGATATCTTCTTTGCACTCCAGAGACGGAGAGAGAGACAGAGAGGACAAAAAATAGAAGGCAATACACCAACATGTTAACGCTGGCTCTCTCCAAATGGTGGGAATATAGATGGGTTTGTCTGGTGTTTTCCTTTATGCTGTTGTCCAGTTGGCAACTCTTGGCAATCCCATGGATGCCAAGGCCTCCCTGTCCCCCACTTTGCCCAAGTTCATGTCCATTAACTTGGTGATGCCATCCAGCTACCTCATCTTCTGTCTCCCTCTTCTCCTTCTAACTTCAATCTTTCCTAGAAACAGGGTCTTTTCCAATGAGTCAGCTCTTTTCCTTTAGACTCTTCATTTCCCAAGGTTCCTACAATAAGCTTGTTTCAAGGGAGTTTGAAAGTGAAGAACACTCAAAACTGCACTGACCCAGGCCTGCCTCTTTCAGCTAAGCTGCCACCAAAACTGAGGCCAGGGGCTGGGAGAAGCTTGCCTCCCTGGAAGTGGGAGGGGAGGGTGCCTTCCTCTGGGCTTTTTTATCTCCTGGCGTCTGATCAGCTGTCCTGTTCTGCATCACACACACAGCTCTTGTAAAGAAGACACAGAAAGACTTGGCCTCCTTTCCATGGGCTGTCATGCTGGGCCCGGATGGTCCCTCCACCCAGGCAACAGCCTGGTCACCATGTCATCTCCTGCTCCAGTTCAGGTGGCTGGGTGAGGCAGTCTCAACCTTCCCGACTGAAGGAACTCTGACTCTCATCTTCCAGTCCAACACTGTGTATGACAGGGTTTGCCAGTTCATTCAGCAGCCTTCCAAAGGGTGCACGTGTGGCCTGCATCAGCCATCATACTACAAGGTGATGATGGGTGCTGAGTATGCTGTCTTATGGGGCGGGGTGGGGTGGGGGTGGGGGCTGGAGGAGAATGGAGGAGAAGTGTAAGTCCATGCCTAAAAATGAAGCCTTGGGGGACAAGCAGCTCAACTTCAGGTATGGGAGGGAAATGGGCTTCCCCAGTGGCTCAGTAAAAAAAAAAAAAATCTTCCTGCAACACAGGAGCTACAGGAGATGTGGGTTTGATCCCTAGGTCGGGAAGATTCCCTGGAGGAAGGTATGGCAACTCACTCCAGTATTCTTGCCTGGAGAATTCCATGGACAGAGGAGCCTGGAGGGCTACAGTTCATAGGGTCGCACAGAGTCGGATACAACTGAGCACCTTAGCACGCATGCACAAATAGGAGGGAAACAGAGGGCCATCTGTCCTCCCATTCCTGCAAGATGCCTTTAGAACAAAATTGTCCCTGCATTTCCTTCTTTGCAAAATGAATCAAAACTTGCAAAGTAGTTTTGTATCCTGGCTTCACAAACTGCCACATTTATTCATGGGATAAACATTTACTAACCTTTCTATGGACCAGGCGTGGTGCTGGGCAGTGGGTGCAGTAAGGGACACAGTGACATGGTTCCTGCCCTCAAGGGCTGTGCTGAGTCTCTGCAATGCTCCCGTTCATATTTCGCATACAGATAATGTCCTTCTAGGTCCTCGGTCCCTCCAAGCTCTACAGTGTCAGGATCCAGGCACGGACTTCAGAGCAGGGATAAGTCAAAGCAGGATAAGCCATCCACATGTAACAAACTCCTTGGGGAACATTCTTGGTCTAAAGCATAACAGCTGGAGCCCCCAGAAGCCAATGCCATTTCATGAGCTGATCCAGAAAAGCAGACCCACCCTAAAGAGAACCTGAAAACCTGCTGTTAAAGGGATTCATGAGGCCCCCAGACCAAGTCCTGATGTTGCTCAGGCTCAGACTGTGTCAAGATCCAGGAGAGACTGCCTCCCAGCTTGATCTCCAAAAAGACAGGGCTATTGGTAACATGGGCTTCCCTGGTGGCTCAGACAGTAAAGAATCTGCCTGCAATGCAGGATTCCTGGGTTCAGTCCCTGGGTTGGGGAGATCCCTTGGAGAAGGGCAGGGCAACCCATTGCAGTGTTCTTGCCTGAAGAATCCCCATGGACAGAGGAGCCTGGCGAGCTATAGTCCATGGTGTCACAAAGAGTCAGACATGATTGAGCGACTAAGCACAGCAAGGGTAACAAGCTCTAGCACTTGAACTTGTGCAGGAAACATCCTCCCAGGGAAAGGAGAAAAAGACAACTTCCAAGTGCCCCTTTTTACCTCAACAGAGTATGTCCTCCCAAGTCCTGATGTATTTTAAAGCATTTTGAAGATGCTTAAAGTAGAAGCATCTTTGTTTTAAATAGATTCTCCACATCAGATCTAAATCTGTTGGGGTCCACCAGAAAACAGCCTTGAAACACCATATTTTAGTGCAGAAGTTCCAAGAAAGAAGACTATATTATCTAACCTAGGCTATAAAGTGCCTAATTGCACAGCTAAAATTTAAAAGCACTCTGAAAGAAATTGGAGGGAAAGGGTCATAATAGAAATAAATTAGGGAGAAAGAGGCAAGGGGTTCTCATTTATTGTAGGGTTTCCATGTGCAAGGCACAGTGCAGCCATCTTGCATAAATTATTTGCAGTGACCCTGACAATCTAAGAGGTAATACTCTGTGTCCCACTTTGCATATGAGAAAACTGTGAGGCTCAGAGAAGCTAAGCAACTGCCCAAGGTCACACAGTCAGAATCCAAAACCAGAGCTATGACTCCATAGTATCACAGCTAGCAAGGATCAGAGAACAATTTTACCAAGAGTTACCTGATCTAGCCTTGGTCTACAAAAAGGCTCAGCAATCTGGAAAAAAATGCTATCTGACATGGATATGTCCTCACACATAACTACTGAGTCAAGACAATGTCATCTGCTAATACTCTGTCCCCACACTCTCACCACCTCCCACCCACCCCCTTAAAAAAGGACAGGACAGGAGGACAGCAAGGAAGAGAGTAGCTCTAAACAGAGACTCTGGGTCCTTAACAGGCCCCAGCACCTGGCACAGCAGCACTTTCCCAGGGCCCTGCACTCCCCACCCCTGCAGCTCAGCTCAACCCCATCTTCCCAGCTACCTGCATCCTGGATTGTAGGTGCTCTGTATCTCTCGGGGAACTGCTCTCTGACACAGGTGAAAATAAGAGGGGTTAAAGTTCAGAGTCAATGCCATTCTATCTGATGTGGGGAAAGGGGACTGTCCATATTTATGAGCTGGGGGGAAGATGGATGACAAACTCACTCAATTCTCCAACTGCCAGGCAGCTATGACATTTGTAATAAGAACCAGGTCTGAGCCTTTCACAGGACACAACAAAGAAAATGCTATTTGGAAAGTGCTCTGTACTCTGCAGAAAATGCAGGTGTTAAAAGCACAGGCTTTGAGTAGACAGACCTGTGATCCAGTCCCTGAACTTCAGACCTTGGTCAAGATACTCTCGACCATAGATGAATCTCCGTTTCTTCATCTATGGAGATAGGAAATGGAGCAGTTCTACTATTAAAGGATGAAAGATTAGGTGGTTACCTTAAAAGTTCTTGATAAATCTAAGCTATTACTATATTAATACTTCTATTATTAACTAAATCAAGGTTGTTCAGACTACATTCTGAGTTCTACATGTTCTCACTGAAAATCTTTGGGGATAGGTTGGCAAGGTTAAACTTTGGATAGAAATTGCCCATTTTCTTTGTATTTTCCATTTGTGTGAGTGCATTTCTTTCTAATTTCATAGTACAGTGATTTTCTGCCGTATCATCCAGAACCATGGCAAAAGGAAATGGAAAATATTTAAGTTCTAAAAAGTTACAAATTAAAGAATAGTACGACTGTTACTAACTGTAATCAAAATGTCTTTATGGAGAGGGCAACAATGAGTTTTTTTCAATGGGAGAATAATGTTACTACAAACCCACAATTGCCATCTGACTTCCACAAAAAGTAAATATTACTCCTCTAAACACTGTTTTAGACCTCATTTTTTCCAATAAGGGTCACTGGCTTGAAATAAAAGATTAAAATAAAAACAAAAACACTTGGGTTGCAACAAAACTATGCCCTTTTTTGCTTGAGCAAAGAGTACAGTTTTGTTGCAAAATGAATGTCAGAGAAGCATATCACTTTAAAATTTTTGCTTTGCACATAATAAGTGTGTCCCCTTGCACACACTAAAATATGGTTTGATTTCATGTAAGAGCACCATGTGTTCAAGAAGTCTCAGAGCAGCTGCCCTAGGTGGGTCTTGTCTCGTATAGCTCATCTCAGAATTGCTCAGAACTCCTTGTGGGGTGACAGAAGGAGAACCAGTATCCCCATCTCCCCACATCTTTCAGCCCTGCCTGACAGAGCATCTTTGCCCCTCTCTACATCCCTCCCATCCCAGCTCTTGTGATCACCAGGAGACCATTGACATGGCCGTGCCAGCCAGCATCTCTCTTCTTCAGGCTCAAGATTCCCAAAGCAGAAAGATCAGTCCCCAGACCTATAAAACTGCCCTTGAGTGAACAGTGGAGCAGAGATCCACTGAATGTAACTCATCTGGCCGTGGTGAGCCGGGAAAGAGGTCTGCAGCCATGTGAACCATGCTACATCTGTAGCCCAAATGGGTACCAGAAGGCCCCTCCGGCTCCCACTGCCCCCTCCCTCCTGACTCCTTTGTTTTTCACATCCCCTGCTCCCTTCCCTCAGGGCTACCCACCCCACCCCTGGGGAGATGGGAGTAAATAGGGGACAGCAGGCAGCAATCTGAAATACACTCCAGAAAGCACCCCAAATAGCAGAAGAAGGTTACCCCTGGGGCGTGGCCTATTCTAGCCAGGCAGGCATGCATTCTACTGCATAATACAACATGTTTCCTAAAAAACCAGTGTCCCACTCCCCCACCCCCACCCCAGCATCCTTTGAGAAACTCTGACTGTGGAGGAGCTAAACCCGTGGTTCCACACATCTCTGGAAAGCCAAAGCCCCCTCCCACTTCCCTGGTGGCCAAGTTGAGTTGGGGGAAGGTGGGGACAGATGCTGGCACCTTCCAACAACTACACACCTGGCTGCTGGTTGATGAACCGCTCTGGTCTCAGGGGACAGGATGGCATAAGCCACTGTTTGGTTGGGGATGCCCAAAACAAGAGGATGGCTCCAAAGTTTTAGCCCTGGCAAGGTTTTGCATACCTCCCCACCCCACCGTCCCCGCTGCCTGTCTCTTGCTTCCCTTCTCTTTCCACCCCTTGAATCTGATTCAGTTACAGCCAGACCAAGGCTGGGTGACAAGACAGAAAAGCTAAGAAAGCCCTGAACCAAGTACAAGAATCAGAAATGGAGAGGCAGAGAGCCCCTGTAAACGGAAGTTACAACCAGACGTGGCATTTTTTTTTTCCTTCCTCCCCTTTTTGTGCTGCCAACACCGCCTCCACAACCCTGACGACAATTCTCAGGAGAATCTTCTCTGATTTTTCATAGATGTTACAAGAGCTAGTACTGCTATAGCCTTCTCAGTCATCCTTTCAAAACATCTGAAACATCTAACTGCTCTCTAGAAATTCCTCCTTAAGGCTCATCTAAATCCCTCACACTGGGACTTTCCTGGTAGTCCAGAGGTGAAGAATCTGCCTACCAATACATGGACATGGGTTCGATCCCTGGTCAGAGAACCAGGATTCCACATGCCATGGGGCAACTAAACCCATGCCCCATAACCACTGAGTCTGTGTCTAGAGCCCACACTCCACAACAAGAGAAGCCTTCACAACGAGAAGCCTGTGTGCCCCAGAGAGAGAGCAGCCCCCACTCTCGGCAACTAGAGAAAGGCCCACGTAGCAACGAAGACCCAGCACAACCATAAATAAAAATTTTAATTAAAAAAAAATAAATCCCTTACACTGCAACTGATTTCCTATTGATTGAGCTGATTTCCTATTGATTCATCCAACAACTCTTTCTTGAGTATAGAGACCTGTGTGCATGTGTGCTCAGCCGCTTGCTCAGTCATGTCTGACTCTGCGACTCCATGGACTGTAGCCCGCCAGGCTCCTCTGTCCATGGGATTCTCCAGGCAAGAATACTGGAGTGTGTTTCCAGGCCCTCCTCCAGGGGATCTTTCCAACTCAGGGATCGAACCTGCATCTCTTACGTCTCCTGCATTGCCAGGCAGGTTCTTTACCACTAGTGCCACGCAGGAAGCCCCTGTTAGAGGTCTGACCCAGGGCCAACCCCCAGGCTACAAAAGAACTTGATCTGGCTCCTTCCTTCCAAAAGCCAATGCTCTGGTTGCAGAGAAGAGATGGACAAGCAGGAAGGCACCATACCTTGCCCGCCTCATCCCCTAACTGTCACGAGCAGTGAAGGCAAGTGAGCTACAGGGTGTCTAGGATGAGCTGGAGCAATCGAGGGGACCACACAGTAGGCAGAGGACATGGGCACCTCTTTGAAGAGCAGATACGATTTCTGCTCATGGCTGAGAGGAGAAAGGGAGAGAGCTTTTGGCAAAATGACCGCACATGTGCAAGGGACAAAGGCAAGACCAAACTGCCTGCAGCAGAATGTCTATGTCAGCACCAGGCGGGTCCCTCAGTCCTTCAGGCCAGAGGCAACATGGGAGGCTTGGGCAGGAAAGTCACTTCATAAAACTGGCATTTTCAGCTAGTTATTCTGGCCACTGTGGGTAGAAGAGATGGAAGGGGAAAGAGAATAAATGCAAAATGGACAGTTAAGAGGCACCGGCAGAAATCCAGACCCGAGGTGTTGACAGGGATCTGGGCTACCCAGTGGCAGTGGGGATGGAAAGAAAGAATCAGCTCAGGAGATGGTTTAGGGGAAGATTCTGGAAACGGCTGTCACCATCTTCTGCATCCAGCCCACTTCAGTGAATGTGATGTAACTGGGTCACCTCCTGCCTTCCCCGCTCCAGGCCAAGCACTGCTTCAGGCACTGGGGGACGCGGGTCCTTGTCAGGAGCAAGCTTCACACGTGCCCTCTCACCAGGCTCCTCTGGCGCCAGAGCGAACTTTCCCGAAGCCCAGCCCTGGAGCCTAGCAACTTCAACCCCTGACTCAGTCTACAGTGTCCTGGGGGACCCTCCTCAGACCTCAGGCCCTCCGAACTCCAGCCCAGGGACCCAGCTGCTGGCTCCCAGCCAGGAGTGTTCGGAAGTGGCTGGGGGGGGGTACTCTGCACCCCATCAGCCGCCACAAGGGA
>NW_011494811.1:1920299-1930358 GCF_000754665.1 Bison bison bison
CGCCAAAGTGGGTGGTGTTACTCTGCACCCTATCAGCCGCCAAAGGGAAAAAGACACCCTCCCGGAAGCCACAGTTTGATTCAGGCATTGGTGGTGGTGGTGGTTTAGTCACTAAGTGTGTCCGACTCTTGTGAACCCACGGACTGCAGCCTGCCAGACTCCTCTGTCCATGGGATTCTCCAGGCAAGAATACTGGAGTGGGTTGCCATTTCCTTTTCCAGGGCATCTGCCTGACCCAGGAATTGAACCCAGGTCTCCTGCATTGCAGGCAGATTCTTTACCAACTGAGCTACGGTTCAGGCATTAATGCCTCCAAGAGAAGACTTGGTATCCCCTGACCCTTGCCCCAGGCACACATCCATCTACCCTCAGAAAAGTCTCTGGCACAAGGCCAGTGCCACATGTGCTTCTTGAGTGAGGTGGGCCTCACGGGACCCACTGGAGATGTGCAGAGGTGGGAAGGGCCCATCAGAGGTGTCAGTCTCCAGGGACGGGAGGCGGTGGGAGGCAAAGGATGGAACAGAGCCAAGACGATCCAGAAGCAAGCGCAGCAGAAGCACGTGTGGACACCGCAGCCCAGTCGCCTCCGAGGTGGGCTTGGGGGTCGGGCTCCTCTCAGGGGCAGTGATGTCCTCTGTATACCCCCCACCCAACCCCAATATGGGCCCTTGTTGAGTTCTGCACCAGACCCTGGTCAAACCTCCAGAAAGGAGACGGTGTCCAGCTGGGTCCAGACGCCACAAAGAGGTATTCTTGTAAGAAAGTTTCTCTCCTTCACCCACCTGACACCCCTGGGCCTTCTCTCTTCTGTGTCCACACTGAGAAGCCCCATGGCATCTAGCCAAACTCTCAATTAGTACTACTGAGAAGTCCCACCTGTGTTTAATCCAGTCCCAAGAAGCTCTTTATTGGCTTGTACTTTCCCCTGGAGATCATGTCTCTCTCCCCTCCTGCTCTGGGAGTTCACATTCCGAAAAGAAGCCTCCAAGATTCAGTACCCTATGCTCCAGACTTAGCTCCCAAATGGCTTCCAGAACCTTCTTGAACATTCTTTGGAACACTCACCCCAATGTCCCAGAAGGCATTCAGTTTCCCAGGCGTTGCTGTGGCCTGTGCAGCACATTTAAAGCAGAGCAGAACTTCAAAACCCGAGTCTAGCACTTACTTGCTGTGTGACCCTGGGACAGTCATTTAACCTCTCTGAGCCTCAGCTGCTTCATCTGTAAAATAAGAATAACGCCCACTTCATGGATCTCATGAGGACCAGAGAAATGACGCATATTAGTGTGCTCAGCCCGTGCCTGGCACACTGTAGACACTCGATAAATGGTAGCTATGCTTATTGGGACCACTCACCGCTCTCAAACCAAAATAGGACAGGCGAGTGGGGTAGCTCCACCCAGTTTCTTCTTCTTCCTCTGCTAAGGGTCAGAGGTTCCAGGGACCTCAAATATGGCAGACGCTGGTCCCAAAATGGTCCTTTCCTATGACCTTTGGGAGCCTGTCTCTCCTGAAAAGGCTCCTATTTCTCGAAGAGGTCTTACCAAGAGATCCAGACACTCCAGACAGCTACCGCTTCAGGGCAAAGAGACTTGCAGAGGGCAGTTCCCTGTCCAGAAACACTTTTGTCCTTGTCAAACATCCCGGCACTCACACCATCTACCACTTGGGGGTTCAAGAGCTCTGCTTCCTGACTCACTCTTGGAGAATTTATGATAAAGGTGGAAAATAAGAATAAACACAAGCCTAGGAAGCATATAAATATGTGGTTTAACTATTTGGGCTCTGAAGAAATGTAATGTAATATTAGTAACCCTACCCAGATGGACATATTAACTGGGCAAAATGAATTAATCTAGATTTTCCTACCAAGTAGTCATATAAGGCAGATTCTTATTTCCCTTGCCCTCTGAAGGAAAGGTCCCAGGAAGCAGAAAAGGGGCTCAAAGGAAACCAAGACCCCGCCCAAGTACATACACCAAGGATGAGGAGGACCCAGAGCTGGAGCTGCGCTAGAGTCTATAAATCCAGCTACAAAGCCTCCTGTGCTGGGCTGGACCCTGACCCCATCTGGCTCTGACTCTGGCCTCAAGCACACAGAGCCTGCATAAACAAACAGAGGATCACACTCACCAGGGCCAGGAGGAGACTGCAGTCTTGCTTTCTGAAAAAGCTGCAGTTGGCCAAGAAAAATCATCTCTGATACAGACAAGGAAAATCTCAAAAAAGAGTCAGAGCTGTCCCCGGGCACAATGGCGCCGAGGAAGCCGGCCCGCTTCCCGGAGGAGGAGGCTGATTCACCACCAGCCCAACCTCCTGCCTCCCAAGCTGGGTGCCAGATGCAGATGTTCACACACACACACACACGCACACACATGCTCCTCTGGGGCTGACCCTGGGCCAGTCTCTTCTCCCATCCGGGTCTCAGGTCTGAAGCCTCCTGAACTTACTCAAGGCATCCCTTCTCTCCATCAGGAGCGCCACTGCCCGAAGGCCAGCAGCCGTCCACAACCTCGTTGCCCGCTCCCTGTTTTCCCTCTCTTCCCTACACTGACCCTTCTTCTTGTTTTGTCAAGGGCTCTCTCTTAACCTCGTGTTACAGGACAGAAGGGAACCCTGGCCCAGGGGGCTTGGTGGCCCAGCTGAGCAGTTTTGCCGAGTGCTTGGTTCAGCTGTGAGCAGGACAAGAGGACCAAGTCCTTCCAGCCTCCGCCCAGAAAACCAGAGCAATGGCTAGAGAAGCAGCCTCACCCCAAACAGTCCTGCACCCACTCTGAGCTTCACTGGCATGAGGAAGAGCCTTCCTGTGACCACCTTACTGAGTCCAGCTCCTTATCCTGCTGGCCCCCTCATATTCTCACATAATCACCAGCCCTTCCAGTCTGGCGTTTGTCAGGCCCAGCACACGCATGGCAAAGGCTCAGATGTCAGTGACCTCCAAGACCAAACCCAAGGCCTGAACCCTCCTTGGAAGTATAATACCGAAGCAGTTGGAAGTCAGCCAGAACTTGACAGCACGTCCTGCCCATATTATCTCAATTGGTCATGAGAAATAGAGCTCTGGTCTGTGGCCTTGGGCAGGGATTTTAACTTATCTTTGCCTCAGTTTCCACATTTGCAAAATGAGCATGATCACAGAACCACCACGTCAGGGTATTGGACGTCAAGTGAAGTGCCAGCAAAGACATGTAAAGAATATAGCATTACGCCTGGTACCAGGCAGTTCTCAGTAAACGCTGGTCATTGTTCATGTCACCATCATAACCACACTCAGGCTCTCATAGCAACCTGGCAGAGATTAACTGAGGTTCAGAGAAGTCAAAGGGGCTTCCCAGGTGGCTCAGTGGTAAAGAATCTGCTTGCCAATGCAGGAGACACAGGAGATGCGGGTTTGATCCCTGGATTGGGAAGATCCCCTGAAGAAGGAAGTGGCAACCCACTCCAGTATTCTTGCCTGGAAAACCCCATGGACAGAGGAGCCTGGTGGGCTACAGTCCATGAGGTCACAAAGAGTCAGACACGACTGAGCATGCACACAGAGAGGTCAAGCAACTTCTTCAAAGTCACCAGAGAAAGAAGGGCTAGAACACATTTTTCAACGGGGTCTTCTTCCCCCAAAGCATTTTCTACCATTCAACATCCAAGCATGCTTATTTGATGCCTACGCACTATTCTGCTCAAGGAGCTACAATAGTGAGCAAGGCAAACATGGTCCCCAACTATGCCCCCTGGAGGAGCAGAACTTGTGAAGACCACAAGCTGGTTTGGAAGCAAAGTGACAGGCTGGGTCAGAGGTGCTGGTTGTGAGATAGAGCAGGGCTCAGCTGCCTCAAAAGAAAAAGCCATTTGTCCTCAGCAGAGCCCCTGGGACTAGAAGTGATGAGTGGGAGATACAGCAAGAAAAGGGCTCCAAATCTCCCCTGTATCCACGGCCTGGCCCCTGGAACCCTATCTTTTTCCACTTCTTCTTCTCCATGCTCCCAGAGAAATCAGGACCTTTCCTGCACCATGGCCTGACCCAGAGCTTGGAGCAGGGAGGATGGTTCAGGCCTCCTTGGCCCCCTGGCACAAAATCAAACACTGAAGTTCAACCTAGTCTTCAGGGGAGTGATTGGTCCTAGTTCCGAGCTGAAGTCCTCCAAGAACTTCTCCTCAGAGGAGAACTTCACCATTTAGAGGCTCAGCTGGCTTAGCTTCCTTACTGCCTAAGACTCCGTCATCAGAAAAGTCCTGTTTCTTGCCCTTCAAACAAAGTTGTTATTTGGAGAATGTAGCTTACTTGTGTTTGTTCTCTAAACGTGCAACTTCCAGTCTTTGTCAGGGTTTGGGTAATACCAAGTCAGGAGATGGGAAAATAATTAGAAAAGACTGTGATGTTAACCAGCTCTGTAGGCCTCAGTACCAGAGGGTTCCTAAGACAAGCCCCTTGCAGGGAGTTGAGCCATCCCCGGGGAGGTGTGTCTTCACTTGGGAAGAGCCAGAACTCCCCTTCTGTGTGTTCTCAGATTTTTCCAGATCTGTCTTTCCTGGTGGTCTGAGGTATAAGCAGGAAACTGGGGTTTGTTTCCTGCTCTGCTTATTTTGATAAGAAAAAGCAGAAGTTGTTGGAAAAAGGACAATTTCTAACCTACAATGAACTTTCTAGATAGAGCTGCCTGGTGTTAAATGGGCCCCTGAAGATAGCAGAGAGCTGCAGCCCTCGCATCTCTTTATTTACTTCTCCTAGTGCTCAGTCATTCAGTCAACACATACGTGAACCTGGTCTGTACCCAGCACTGTTGCTGGTGTGGGGGATACAGTAGTGGGTAAAATACACCAGGCCCCTGCTCTCGTGGGCTTTACACCTTAGGGGGCTGAGACAGACAGACCCGTGCACAAATAAATGGACAAATCATTTCAGACAGGAATTTGTGCTCTGAAGAAAATAAAACAGTTGATGGCACAGCAAGTGACTGGATCATGAGGTTGAAGAAAGACTGGAGGGTGGATGACATTTGAGCACAGACTTAAATGTCAAGAATGTGCTGCCCACACAAAATCCAGGGACAATCATGGCTCCTCCTTCAAGAACCTCCCAGCCAAGCTGAGGAGAAAAGAAGCACAAACACGAGAGACATGTCACACCTTACCGACTTTACCATACCCTACCTGAGGCAGGAGGTGGGAGACGATGGGAAGGGGAGAGGGGACAAAGGTCAGATTATGTAGGACTCGACACAGGGCTGAGGAGTTTGGATTTCATCCTAAGTACCATGGAAAGGCACTGAAAGAGTCTACCCAAGGAAATGATATGATTTGATACAAGATTTTTAAAGATTCACCCCTAATTGAAAAAAAATGGGGATCAATAGGTACACACAGCTATATTTAACCAACAAGGATAACCAAAAAGGACCTACTGTCTAGCACAGGGAACTCTGCTCATTGTTATGTGGCAGCCTGGATGGGACGGGCTTTTGAGGGAGAATGGGTTCATGTATATGCATGGATGAGTCCTTTGCGGTTCATCTGAAACTATCACAACATTGTTAATCAGCTATACTCCAATAGGAAATGAAAAATTTTAAAAAACAAGTGAACCAGAAACTTTAACAGACATCTCACCAAAGAAGGTATGCTGCTGCTAAGTCGCTTCAGTCGTGTCCGACTCTGTGCGACCCCATAGACAGCAGCCCACCAGGCTCCCCCGTCCCTGGGATTCTCCAGGCAAGAACACTGGAGTGGGTTGCCATTTCCTTCTCCAATGCATGAAAGGGAAAAGGGAAAGTGACACGACTCTTAGTGACCCCATGGACTGCAGCCTACTAGACTCCTCCATCCATGGGATTTTCCAGGCAAGAGTACTGGAGTGGGGTGCCAGCGCCTTCTCCAAAAGAAGGTATACAGATAGGCAAATAAGCACATGAAAAGATACTCCACATCATCAGGGAAGTGCAAATGGAAACAAGATACTACTACACACCAGAAGGAAGACCAAAACCTGGAACACTGACATCAAATGTTGGCGATAATGTGGAGCCACAGGAACGCTTTTCAACTGCTGCTGAGAACGCAGAAGGGCCCAGTCACTTTTGAAGGTGGTCTGGTGGTCTCTTACAAAACCAGACATATCCTTATTATGCAATCCAGTAATCAGGCTCCTTGGTATTTAACCAAAAGAGATGAAAATTTACATCCACACAAAAACCTACCCATGGATGTTTATAGCAGCTGTATTCCTCATCGCCAAAACTTGGAATATTATTCAGCATTAAAAAAAAATGAGCTATCATGAAAAGACATGGAGGAAACACAAATTCATGTTACTAGTAAAAGAAGGCAATCAGAAAATGCCACACGCTGCATGATTCCAGCTACAAAACATTCTGGAAAAGGCAAAATGATGGAAACAGAAAAAAGATCAGTAGTTGCCAGGAGTTGCAGGACAGGGATGAACAGGCAGAGCACAGAGGATTTTCATGGCAGTGAAAATACTCCACTCCATATTAAATTACAATAATGAATGTAAGTGTAAAGTCAAAGTACATGCCATTAAACATTTGTCCAAACCCACAGAATGTACACCAAGAGTGAATCCTTATATAAACCCTTATATATTTGGATAATAGGGATACATCAATGTTAGTTCATCAATTGTAATAAATGTACCACTCTGGTGGGGGATACTGATAATGGGGGAGGCTGTGCACATGTCAGGGCAGGGGACATATGGGAAATCTCCATATCCTCTTTTTAATTTTGCTGAAAACCTAAAAAATAAAGTCTTAAAAAATATTCACCCCAGCTGCTATGTGAAAAAAGATCAGAAGCAAGGTGATCAATAGTGAGGTTATGAGGCTCTCCAGGGCCAAGAGCTGGGGGTGGTTGGTGAGGGGCGGGGGGGATGGTATCAGTTTAGAGCAGGATAGTATAAGTGGAGAGAGTGAGAAGTCATTGCATCTGGGATGTAGATGTAACAGGATTAGCTGACAGAACAGATGGGTGGTTAAGGGAAAAAAAAAAACAGGATTAAGAGTGATCCCTAGATTTCTAGCTTGAACAAATGAGTGAGTGAATGGTGATGCCATCCACTAACATAGGAGCAGTCTGAGGAGGACAAAGTTTGCAAGGGAAGATCGAACTATGGTGTTGGAGAAGACTCTTGAGAGTCCCTTGGACTGCAAGGAGACCAAACCAGTCAAGCCTAAAGGAAATCAACCCTGAATATTTATTGGAAGGACTAATGCTGAAGATGTTCAAGCTGGTTTTAGAAAAGGCAGAGGAACCGTAGATCAAATTGCCAACATCAGCTGGATCATGGAAAAAGCAGGAGAGTTCCAGAAAAACGTCTATTTCTGCTTTATTGACTATGCCAAAGCCTTTGACTGTGTGGATCACAATAAACTGGAAAATTCTTCAAGAGATGGGAATACCAGACCACCTGAACTGCCTCTTGAGAAACCTATATGCAGGTCAGGAAGCAACAGTTAGAACGGACATGGAACAGACTGGTTCCAAATAGGAAAAGGAGTACGTCAAGGCTATATATTGTCACCCTGCTTATTTAACTTATATGCAGAGTACATCATGAGAAATGCTGGACTGGAAGAAGTACAAGCTGGAATCAAGATTGCTGGGAGAAATATCAATAACCTCAAATATGCAGATGACACCACCCTTATGGCAGAAAGTAAAGAGGAACTAAAAAGCCTGTTGATGAAAGTGAAAGAGGGGAGTGAAAAAGTTGGCTTAAAGCTCAACATTCAGCAAACAAAGATCATGGCATCTGGTCCCGTCACTTCATGGCAGATAGATGGGGAAACAGTGGAAACAGTGTCAGACTTTATTTTTGGGGGCTCCAAAATCACTGCAGATGGTGATTGCAGCCATGAAATTAAAAGACGCTTACTCCTTGGAAGGAAAGTTATGACCAACCTAGATAACATATTGAAATGCAGCGATATTACTTTGCCAACAAAGGTCCATCTAGTCAAGGCTATGGTTTTTCCAGTGATCATGTATGAATGTGAGAGTTGGACTGTGAAGAAAGCTGAGCACCAAAGAATTGATGCTTTTGAACTGTGGTGTTGGAGAAGACTCTTGAGCATCCCTTGGACTGCAAGGAGATTCAACCAGTCCATCCTAAAGGAGATCAGTCCTGGGTGTTCATTGGAAGGACTGATGCTGAAGCTGGAACTCCAATACTTTTGACCACCTCATGTGAAGAGTTGACTCATTGGAAAAGACCCTGATGCTGGGAGGGATTGGGGGCAGGAGGAGAAGGGGACAACAGAGGATGAGATGGCTGGATGGCATCACCGCCTCTATGGACATGGGTTTGAGTGAACTCCAGGAGTTGGTGATGGACAGGGAGGCCTGGTGTGCTGCAACTCATGGGGTCGCAAAGAGTTGGACATGACTGAGTGACTGGACTGAACTGAACTGAACTGAATGCTGAAGCTGAATCTCCAATACTTTGGCCACCTGATTTGAAGAGCCGAGTCATTGAAAAAGACCCTTGTGCTGGGAAAGATTGAGGACAGAAGGGGAAGGGGACAACAGAGGATGAGATGGCTGGATGGCATCACCAATTCAATGGACATGAGTTTGAGCAAGCTCCAGGAGATAGTGAAGGACAGGGAAGCCTGGCATGCTTCTGCCCATGGGGTTGTAAAGAGTCGGACAAGACTCAGCAACTGAACAACAAAGCCATAGATGCTTATTGGACAACAGTAGTAGAATCCCTCTCAGGCTAGTGCATCCATCCCCTAATTGCTCAAAGTACTGCATACCTTCTCTACAGACCTGCCTTGATGAAGCTCTACCCAGGGACACCAGGTACATGCCTATTCCCCCAACCCCATCCAGTATATCAGGCCCAGGCCAGACATTTCCTGGAAGCATATTATTTTTTCCTCAGCTTTATTAAAGTATGATGAACAAAGCTTGTATATATTCAAGGTATACAACATGATGTTTTGGAAAAATAAATATTGTAAAATGACTACTACAATCAAGGCTAATTAACACATTTATCACCACACAAAGTTACCTCTTTTGTGTGGTGAGAAACACTTAAGATCTACTCTCTCAGCAACTTCCAATTATGCAATACATTATTATTAACTATAGTCACCAAACTGCACATTAGTTCCCGAGAATTTATCCCTCTTATAACTGGAAGTGTGTACCCTTTGATCAGTATCTCCCCACTTCCCCCACCTGCTCCCAACCCCACACCATTCTACTGTTTCTGTGAGTTTCACTTTCTCAGATTCCACACAGAAGCAAGTGGGACCACATCCCTGCCTAGCCTCTTCCCTGCCCTACCCCGTCTCCCTCATTCCCTTTCCCCAGAGACCGTGCTTTCCATAAACCCTGCGCCAGAACCCCTGTCTCAGGCTCTGTCTGCAGCAGGGAACACAAGTAAGACAGGACCTAAATGAAGATGTGCCCTAGGCAGCTAGTATAGGAGGTTGGAATGAGGGCTAGGGATGCAAATGTTAGAGTCACCAGGGCACAGATTTAAAGTCATGGGATACGATGAGATTGTCAAGAGAAAAATAGAGCGTCCAGGACCAAGGTACGGGTCAACCCCACACTGAAAAGGGGCAGAATAGGAGGATGTGCCACAGAGACCGAGAAGGAAAACCCAGCATGATCAAAGGAAGGCTAGCACTTTCACTTTCATGCATTGGAGAAGGAAACGGCAACCCACTCCAGTGTTCTTGCCTGGAGGATCCCAGGGACAGGGGAGCCTGGTGGGCTGCCGTCTATGGAGTCGCACAGAGTCGGACACGACTGACGCGACTTAGCAGCAGCAGCGAGTCTCTTGCTCCTTCTAGTCTACACCAAGTCATCCCACACTTCCACCACACCCCTATCTGCACCTTGGTTTCAGGACCAAGAAGAGGAAACTCACATGTCCATGGAAATAGATTTGCTATGTTCACTCAGACATGAGTCCTCCAGCGAGGCAGACAGTGAGCCGGCATGGAGGGGGTAAAGACAGCACGGAGACCCTGCCCCTGGAGCTCACCTAGGGGAGGAAGGAGTCAGCAGCTGAGGGAGGTTCCGTAT
>NW_011494811.1:1930458-1963521 GCF_000754665.1 Bison bison bison
GAGGTTCCGTATGACAACTGCTGGGATGCAGAAAGTCACAGGTCAAGTTCTATTGGTTTTCAGTTATCTCATCTGCTCGTTCTGCTCCCCTCCTCTTTCCAGAGGTACCTTCTCCTCCACACACCAAAAACAGAGTAAGGCCTCTATGCCCATGAGCTAAAACAGTGTTGAGCGGTGCTTCTCGAACTTTAAGGTACATGCATCACCTGGAATCTAATAAACATAACGTCAGTGGGTCTGGAAGGGGCCTGGGATGCTGCATTTCTGATAAGCTTCTAGGCGATGCCATGGATGCTGGCTGGGAGACCACACTTTGAGCATCGAGGATATATAGAGAACACATTACGTCCAACAGCAAGGGTCCAGGGCAACAGCAGACGGTCAACCTGAGCTGTGACTTCCCCCACAAAGCAGCAGGGCTCAGCTAACCCCAGGGCCCATCCCAGCATCTCCAGAAGCAGCACATACTACGCCTGAGCACACAGAGAGGCACAGAACCTTGACCGCCTGAAGCAAGATGGGAAGAGTGAAACGAGCATCCGCCTCTGGTTCTCAAGTTCTCTGACTTGATGCCAGGCACCTGTGAAGGACATTGAGCATGGTCTTCAATCTATCTGTACAGCTTGTGGTATTTGCACTTATATCTTGCCAACAAGAAAGGGCATTACTTGCCCAGGACAGCACAGCCAATGCCCAGGCAGTCCCACCTGGAAGGCTGCACTCTGCATCATGACATCTGAGCTGATCTTCAGTGAGCCATGGAGTAGCCAGCCCAGTGGCTCTGCACTGGGCACTGCCTGATTTTGCAACAGAGCACTGGGTCTGGAGACGGAGGTAGTGCGGCACAGAGGATCTGTATGCCCAGTGGGGCATCCCATGACCACCACCAGCCAAACTGACCAGGGGTTCCTTCAGGGGTCCAGGGGATAAAAGGGGGCCTTCTCCCCTTGGCCCCCATCTTTCCTCACCCTGCTGCCCACCCTAATATTTCTGGTTGCCACCACAAAGTCCCGGAGGCTTCAAGACTGACTGAGCATTTTATAAAAGGAAAAAAAAAAAAAACATGAGAAGCATCGGTTCATTCTCCAGCTGGATGATGTAGCTGGACCACCCAAGTTAGGGCCCCAGCTCAGCCCTGGGGAATGCTCATCTGCTGGAAACAGAAAACTAATAAGATTCTCCTGGGGTTTATGTCAGCTGTCTCCGTCCCCAGGATACAAAGCCTTGCACAGATATGGGGTTTCATTCACCCACCTCACAGACCAGTCCAGAGAGGGGTAGGGGATTAGGAATGGCACCAGGCTGGGAGCCCCAAAGAACAGGGAATGGAGCCATTTCACCTTGAAGGCTCTAAGAACCAGAGCCCAGAGGCTCAGTACATGACACATTGGGGGTGTGCAATAAATGTTTGTTCAATGAATTGATATCTCCTTCTGCTCTCCTGGGAAACTTGGCCCAAAACAGTGAAGAACTCATCACTCTTAATTTTGCAGTAAGTGGAAATGGAAAACCAGGGGCGCTGTGAGCCTCATGGCCCAGAAAGGTCCAAGCACACGGCATGAGACGCGCAGGGCTGTTCTTGCTTCTCCGTCTCTCCCCCAGCCGGCAAGATCTTGCCCACGATGGAGTAATCAAGCCTGAAGGCTGTGAAGCTGGGGACTGCAGAGTCCAGCTCACTCCTCCCCCTGTCCCTGGGCTCCCCAGGCTGTGACTCAGGCAGAGGCAGAGCTTAGGAGGCACCTGGCTAGCCCTGAGGCAGGAAGTCGGTGTGAGAAGGGGTAGCTCATGGCCATTCCTGGCAGCCAAGTGTGGGCCCTCAGCCCCTTGGAATCATCTCAGAGGGCCCAGGGTGTGTCAAACACCCTGAGGAACCCAGTGCTAAAAAGGCACAGAACAGGGCTCCCCATTTGCAAGGTGACTGGTGACTGGCTTAAAGGGCCAGTGGAATTTCAACAGCCACCTCCAGCCACCAAGCCTTTCCCTGTGCTGAACCCTTGGCCTGGAGCAACCCCCATCTCCCACTCCTCGCTGAGTGAGCCTTCCTCCCCGTCCAGACCTCACCTGGAGCAGCACATCTTCAGGCAAGCCCTCCCGCCCCTCTGATCCTCCAAAAAGAGTCAAAGCCCTGGGCCGAGCAGCTCTTCTCCCACTCCTCTCACCACGTGGAAGCTGCATTCTGTTTCTGTGATTATTTTATGGCCTCCCTGACTAGCTACCCGCTCCATGACTGACGGCAGCAGTGATGTCTGTTGAGCTATCGCTATTGCATCTACACCTGGGTGGGGCTGAGTCCAGCACAGAGCAGAAGCAAATGTGTTGGATGCATGTTAGGATACGGTTGGGAGGACAGAGTAATGGCATTTGGGGTGGAGCCAATAGTTTGAATATGACAGGAATGGGCTATGATGCACGAGCATCTGAATTATAGCTCCAAGTCCCAGAGTTCTGGCCACAGCTGCCGATCAATAATAACACAGGGGCTGCCCGCTCCTGGTGAAGGCCCCCTCCTTCTAGTCTGCACCTGCCTAAATTGCATACCAGTAAAACCTACAGCCAGGTAGGTGAGCAAGGACAGAGCTGGCCTGAGCACGGATCATATCTAGGATCAGCACATTAGGGTTCATTCATTCACAGTGTCAATCACAGCAAAGCCCTAAAGAAACCAGTCATGGAAGGAGCTTCCCATGGCAGAATATAAGGGCTCTGGGCCTCACTCTGATGAGATCCCTCAAACTGCATCCATTCCACAGTCACAGCCTTGGCAGCCACTTGGGAGAGAGGAAGACTACCCACACCTCCCAGGAGATGGTGGGCATGGCAGGTGCCCACTCTGGTCTTAAGGTATGATGTGTGCCCCTTACCTCCAGTCCAGGAGAGACAGAAAAAGAGAGAGAGAGAGAGAGAGAGAGTAGTGTGTGTGTGTGTGTGTGTGTGTGTGTGGATTATTTGTCAATAGATAACTGAGTCCAGATGCTAATGTTAACATTTTAACATAATTAATATGTTAATTCTATATTGGCTAATCCTCCAAATTTATGCTGAATAATTGTAAAATAAAAACACACTTTTTGAAAAACCTACCTCTGGCAGGTTTCCACTGATTTCCTTGAAGTCAAGAGAGGGAGTGAAGACAGGGTCCCTGCAGGTCTTAGGTCCATCCATCCTGACTGCATTGACAATGGTGGGTTGGGAGCATGAGATCTGAAGTCACCATAAGGGCTTGAACCCAGTTTCACATTCACAAGCCAAGTGACCTTGGGTTTAGGTTAGGTTTAATATCCCAGTTTCCTCTGTATGTCCATCACAGGTCTGTGAGGATAGGGCATGTGCCTGGCATCTTCCAGGTCTCAGTAAATATTAGTAGTAATACTTGCTGTGATTGAAATAATCATCATTATAATTTTTAAAGTACAGGAGGCAAAGCATTCAGGGTATGTGTGGGGAACTTCCTTGCTGGCTGGAACACAAGCTGGACAAGGGACATGGAAGACTGGGAGACAGAGTCCAAATTGGGTGGAAGGGGCTGGGAGGGCCTACCAGAGGCCTGGGTGTCATTCTTCAGCCTGTGGGAACACATGGGCTTCTGAACATCCACTCTAGGCCAGAATTGGGTTGCTTAGTCCAGCTCTTCCCATGGACCTGATCTGGCTATACAGAGCAGTAACAGGGTTTCCCAACAGGAAGCCAGCCCCATGAGAAAAAAGATTCATTCTACTCACTTTTACAAAAATAACCCTAAGTCAGCACTGCTCCAAACCAAGTGTGTGGACCCCCAAGAAGCAGCAGCAGGAAGGGAAGTGAGGCAAGGTTTTGTCTTTTAAAGAGGACTCTGCATGTTGCCTGGAGAAGGAAATGGCAACCCACTCCAGTGTTCTTGCCTGGAGAATCCCAGGGACGAAGGAGCCTGGTGGGCTGCCGTCTATGGGGTCACACAGAGTCGGACACGACTGAAGCGACTTAGCAGCAGCAGCTGATGTTGCCTTCCCTTCTGACTTCCATTGTGTTCATTCAACATCTAACGTTCACTAATTGAGCATCTACTATGTTCCCAGACTTCAGAATCGTCTCTAACAGCCCTTTGGAAAAGACATCAAATTCATTGGCCTACTGCACTTTGCTCAGTAGATTTTGTTCATGTATAAACCAGAGAAACAACATTTGCTGTTTCAAAAAAGAGGGTGAAGAAAGAGAGTAAATCATAAGAGTCTAACTGTGTTGAACTATCCTTTAAACAAGCTGATATGTTATAATCCAACTGTTAACACACAGAAGACTGCAAACACACAGTCTCACGTTCCCCCCAAGGCTTTTGCACAACACTCCTAATAGGGCTTTCCCCAGGTCATCACTGTGCCATACTGAAATGTTTCTTAAATGTGTCATTCACTGACAAAGAAAATGTAGGTCTCTATTTTCTGTTTTAATTCAGGCTGTGCATGTCTGTTCACATGAAATTCTAAAAACAAGTCAAGGTCACCACATCAGCACATGTGCACTAGGGGGAATGCACAGGCACCTATACTCAGCAAGTATTCTCTTCAAAGGGTCAATTGCGCAAGAACCCATGAACGTGTAACTTATCACATCATAGTAACAGCCAGCTATTGGCAGTTGAGACACTATATACATCTGGAGACTTCTTCCCTGACGATGGGGGCAGGGGTTGTAGTGGGGGGAGAACAAAGAGCTGTTAAGTGTTGCTAATAACTCAATTTTGTAATACATATATTTTACTATCCCTTCAAACTCTGGGTCAGTTTAACTCAAAGGTATTCTGCTACTGTAAAGTATACCAGACTTTCTCAACACTTTACAAAAAGATAACAAAAACAACATAAAAATCCGATAAATTCAAACTGATCAAGTATCAACGATATCTGTCCTACAGATCGACGTTCTTTCCAAATTTTTGGAGGAAGAATTATCTTGCTTTTAAAAAGTCCGACAGCCACTTTCCTATGATGACGCAGTTGAACTAAGTCTGAGACGTGAGACTTCATTCATTCTGCCCGCTGCCAGCACATTCTAGATCTCAGGCACCATTCTAGGCCCTGGGTCACTGCCCTCATTGCGGCTTTGCTTCCAGTGGAAGGATACAGCTAGTAGACAAGTAAATGTATAATCTAACAGGTATGAATGTTACTAGGGAGGAAAACAAAGCCCGACAAAGGATATCAGTTCTTATCAACAGGGTGGTCAGGGAAGATTCTCTGAGAAGGTGACACGTGAGCAGACGGAAGTGAACGAGCTAGCCCGGCAGTTTTCTGGGAGGAGACCCTTCTGCACAGAGGGCATGGCAAGTGCAAAGGCCCTGAGGAGGAAGTGTACATGGAGTACTCAGGAAGAAGCCAGGAGGCCAGAGCAGCTGGACCAGAAGGGCAGCTCAGAGAGGCAGCAGACAGCGGATCCCACGGGGCCTTGGAGGCCGCTGTAAGATGGGAAGCTAGGCAGTGACGGAGCCGATCCTGGGCACAGAAGGCTTATTCTGCTGCTATGTTGACTGAACTGAAGACTGAACGTATAAAGACATACTGAAACAAGGTTACCAAAATTGTATTACCTTTTAAATATATACACTTGACAAATGAAAACTTTTTTCCCATACAAAAAAACAATTTACTATAACTGCTATTTACCTCTTTCAATTCTAAAAATTATAACCTCATTTGAAAGCAATACCCAAAACATTTAAATAGAAATGCAAGTTAAAACCACGGTGAAAGGCCACATACCTATTAGAATGCTCAAAATAGATAAAAATCATGACAATACCAGGTGCTGACAGGGACAGAGAGCAACTGGAAACCTCATACATCAATGATAGAAATACAAAATGGTACAGTTAGTCTGGAAAGAAGTTTATTTCTCACAAAGTTAGACATACACTTACCCTATGATCCAGCAATCCTACTCCTAGAAGTGAAAACTCATGTTCACACAAAAACCTGTAAACGATTGTTTCTAGCAGCTTTATTCATAACAGCCCCAAACTGGAAGAATACCAAATATCCTTCACGTAATGAGTAGATAAACGAACTGTGACATATACTCAGCAATAAACAAGAACAAACCATAGATCATGCAATAACATGGATGAATCTCAAAAGCACTATAATACATGGAAGACGCCAGACTCAAAAGACCACATTATCCCATTTATAGGATATTCTGGAATAGGCAGAACTATAGGGAGAGAAAAGAGATCAGCAGCTGTCAGAGCCTAAACTAGGCCAGGTCGGTAAAAGGAGCAACGTGAGAGAATCCGGCCCGGAGTCAGGGAGGTGATGGCGCTGCTCCACACCTTTACTGGGGTGGGGACGCAACTCTATGCATTTGCCAGAAGTCACAGAACTGCACACCAGGAGGTGTTTCATTTACTCCATGTACATTAAAAGCCAAATTTTAAAAAAGTGTAAATGCAGGCCCTTCAGGAAAATAGACCTGAGCTACACAGCCTTCCTGGGATGCCCCTCTTAGCCCCAGCCTCACTGTCTACCCCAATCTATTCTATCCCCAGCCCCCAGCCCCAGACACTGTCTGGACAAACCCCCAGAATCTAATACAGTGGTAGGCAGAGAGGATTCTCTGCCAAATCCTGGATACATTTTAACACCAGCCACTAACTGGCACTCCTCAAAAGCAGAACAATAGCCATATTGTATGTGGCCCATACAAGCCACTGCATAAACATTAGCAACAAGTTCCATGGTGACTCCCTGTTACTGGCCTTTGCAGCTGCCCAGCTCCCAGGACTTGAGGATCTGCCCAGGGTAACATGGAGCCTGGATACAGTTCAATGTGTCAGTTAAATCTATAGCTCATAACAGTCTCAGTCCTTGAAAAACCCCTGGGGATAATACAGACAACGGGCCCATTCCCACCGGAGTCCCCGGTTTCAGGCTTCCTAACCGTTTTCCCTGATGACCTGCCAGAGGACACCGTACCCTAAAAATTTGCATGTCCAGGGTTAATTCGTGAGACTCAAGCCATGAAAAATCCATCAGCCTCAGGAGGGATTCCGACCAGGGGCGCACTCAACTAAACACCTCTGCATGAACACAATGTGTCTCTCTTGACCTTAGGCAGCTGCTAAGCCTGGTTTATTAAAAACCGAGTATCCAAGACTTATTGCAAAAGCGGTACTTTTGTCGACAAAAAAGAAATGCCTCTAACATAAATCATTTAAGGCAGCCTCCACATTAGCTGGCATGAAATAAACAGAGCTTGTCTTGTGGGCAGAAGGTGCCAGAGTCACTCTGCCAGCTTCAGGCCTCCTGCCTGGCCATCATAAACTCCACCCTACATGCTTCAACTACAGTAAAAACCTTCACGGGAAGGTTTCTTCCCAACTGTTTCTTTCCACCCACCTGCGCTTGGTAACCCAAAGCCTACTCTCCTGGGCTGTGAAGGCAGCATCGTGCGTTGGAAAACACAAGGACTTGGTGATTGACAGACTTGGGATTCATGTCCAGTCTCTTCGTAGGCGCCTGAGCGCTCTTCTCAAACCTCAGCTTGCTCATTTACCAGTGGGGATAATAGGTGGCCCCCTCTGCAGGGCAGGCTTCCTCCCTGGTGGCTCAGACAGTAAAGAATCTGCTTGGCAATGCAGGAGACACAGGTTCGATCCCTGAATTGGGAAGATCCCTGGAGGAGGAAATGGCAACCCACTGAAGTATTTTTACCTAGGAAATCCCATAGACAGAGGAGACTGCCAGGCTACCATGGGGTCTCCAAGAGTCAGACACAACTGAGTAACTGAGCACACACACGTACATATTGTTTTCCATAATAGCTGCACCAATCTACATCCCCACCAACAGTGTAGGAGGGTTCCCTTTTCTCCAGATCCTCTCCAGCATTCATTATTTTTATAGACTTGTTAATGTTGACCATTCTGACTGACCTCATTGTAGTTTTGATTTGCATTTCTCTAATAATTAGCAAAGTGTCACCTTGACTAATAATCACATGGGTTCCCTTCCTAGGGAGTGTTATACCAATAAGCCTCTGGTCTCTCCCCTCATCCTCACTCACACCCAGGTGGAATTCTTTCTGGCCCAAGAATCAATGAAAAACAAGTTAAATGGCCAAGGTCCATCAGAACACAGATTTTTTTTTAAGTATTTAACTGTTCCTACTCCCTAGGGTGCTCTTGGAAAATGCCCTGACATTTTCTGGAAGCCTTTTACACAGCCTAACTTAAAACCCAAGATTGTTTTCCAATAGAAAATAGCTCTTTGCAAAAATAAGAGACTGAACATTCATGAAAGATTCAGTCACAATTTTGAATAACTTTTACATAAACTTTTGCCAGAAATCATGTTACCCCAATCCAGTTACCCTCTGAACTGAAAGCTGTCTCCCACCCCAGGCTAACTTTACAGCATCTAGACACTGCAGGGGGAACTTTGTAAGTCAGAATTCAATGTATCAGTCTATAAAATCAACATGAAGTCCATCAGAGACGTGTATTTGCTTAGATAAGTTTCCAACAAATAGAGAAGGGCATAAGCCAATCCCTGCTATTGGATGGAGTTTATCACCTGTTCAGATCATAAGATCATATTCACATGTTAAATTATACAGCGTATACAGTAAACATGTAGTATGACTCAGAGATGCAGGAAACACCCCCACTTATGATGAAACGCTGGCTGGTACCATTATCAAGAGGTTGTTATTCAGCATCTGATACAATATGGTCCTAGAAACACAGAGACTGAAGACAGATATCTTGTCTTCTGAGTTCTTTTGACGTAGTTAGTAATGAGGTTCCTGCCCTCAAGGAGCCCACAGTCTAGTGGGGCAAAAAGAGAAATTACAGCGAACAAACCGACCCATCATCATCAAGGACTCTGGCAGAGATGAGTATAAAATGCTGGGGGACAGACAGGAAGAGGAGAAAGTGAAAGTGAAAGTTGCTCAGTCGTGTCTGACTCTTTGCGACCCCATGGGCTATACAGTCCATGGAATTCTCCAGGCCAGAATACTGGAGTGGGTAGCCTTTCCCCCCTCCAGGGGATCTTCCCAACCTAGGGACTGAACCCAGGTCTCCCTCATTGCAGGCAGATTCTTTACCAGCTGAGCCACAAGGGAAGCTCAAGAATACTGGAGTGGGTAGCCTATCCCTTCTCCAGTGGATCTTCCTGACCCAGGAATTGAACCAGGGTCTCCTACATTGCAGGTGGATTGTTTACCAACTGAGCTATCAGGGAAGCCCACAGGAAGAGGAGTGGGATCTGGAGAGTTGAATTCTCCCAAATAAAATTCTGCTTCAAATAAACACTCACATACAGACACCCCAACACCTCAGATCAACAGGAAAGCGGGGAAGGAAAGAGAATGAAAACACTCCCCTGCCCTGTTTCGAGCCAGCACATCCCACGTCCTAATTGTACCTGAGGAGGTTACCACAATAGACCAAAATGGTCCTCTTCCATCCTCCAACACTCACAGGAAGGACGTCGCAGGGCACCGGAAGGCCAGCACACCACAAGCAGAACCCAAGGCACCATCAGAGCTAGAGAAGCGGCCAAGATATACATATTTTTCAAAGAAACAGGACAAAGGCCAGATGAGGCACAGGGCAGAAAGGCTGCAGAGGTCCAGGCCCTCCCAGTCTGACTAGCAGACTCTTGGGGGTCTAGCAGTGTTCCTTCCTTTTCTGAACTTAAACACAGCCCATCTTGTGGCCTATCTGTCCCAGTTCCCACCATCCTCTGGGCAGCAGCCAGCATGAAGGTGCAACATGGTTTCATACAAGAGGGCAAAATGTCAAGAAAGGCGACAGCCAGGCCTTACCTTCTTGCAGTAGACATCTGTTCTGTCCTACCACTCAACATTCATATTTGCAATGAACAGATATTCAGGTTCAGTGGTGGTTCCATTTTTACTAATTGTATTTATACACACAAGAACCACATCTTCCTTTTACACGAGAAAACTGAATATCTTCATAACCCCACCACCCAGAGGAAACTATTAACAGTTTAATGTGTACTCTTTTTCTGTGTATATTTATCATTTACAAAATGGGAGTTCAGAATACAATATATAATGCTTGGACCTCCCTTTTTTCCACTCTAAATTCACTGTGAACACATTCATGTCAAAAACGCAGCACCATTTTTATGGAGTGCGCCATAGGTCTATGCCGTATCTTACTCTCCTACTTTCTATTTAGGTTCATTCTTAATTCTTCTCTTCCATTTCTGTCTTATCCAGCCTCATTTTACTGAGTGTCACTGAATTAGAGGCAATTGCCTTTACCAGCACATTCTGTGTCTGGTGAGAACCCAACTCCTACTTCATAATGGCATCTTCTCACTATGTTCTCACAGGGGAGAGAGGCAAGAGAGCTCACGGGGTCTCTTTTATCGGGGCACTAATCCCATTCATGAGGGCTCCACCCTCATGACCTAATCACCTCCCAAAACAACCCCCACACACAATACCATCACATTGAGGGGTTAGGATTTCAACACAGAAACAGAGGTGAGAACACAAACATTCAATCTGTAACCCTTTAAAGCTCAGCAACTTAAAGCAACAATTGTTCCATGCTCACAGATTCTGTGGGTCAGAAATTCAGAAATGCCACAGTAGGAATGGTTTTTCTCTGCTCCATGAAAAACTCAAAGAGTTGTTGAGTGGTCTCTCCTCAGGTGTGTGTACTAGAGAAATTAGCCCTTCTGAAGACAGTGGTGGTGGTGGTTTAATTGCTAAGTCATATCTGATTCTTGTGACCCCATGGATTGTAGCCCACCAGGCTCCTCTGTCCATGGGATTTCCGAGGCAAGAATACTGGAGTGGGCTGTATTTCCTTCTCCAGGGGATCTTCCCAACCTAGGGACCAAACCCAGGTATCCTGCATTGCAGACAGTATCCTGAATTGAAGGCGGATTCTTGACCAATGGAGGCACCAGGGAAGGGCCTTTTGAGGACAATGGGACTTATCATTCAGGTAAGTTACACTAACATGAGCGAGAAATGGATTCCATCAACAAGTGAGTTCATGTAGACACCCAACAAGTGAACATCTATATGTAGATAGCTGATTTCACCACCTTGATGGCAGAGGTGGGAAGAAGTCCCACAAAGGTCCATTTCTGATCAAGCTTAGTTTATTACATAACTACATTGATCAGAACTATTGCAAATCAGTCTCATTTGCAATGATAGCAAATAACATCAAACTGATTTAAGCCGAAAAAGGAGTGTATGGGCCGTTATTGATGTAGAACAAAATGTAAAGATTTAGTGGCTTAAAATAACAACTTACGATTCTGTGGGCTGACGGGGAGCTTCCTCTGATGGTTTCACTTGTGCAGATGCATTAAGCTGCTTATCAGGCTGGAAGGTCCATTAGGCTGTCAGGCCCTCCCTGACAAGGTGGGCAACTGATATGAGCAGTTGGCTAGAGCACTTCAGTTCTGCTATGCATGGCCACTCATCCTCCAGTAGGTTAGGCTGACTTTATTACTTGGTGGCTTCAGGGCAGAAGTCCCAGAGGGTGAAGGCAGAAGCTACAAGGCCCCTTAAGGCCTAGTCTCCAGACCTCACAAAGAGTTGCTCCCAACACATTCTACGAGTCAAAGCAAGTCACAGGCCAGCCCAGATTCAAGAGGCAGGGACATAGACTCTACCTCCTGTGGAAGGAGCCACAAAGAAACTGTGGCCATGCTTTATCTATCACAGGAAGTTACTGATATATATAAATGGGAGAAAACAGGGGCTCTTTAAGCATAGCTGTATTCAGATGCTCACAACATATTATCAGAAACCTGTCTCTTTCCTCTCTCTGCTTTGCTTTGCTCTGTGCTGGTTTTATTCTCCAGCAAACTGTTCATTCATAAGGACCAAGTGACCACCAACCAGTCTAGGCCTATATCCTCACAGTGTCCCAGCCCAACCAGAATTCCATCCCCCAACAGTTATACCTAAGCCTTAGAATCAAATTCATGGTCCAGGTTGGGTCTCATGACCATCCCTGACCCAGGAGAAAGCACATACTCATTGATCAAGTCCAGGTCACACCTGTAGCCCGCAACTAGGAGGAGGAATCAGTGCACTTCGATGACAGGCACTGAGAGTAAAAAGAAGACAGAGATTCTATCACCAGGGAAGAGAGAATAGATATTAGGCAGACCAAAACCACAGGTGTTTATTACAATAGGCTTCTCAATAGGTCACAGGAGAGAGTCCCCACAGAATGCAAGGAAAAGCTCTCTCCCGATACATCATGCTACTCTGCCAGCTGAAATGCCCCAGTTTCCCAGCGGGGTAGTACATGCACCATTGAAGGATTTGTTGTGCATTTGAAAAACAAAGACGTCAGACAAAGCCTCTAGTGACATGCACTTGCACAATGCTTCCATCTGGCAAAAGATGTCCTTTCTCGGGCATTTGTCACATTGCTCCCAAAGATGGCTCTCCCCAATAGGAAGCAGAATGCTTTGTCTTTTAACTCAGTGGTTTTTCCAGATCAGAGGCAAATACAATTTTCTCCTTACCTGCCAAGGACCCATCAAGGGGCAACTCGAATAAATGAATGAGAGAATGAATCAAGATGCCCCTCCCTGATCAGAGTTGCTCAGATCCAAAGCTCCCAGGTCCAGGAAGCAAAGATGGTCATAGAGAAACCCAACCAGTCTGTCTCTTTGGAACTTCTTGGAGTCTGCTATACTAATCTACATTGGAGCTCTCTCATCTTTTCATCTTCATGGACATTCCCTGAGTATGGGATACGGAGCTGGAAAAATAAATCTTTGTTTTAAATTTTACCACATGGTATAGCAGTTGCACATAGCCCTTAAGACTTGTCTTCCACAGAATTGGACACCAACCTTTTAAAACTGCTACCCAGCTAAGATCCTCAGTTTCATGGCAGTACAGGAATGGCTCCCATCCCAAAACAAGATGTTCCTCTACCCTCAAACATGAACTTAACACTTGGAAGAGCAGAGGCCAGAGACTTCAAGAAGCTCACTTTTTTCCAGGGAGCTTGTCTTAATATATGTAAGTGAAAATGAAAGTTGTGTCTCACTCTTTGCAACCCCATGTCCACGGAATTCTCCAGGCCAGAATACTGGAATGGGTAGCCTTTCCCTTCTCCAGGGGATGTTTGCAACCCAGGAATCAAACCAAGGTCTCCTGCATTGCAGGCTGATTCTTAACCAACTGAGCTATCAGGGAAGCCCTAAATATATGTAAGTAATTATCAGCAAAAGCAAATGGAGGAATTCCCTGGTAGTCCAGTGGTTAAGAATCTGCCTTGCAATGCATGGAACATGAGTTCGATCCCTGGTTAGGGAACCAAGATCCTATATGCCTCGGAGCAACCAAGCCCTCGTACTCTGGAGCCCATGTGGCACAACTACTGAGCCTGCGCACCACAACTAGAGAGTCCAGGCACCACAGCAGAGGGTCCACATGACGCAACAAAGACCCCACGTGCTGAATTAAGACTCAGTGTAACTAAGTAAATATTAAAAAAAAAAAAAAAGGCAAATGGAATTTGCATTTGTTCATGTTCTTTGGGCTTCCCTGGTGGCTCAGTCAATAAAGAATCTGCCTGCAATGCGGGAGACCTGGGTTTGACCTCTGGGTTGGGAAGATCCCCTGGAGGAGGGCATGGCAACCCACTCCAGTATTGTTGCCTGGAGAATCCCCATGGACAGAGAAGCCTGGCAGGCTTCAGGCCATAGCGTTGCAAAGAGTCGGACACGACTGAGTGACTAAGTACAGCACACATGTTCTTTTAAGTCACAGGTTGCATAGGTCATGGGTTCCAGTCCCTGTCTAATAGATTTTATTCCTTTCTACAGTTTTAGCCTAAAGAAGCCTCAAGCTAGAGTAAGCATAAGGCACTTTTCAGAAATACAGATTCCTGGACCTTGCAGCATCTGAGGTGAGCTATAGACTCTACTTTAGGAAATACAAGTCTACAGGATGTAACAAGATTCCTATCTGCTGGGTCTCAGCTCCTCAGAGCTGGCATGACTTAAGGGTCCATGAACCGGGCCAGACTTTTGTGATTTTATGGTCATGAGCCCAACCAGCCTCGGTTAACACAGGGATAGACAAGCAATCTACCCTGTGATGCACAGCTGACTTGCTCTAGCTCTGAAGAATACCTGATTAGCAGGTTTTCCACAGTTGACACAACACCCTTGGGTGCTGGAGATACGCAAGAACAGGTACCAGGGTCTCACAACAACTATCAGGGAGGAATCCCTCCATGCTTCCAGCACAGAGAGGGAAAAGCAGCCTTTTTGAACTAGCCGGAACATTTTGTTCATGCTATTAATAATGCCCACTCTCAAGAGAAACTGTTTTACCTGGGTCTAACTTATTAGGGTTTTATCAGAGCCTAACTGACCTGGGGGAAGAGAAATACCCCATTCCAGCCCCCTTCAGCCATCCTGTCCCACCTACGGAGAGGAAAAGGCTGAGAACACTTGGGGGGTTCCCCGTGCAGAGGCCCAAGTCCACTCAAAGACTGACCCTAATCACAGGCCTACAAAGCACCTCCTGCCCCTACACCTTCCCACCACACCACTAAACGTCTATTTATTTGCAGTCACTTTTACCCAGGATATCATGTCTGACTTTCAATTAAAAATTACAAGGCTTACTAAAAATGCAAAAAAAAAAAAAAAAAACCACATAATTTGAAGACTTAGAACAACCACTGGAGTCAGACTCAGATATGGCAGAGACATACCAGATCAAGAACTTTTAAAAAACTATGATTAGTATGCTAAGGGCTCCAATGGAAGAAGTAGACAACATGCAAGAATGGGTCATGTAAGGAGAGAGATGGGACTTCTAAGAAAGAATCCCAAAGAAATGCGAGAGATAAACACTGTTACAGAAGTAAGAATGCTTTTGATGGGATTATTCGTGGACTGGACTCGGCTGAGGAAAGAATCCCTGAGCCTGAGGATACAGCAACAGAAATTTTTCAAATAGAAAATTGAAAAGCAAAGAAAAAAGACTAAAACAAAATAGAACATAATAACCAAGAATTATTGGACAACTACAAAAGGCATGTAACATGCATGTAATAGTAATATCAGAATGAGAAAAAAGAGAAATGGAATAGAAGAAATATTTGAAGAAATGATAAATGAGAATCGCCCCCCACCCCAAGTAAATGTCAGACACCAAACCCACAGTTCTAGGAAGCTCAGAGAACAGCAGAAAAGATAAATTCCAAAAAACTACACCTAAGCATTTTATGGAGAAGGCAATGGCACCCCACTCCAGTACTCTTGCCTGGAAAATCCTATGGACGGAGGAGCCTGGTAGGCTGCAGTCCATGGGGTCGCTAGGAGTTGGACATGACTGAGCGACTTCACTTTCACTTTTCACTTTCATGCATTGGAGAAGGAAATGGTTCTCCAGTGTTCTTGCCTGGAGTATCCCAGGGACAGGGGAGCCTGGTGGGCTGCCATCTATGGGGTCACACAGAGTTGGACATGACTGAAGCGACTTAGCAGTAGCAGCAAGCATTTTATATTCAAACCACAAGCAAGATAAAGAAAGAAATGTTTTAAAAAGTCAGAGGAAACAAACCCCTCATCTATAAGAAAGCAAAGATAACAATTACATTGGGGTTCTCCTCAGAAACCATCCAAATGAGAAGACAATGAAAAAAAGTGTTTTAAAAAAAAAAAAAAAAACTCATCAACCTAGAAGTCTGTATCCTGCAAACTTGGAGAAAGTGAAGGAGAAATAAAGATTTTCTCAGACAAAAACTGAGGGAATTTGTTGTCTTATAAGAAGTGTTAAAAGAAGATTTTCAGAAAGAAAGAAAAGTATATAAGTCAGGAACTTGGATCTACATAAAGAAAGGAACAGCATTAAAGAAGTAATAAAAACGTTCACATTTCTTATTCTTATTTGATCTAAGATAACAGTTTGTTCAAAACAATAATAGCACCAATGTATTCAATGATGATAGCTTATGTATAACTGAAATGAGTGATACAAGGAACAGAAGGAAGGAATTTGGAGTATTTTGTTGTTATAAGGTACTTGCACCACCCAAGAAGTAGTATGCTGCTGCTGCTGCTGCTAAGTCGCTTCAGTCGTGTCCGACTCTGTGCGACCCCATAGACGGCAGCCCACCAGGCTTCCCCGTCCCTGGGATTCTCCAGGCAAGAACACTGGAGTGGGTTGCCATTTCCTTCTCCAATGCAGGAAAGTGAAAAGTGAAAGTGAAGTCGCTCAGTCATGTCCGACTCGGTGGGATCCCATGGAAGTAGTACAGAGTTATATGAAAGTGGACTTGAATTAGTTGTAAATGTATATTGCAAATTTGGAGAAACCCACACAAAAAGTTTTAAATAAAGTATAGTGGATATGCTAAGAAAGGAGGGAAAATTAAATCATGTAAAACACTCAATTAAAAGCACAACACCAGAAAAAGAGTGGTAGACAAAAAAAAATGGAACAAAGAACATGAAGAACAAATAGAAAACTGGCAAATATGGGAGATATTAATTCAACAGCACCACTAGTCACTTTAAACGTCAATGGTCTAAATGCTCAGTTGCTCAGCTGTGTCCAACTTTTTGCAACTCTTTGGACTATAAGCCCGCCGGGGTCCTCTGTCCATAGGATTTTTCAGGCAAGAATACTGGAGTAGGTTGCCATTTCCTCCTCCAGGGGATCTTCCCGACCCAGGGATCAAATCTGAGTCTCCTGCGTCTCCTGCACAGCAGGTGGATTCTTTACTGCTGAGCCATCATGGAGAAAAAAAAGTGGATATGGTTGGCACAAGCCATCCTATCTGGAAATAGCCCTTCTGGAAGTCATGTTAACAGCAAGGATTTTTGTTTCTGAAATGCTCTAAAAGCAGCCTGGAGATCAAGTGCAGGCCCACCCACAGGCTCACTGGGACTGGCTTTCTGATTCCAGATAAGGGAACGCTCAGCATCCAGTGAGAGGAGGAGGTGGCCGGGCAAAACCAGGCGCTGCTCCTCTGGCTCCACAGACTTTGCCTGGGGACCAGATCTGGACATGTACTGTGCAGTCACCAGCCTGACCCCTAGCTCAGAAATAAGGAGGGCATGTCAGCAGGGCCTTCTGGTTACCTCTTACCAGCAACCTACCATGCCAGGAAAAGAGAAGATGAAAGAAGACTTCAGGAAGGAGAGAGAGTACAGTCCCTCGGAGCAGACATAGCCACATGGCACACAGAGGAAGATCTCACCAAAGAGCATTTTTCCTCCTCCACCCATTTCCATTAGGGGCTTCTCCTGACCTACACTGGATTGCAAAAGGAATGGGGGATAGGGATATTTGATTTATTGCACACAAAACTAACTTTGTTTTAAACAAAGGAAATAGAACCACAGATGAGAGAGCTCTTCCATATATATTGATGAGCTTTTTAGCTTTAATTCCAGAGGGGAAAACTATAGGGAAAAAAAAAAAAATACTGGGTTCTCATATGAATCACCTTTTCTTGTTACATCTGTTCTTTTTATGAGTTGGTAATGTCAAAGCCTTTGACTGTGTGGATCACAATAAACTGTGGAAAATTCTGAAAGAGATGGGAATACCAGACCACCTGACCTGCCTCTTGAGAAATTTGTATGCAGGTCAGGAAGCAACAGTTAGAACTGGACATGGAACAACAGACTGGTTCCAGATAGGAAAAGGAGTATGTCAAGGTTATATATTGTCAGCCTGCTTATTTAACCTATATGCAGAGTACATCATGAGAAACGCTGGGCTGGAAGAAGCACAAGCTGGAATCAAGATTGCCAGGAGAAATATCAATAACCTCAGATATGCAGATGACACCACCTTTATGGCAGAAAGTGAAGAGGAACTAAAAAGCCTCTTGATGAAAGTGAAAGAGGAGAGTGAAACAGTTGGCTTAAAGCTCAACATTCAGAAAACGAAGATCATGGCATCTCACTTCATGGGAAATAGATGGGGAAACAGTGGAAACAGTGTCAGACTTTATTTTTGGGGGCTCTAAAATCACTGCAGATGGTGACTGCAGTCATAAAATTAAAAGACACTTACTCCTTGGAAGAAAAGTTATGACCAACCTAGATAGCATATTGAAAAGCAAACATTACTTTGCCAACAGAGGTCCGTCTAGTCAAGGCTATGGTTTTTCCTGTGGTCATGTATGGATGTGAGAGTTGGACTGTGAAGAAGGCTGAGCGCCGAAGAATTGATGCTTTTGAACTGTGGTGTTGGAGAAGACTCTTGAGAGTCCCTTGAACTGCAAGGAGATCCAACTAGTCCATTCTGAAGGAGATCAGTCCTGGGATTTCTTTGGAAGGACTGATGCTAAAGCTGAAACTCCAGTATTTTGGCCACCTCACGTGAAGAGTTGACTCATTAGAAAAGACCCTGATGCTGGGAGGGATTGGGGGCAGGAGGAGAAGGGGACGACAGAGGATGAGATGGCTGGATGGCATCACTGACTTGATGGACATGGATTTGGGTGGACTCCAGGAGTTGGTGATGGACAGGGAGGCCTGGCGTGCTGTGATTCTTGGGATCGCAAAGAATCAGTCCGACTGAGCAACTGAACTGAACTGAATATTTACTGAGCATCCTGCCATTACTTCATTTAAGTTCCACAATGACCCAATGAGATACATAATATCTTCAAATTACAGATGAGGAAGCTGAAACCTAGAGGTTAGCTACTTTGCCAAAGGACACACAGCTAGAAAGCAGTAAAGCCAGGGCTTAATCTTAGGCTTCTTTAGACCCCAACCACTACACTACCTTCTGGATGGGCAAAAAAGCTCGAATGGTAATGGCTCAGGCTTCCGTTGCTCAGCGGTGAGATGGTGGATGTATTTCATTCTCAAGGTAAATGCAGCTTTAATGAAAGAAAAGGGAATCCACAACAGATTTGGGCCTGGTCTTTTTCTAAGCCTCTCCCTTGATGGGAGAAGAAAATACAATAACACACCATCAGGAGAGGGCACCTGGTCCTCAGGGCAAAGGAGAGGAGAGAAGGATGGAAAGGATGCATCTTATGCTCTGGGCAGCTCCTGACTTTAGGCTACCTGGGGCCAGTGCAGCTGTGAACCTGCCCCAAGAGATACGAAGCATCCACAGAAGGAGGGCTGTGGACACTTTCAGATGCTCTTCAACAAACACAAAGGGTTTCCACTTCAACCCTCAAATTGAGTATTGATTTTAAAAGGTCTCCCAGGAAAACACTGTGCCAACCAAAAAACACTCTCTCTGTGCTCTGGACCATTTGCCATTTAACTTGGACAGATGTGCACTGACTGCATTGCTACCGACAAGCACGAAGAGTCTTACACCAGATCTACCTTTACTTCAAACTGCATCTATCACTGGCTCCTTGTTCTATTTGCTCTGCTATGCATTTAACTGAAACCATCAGAATTTGCAGAAACCAGAAATCCATGTCTTTCAGGGACTAAGAAACCAGAACCCTAGGAAATGGAAGGTATAATAACGAGGATGGTTGAAGACTCTGCATGTCCTGAGTTTGTGGCCACATGTTCCAACCACTTTATGCTGGTGAACTGGCCAAAGGCAACTCAGAAATATAATCCTCTCCTAAAATTCAGGCTATTTCCTCCTCTTGGCCAGACTTTTGACACTTTCCTAAGTTCTCCAGGATATCTTTGAATGGAAAAGTCAGGGACAGAGCAATGGAGATGGAGATCTGGGTTCTGGCTCCAGCTCTGCCAAGGGTTAGCTGTGTGGACTCCAGACAGTCCACAGGGCTAACTCACGGAGGAAATAAGGCACCTCTGGTGTTCCTTCCATCTGTGGGCCTGTGATGTCACGTTCTCTTCATGTTGGGGGCCCTCTGGGATCATCTTCATGTGGCCTACTCTACTCTGAAAGTGTCCAAACCTTCCCTACATTCCCTTTTTCCTATCAGCTCCTCACCTGGGAATGTCAGCTTGGAGGTCATTTATTCTCCTGTGATGGTACAGGAGTTGGTCACACAGCAACAGGAGATCGCCCTCTCTGGGCTCTGACCAGGAATGTCCTCAGACTTCCCCCCCCACATACCCCCCGCCACTCTGCTGAGCTACAAATCCCCAGATGGATATTGCGCTTGTTGCCCCAACATCCTTTCCACCCTCCCACCTTACACACCCATGTGGTCAGGAGGAAGGAGGAAAAATAACCTGACCCTCCGCACCAGAAATGGGTATCCCCCCTCCCTCGCTACACAGGGAAGGTCTAAGGAATCCAGGCCTACATCACTCACAGCACGGCACTTTCCTGGCCAAAGGGACTGGTTAAAAGAGTGGGCATTTGATTCCATTTAGATCAATAATCTAAAAGCCAAAGTTATCTGAGAGTACCCAGAAAAGTGTGTCTGGAGACCAATTCTCTCTTCCCTCCCCTGGAAAGTGTGATATTTAGACATGAAGCGTGGAACCACTGCAGCAATCCTGCCACCAAGAAAAGCTAGGCTTTGGGTTAAACAGACACCACAAAAAGGCAGAGGGGAGAACATGAATGCACTGAGTGTTTGATGACACCGTTAAGCTGCTGAATCAAGCCAGTCTTGAAATCTGCTTTGTATCTGTACCTTCTATTACTTAAGCCAGTGAATCCCCTTCATTGGATAAGCCAGTTCAAAACATGGTAACTGTTTCTTATAAGATAAATTCCCAACTGATACACACGGTACCAAAGATCACACACAAAGCTGATCTACAGTCACACTTCAAAGGTCTAGGGATTAGCACCAGAGAGTAAAACCAGCTCCCCTGTGCTCTTACCACTTCCACCAGAAACCAAGGAAACACCCTTCCTAGGCCACCAACCAGGAAATCAGGCAGAGTTTCTCTGACAGCACTGGGGTCACATGTAGTCTCAGCCATTGGGAGGCCACTGCTGAGAAGGGAACACAGCCCCTTCCTCTGCAGCCTCCATGCCAACTCAGAGACAAGGAAGATGGTCCTGCCACACGAAAGGTAGGAGAAGTGCTTTTCAGTATCACTTGCTACTTGTTTAAAAATCAGTGGCGATGCCTATCAAATCAATGGGTCCCAAATGACCACCACTGCACTAACATCCCTTGATGGCGTGTGCCTCCTGATGGAAGCACACCCATGAAATATACTTAATGGAAAAAAATATCAGATCTACATCTGATCAAGCCTCTGGGTCTAACTATCATTTTCCAGGAAATATAAAAGATAGAGGAATATGTTACACAGCTCTATGGGAATATAATCCCAAAAAGGCTAGCATGAAAAACCCTAGAAAAACCTGTTTATTCAACAAATAAATTACAAAGTGAAAAGGAGATGGAGAGGAAACTGGTAGATTAAAAGAGGATTAAAGAGAAGAACCTTAACTGGATCTTGATCTGAGACATAATCAAGGAGATTTGAATGTTGATTAATTCTATTATATTAAGGGATTATTGTTAATATTCTTTGGTTGTGATGTGGTTTTGTGGTTAGGTGCTTTTTAATGAGTCTTTATCTTTAGAGATATATGAAAATATTTATGGATAATAAGATATAATGTCTGAACTTGGTACAAAATAATATGATCAAAGGACTAGAGGCACAGGTGAAAAAATCAAGTTTGGCCAGGAGTTGTTCATTGGAATTCACTATACTTGTCTTTGCTTTTGTATATTTGGAAGTTTTCTTAATGAATGGAAAAGACCCAGAGATGAAGCAGAGTCTAAGCTCTTTGCCAAAGTCTTAGCGTCATTTCGAAGAAAGCCTGCTTACTCAAAGTAACACTTTCTATATAAACTTCCCCCAAGTAATAACCCTGACAGAATATTTCTGGTTGACATATCTTCTTTCTAAATGTTATTGGGGATTTCTGAAATACAGGACAAGTGCTCCTTCCATAGGGGCTGCTTAAGAAGTTCCACCAGGGAAGCCCATTTCCCACACAAATGCATATCAAACATTAAATCGATGGATGACCCATGTACTGCATTTCTAACAGCCTTTAGAAACTTATGCACCCTAATTTCTATAAACTTAGGAGGAAGAGACCTTTCTCATCCTGACACGAAAGAGAGAAACCATAATGACAGATGGGTTACACAAAGGCGTAAAATTTAGAAGATTGAAACTAGTATTTTTTCATAATGAAAGGCATTTGCCAGACATGATAGCAAAACAAACTGATATTCTTAGTATTTAAAAAAAAAAACAAACTCTTCCCAAGTCAGTCTGTGAGGTGAAGAAGAAAAAAAAAAAACTACCACTCCTATTTTAAAAACTAGCAAAAATACTTGACAGATGACTCCTGGAAGAAAAGGAAATAATGCAGGTTTGCCAGATACAATACTGGACACCCAGTTAAATTTGAATTTCAGACAAATAACAAAGAATTGTTATAGTAAGTTATTATATTTAGTATAATAAGTATACTAAAACATTATCTGTTGCTTATGTAAATGTCAACTTATGCAATTTACATTATTTTACATTATATTATTCAAGTTTATGCAATTTACAATTTAGGCAACCTTATATTAGTATTTTTATTTGCCAACTCTGGTGACCCTAACCAATGGCCAATAAATTTGAGAAAATGATCAACCTCATCTCTAACTACAAGGGACAGCAAGTACAACAAGAGCAGAGGGCCCACCAGGCAGGGATGGAAAAAGGCCACTGCACCTGTGCCCACCTGGCCCACCTCGAGCTCAGGGGTGGAGGCACGGCCTCGGGGCCTCACAAGGGCAGGAGGGAGGTGGCAATACTTGAGTGCTTGGTGGGGATCACAAGTTTGGTTGAACGACCCTGAGCATGACCTTAGAGGGAAAGGAAAAACATGATCAGACACTTGGAGCAGAGGACACTGTGCAGAAACAGCACTTCTATTTCCTACTGTTAGAACTGTGTTGTGATCTATCCAAATGCATTTTTATCTTTTATGGACAATGTTATGATATAGTATGTAATACATGTAAAAAGGAATTTATCCATGTACTCACCTTCCACTTTAAAACCATGAAACAATACCAACCAGTATTTCTCCCTCTCCTGCCCTCGCACCCTAGGTAACCACCATAATCTGAGCTTCAGAGTTATCATTACCCTTAATTTTCATATATTTATTTATTTATTGGCCATGATGCGTGGTATGTGGGTTCTTAGTTTCCAGACCAGGGATGGAACCCATGCCCCCGCAATGGAAGGACAAAGTCCTAACCACTGGACCACCAGTGAAGTCCATCATACATTTTTATGTTTGTTCAGTTCAGTTCAGTTCAGTCGCTCAGTCGTGTCCGACTCTTTGCGACCCCATGAATCTCAGCACGCCAGGCCTCCCTGTCTATCACCAACTCCGTGAGTTCACTCAGACTCACGTCCATCGAGTCGGTGATGCCATCCAGCCATCTCATCCTCTGTCGTCCCCTTCTCCTCCTGCCCTCAATCCCTCCCAGCATCAGAGTCTTTTCCAATGAGTCAACTCTTCGCATGAGGTGGCCAAAGTACTGGAGTTTCAGCTTTAGCATCATTCCTTCCAAAGAAATCCCAGGGCTGATCTCCTTCAGAATGGACTGGTGGATCTCCTTGCAGTCCAAGGGACTCTCAAGAGTCTTTATGTATGTATGTATCCCTAAATCAAATACATATAATTTTCACATGCTTTCAACCATCTTATAAATATAGCACCATGATGTATGCATTCTACAATTTGCCTTTCTTCACCACATGTTTTGATTATGAATTTGATCCATAATAATAAGTGATGCTTTATGTTAGTTTCAGCATTGTGTAATATTCCACTATTTGGATATATCAAAATTTCCATTTCTAGTTTCCTGTTGATGGACAGTTAGCTGGTTTACAATTTTTCCAACCAAAAATTGCTCCTGTGAACATCCTTAAATACATCTCTTAATACAGATTTCAGCCCATTTCCCTGGGGTATAGGCCAGAGTGGAATTACAAGCTCAAAGGGTGTGTGCAGCTTCAACTATAATTCTACAAAGTGGTTGTACTAATTTATATCCCCACCAGCAGCAATAAATATACTTTTTACAGTTATGTCCTGCTGAGGTTAATTGAAAACTCTCCTTTAAAGCAGACTGAGTTCAAAGCATGCAGAAATTGAGTCAGAGGCCGATATTAATAGTTACTAACTTAAAAATCAATCCCACATGAGCATAGGACTGACTGTGTCTGATGTAGAAGGGGGCTTATCTGGATTAAGACAGTTTCAGGGATTTCTTTGAATCAGGCCTGTTTTAATCTACATTACTTTCCTCTGATATTAAAAATGCTCATTGTAAACAAAATTATTTTAATAATTACTAAGACACATCTCATAGAAATGGAATATCCCCATAATGACCACCATTAACAGCATAACATATACCCCACCTCATTTTTCTAAACGTAAATCAACTTTTTTTTTTTGCACAAAGGGGATTACATATTTTGGTTTACATTTTACTTCTTTCTACTGTGTAATATTTCTTTAAAAGGAAAGAGACAATCTACATTTATCAAAAATTCTGTTATTCAGTAATTATATACTAAGCACAGAATGACGTCTATAAAGATAATTAAGCAATGACACCATTAAGAGACTTCCATTCTAAAAGGAAAGAAACTCACAGCTGTAGGTCACAATAATGGCCCCCACTCACCAAGTATCCTCTATGACCTAGGCACTGTATTAGACCTTCGATGAATGTGGTAGGCAGAATAATGTTCAGTCGCAAAATCGTGTCTAACTCTTAAGCACCCGGACTGTAGCCCACCAGGCTCAGACTCTGTCCATGGGATTTCCTAGGCAAGAATACTGGAGTGGGTTGCCATTTCTTTCTCCAAAGCAGAATAATGCCTATGTCCTAATCCTAATGCTGCTATTAACTGCCATGCTATACATACTAATAAATAATACATGCTAATAACTGCCAAGTTATATGGCAAGGAGGAATTAAGGTTGCTAATCAGCCAACCTTAAAATAAGGAGAATGGTTTGGGCCCTCCTGGTGGGCCTGATGTCTTCAATCACAAGGGTCTTTAAGTGGGGAAGAGGGAAGCAGAAGAGTCAGAACCAGAGAGACGGCAGCATGAAAAAGCCCTAACCTGGCTTTGAAGGTGGAAAGGGGCTACAAGCCAAGGAATGCAGGCAGTTTCTAAAGGTAAGAAAATGGATTCTCCCCTAGAGCTTCCAGAAGGGAACTCAGCTCTGATGATTATTCAACCCACTGAGACCTGTGTCAGGCTTCAGACCCCAAAAAATTTGTGTTGCTTAAGCCTCTGGGTTTGTACTATTTGTTACAACAGGAAAAGGTATAGGAGTAGGAAGAGGTATAGGAGGCTAAGACTTCCCACTTCATCCTCCCGCCACCCTGAAACGTAGATGCTATGACTTCCACTAGACAAACTGGGGAACCAAGGACCCAAGAGGTTACGTGACCAGCCCAGGCTCACGGTGACACAGCCAGACCCAAACTTGGGTGTGTCTACCCCTGAAGGTTGTGCCCCACTGCCCTCCCTCTCTGGTCAGCCTGGAATCCAGGGCAGATGGGGACACACACTGCCCTGGGGGTAAGCAAAGCACAGGGGGCCGAGAGAACCCTCCTGGGGCGAGGCTGGGAGGACTGTGTGGAGGCTTTCGAATGATGGGCGGGATTTGGACAGAGATGAGGAGGGAAGGAGAGGTCAGGAAATACAGTTCAGCTCAGGGCAACCAAAGTCTGTATATCCCCGTGTGGGGGCAGGGATATGCGGTGAGAGATAAGTTGGGGTACCTCGGAGAGGGCCTAATGCCATCCAATACGACAGCCACTAGCCACCTGTGGCTATTGACATTTTAAATCCATTACGATCAAGTTAAAAAGCCACTTCACCACAGTTTTATGCACCACATTTAACACTTCAATAGCAAAGAAGCAAACAAACAACACAAAACTCCCTTCAATAGCCAAGTGTCTAATACTGGACAGGACAGATATAGGACATATTCATCCCGGCCAAAAGGTCTGCTCCACAGCAACACTGACAAAAGGAAGTCGTTGGAGTCCTTGTTTCTGAGCCACTCAGGGGCACTGAGCACCTGGAGGGGGGCTCAGGTATATAACACTGTCCGCCTCACCATCTCACTTATTACTACTGTTGTGTCCTCTCCCTTGGGGCTTTGCAGAATTTCTCGAAAGACATAATTAATATGCCCCATATTTTGAACTCCCAGTGCTGTCTGATAGATGCTATCTAGTCCTAAAAATGAACCATTCTGGAAAAGTAAGTCCAGTTTTTCTCCACTGCCAACACTTAAAAAAAAAAAAAAAACACCATTTGGCCTTTATCTAGTAGAATCAGATCAATGCTGCAGTGAGAAATAGTTTTTAATGGGAAGGGGCACAGACATTTATAGAGTATCTGTCAGGTTTCAAAGCACCTGACACATTATCTCGCAGAACCTCACTCTGTCCCTGTCCCCCCTGATGGTGGCGGGGTTTCTTCTGAGACTCCAGACTTTCTGAGTGGCTTTGTAGAGGCCACCCAGCTCCAGCTCCAGAAGAAAGAGGCTGAAATCAACAGAGGGGACGGCCGAAGTACACAGAGCTCCATACCTAATATGTCTGCCCAAGTTAAGATTAATTCGTGATCTAGCAATTGAGTTTAGAATGACATCAGGTGCAAAAGGAAGTCCAACTAATTGTTCTACTGACCTGTGTCGCTTGGGGTCTCCTTATGAGGCTATTGGGAGTGTTGGTGGAGATCCAGTTCTCTTACCCCCTCAGGGACTCAGGGTTCACGCACTGCACGTTTGGACAACGCTAACCCTGTTTGGCAGCCTCACAAGCAGCTCTGATCGATTTCCCATCCGCAGCTCAACCCTTGTCCTCTCCCAAACTGCTTCACGGTGACAAATGCAGCAGGAGGGGGCCTCCACACTGACATCACCCCCCCACCAGCAGCAGCAATGCCAAGAACTTGGCCGCTTAAACAATAGAACTCTATGTGGTCAGGAGGGAAAGGGTGCCCTGTACCTGCTAAGTGGGGGCCATGCTCCCCTTCCCAGCCTCTGCCATGGGGACTGAAGAAAGAGGCCGGAATGAAGGCAGGGATCAGCCAGAAACATGCCTTCCCCACCCCCACAGGCAAGTAAGGCTTCTGGCCCAAGTGTCAGCTAGTGAACCTTTCCGCTCCGCAGGGCTGGGAACTCAGATGTACAAGGTCGATCCCCCTGAGCAAGGAAGGTGCACGATGGCCCACAGAGGGCTCAGCTTTACAAATGAGCCCATTGGCCAGGAAGATGTAGGTATTTATGCCAGAGCCTCGGCCGGCTCAGAGTCTAACTAGACAAGAATTCAAACAAAAACCAATAATCACTCCCAACATGGTATTGCGGGTAGTTTCTAACTATGTACATCTGGAAAGGATGACAGGAGGGAGCAGGAGGAGACAAGAAAGGAGTCCCTACTCAGGGAATTTGTGTTCATCTGATATCATGTGCAAAGAACTGAATTAATCATAATCTTTGGCTATGATTTTTCCAGTGGTCATGTATGGATGTGAGAGTTGGACTATAAAGAAAGCTGAGTGCCAAAGAATTGATGCTTTTGAACTGTGGTGTTGGAGAAGACTCTTGAGAGTCCATTGAACGGCAAGGAGATCCAACCAGTCCATCCTAAAGGAGATCAATCTTGGGTGTTCATTGGAAGGACTGATGTTGAAGCTGAAACTCCAATAATTTGGCCACCTGATGCGAAGAGCTGACTCATTTGAAAAGACCCTGATGCTGGGAAAGATTGAGGGAAGGAGAAGAAGGGGACGACAGAGGATAAGATGGTTGGATGGCATTAGCAACTCAATGGACATGAGTTTGGGTAAACTCTGGGAGTTGGTGATGGACAGGGAGGCCTATCGTGCTGCGGTTCATGGGGTCGCAAAGAGTCGGACACGACTGAGCGGTTGAACTGGACTGAACCTGGTTCATGACACACTCAATATTGGCCTATGCAGGAGCCACACTTATTTTTTATACACCAGCTATTTTGATCTTTGCCAATGGACAAATAACTTCAAACTCACCTCACCTCCCTTCTCTGAAAAGGTAAAGTATTGATACTAACTTACACTAATATGATTTTCCCAGCCAATCCAATATCTGCCTCACCCTAACCTCCCCTGATCTTGTATACCTTGTTTTTCTTTTCATATAGTTTTCTTGCAGCTCTATGTATTCCTAAAAGTTTTTTCTTTGACTTTAGCTGTTTATAAATTTATAAAAGATGTCACATTGCATCTTTCATTGTATTTCTTTTACTTAATATCGTATTACTCAGAGGCATCCATATTTTTGCATGTCACTGTTGATCATTTGTTTTGACTGACTATAATCCTCCACCTTCCAACTGATGGCTTATTTGGCTCTTTCCAGGTTCGTGGTAGTGTGAACTCAGTTGCATATGTCTCCTTCTGGACATGAGTTTTTCTTGGGCGCGTACACCTAGAAGTGGAATCACCAGGCCGTAAGAAATGTGGACGTTTGGGACATTCACTTACAGCCCAATGGTTAAGACTCCAAGCTTTCACTGACAAGGGCTCGGGTTCAGTCCCTGGATGGGGAACTAAAATCCCACAAGACAAGCGGGGTGGCCAAAAAAAATGCGCACCTTCAACTTTAGGACATAATACCAAAGTGCTTTCCATTTGCTTGGGTTTCCTAGAGTTTCTAAGACGATTGCTTCCTCTTCCTGTCTTCCTCATTTGTGCCAGCTCCATCAAAAGGTTTAAATCAGATTCTTGGCCTAACACCAGAGTAGCCTCTCAGCTAAATCCACCACGTGGAAAAAAGGGGGGAAAAAAGGCTCTTGTTCTGAACACAGATAATAAGAAGGGCATCTCTGCAGACACAAGGCCCCACCCTCATCCAGACACTGAGACAGGTTAGTCAAAGAGAAGGGAACTATCTACAAGCTGCTTCACATTTGGCAAATGCAAGATTTTTTTAAAAGGGTTTACATGGAGCCAAAGCTTGTTCCCCCATCCAAGTTTTGCTTGCTCAGTCTCTCCACCCCCACGCCTCCCATAACCACCACACACTTTAGGAACAAAAGCCTAAAATGGAAAAAAATAATAAATTGTGAAGTAACCAATTTCATTTAAGTGAGAGCAGGGAGTACAGCATGGATGTCACAGTACAGTCAAATTCATTTCAATAAATATGTACAGTACACTTTGCAGTGTGACCAGCACACTGACAAATAACATCTTTACTCTGCCCTCGAGAGGTTGTAAACTTGTTCACTTAACAAGACAAGATAATGGACGGAGTCCAAAGGGGCAAGTTAATGCTAAGAGGATGAAGATGTGGGTCTGATCTCAAGATGCTCACTGTAAAATTAGCCAAAGTTAAGAACACAAGTGAATCAGATATTGAAGCTGTGCAAAGGTAGAGAGTGATCAATTCTAACCAACTTGGAGAGTGATGCTAGAGCTAGGTTTCAAAGGAGGAGTTCTCGAGAGGAGAGAAGATAAAGAATACAGCTAAAAAAATTAAGAAATCCAATTTTTCTTCTATTTCTCAAACTTCTTAAAATCTATTCCCTGCCTCCAGTCCTGTATCAAGAAAATGGAACCTGTGAATCACTGATAAACACGCATTATCTGGGGACTTGCCTGGTGGCCCAGTGCTTAAGACTCTGCTCCCAGTACAGGGGGCAAGGATTCAATCCTGATTGGGGAACGAAGATTCGGCATGCCACTCAGGGAGGCCAACATAAATAAATAAATAAAATGTTAAAGCACGCATCATCTACATTTATTTGTTCATTCCACAGGTGCCAGGCCCTGTGCTGAGTTCTGGGGGATACACCGATGGACAAGCTGGGCACGAACCTGCCTTCACCCAGCTCCCAGTCTGCAGAACAGATGGAGGTTTAGACAAAGACAGGCAGTGGCTTGGCTTGGCCGTCAGACTCCATGGGCCTGAGAGAGCCCCTCCCCCATCTAACCCTCCCCAGAAACATTTTCAGTAAATTGTGCAGGATTAAATAAATGGCTGCCTCCTCCATAATTAAAAAGCTCCTGACCGGCATCCCAGGTAGCCATGTGGCCACTCAGAGCCGAGAGACCAAGAAATCAGGTGCTTCCTACATAATAGCGTCCAATCTGATACCTGATAGCTGCTGGGAGCCAGAGTCAAACAAATGTCAGGCATTTTATGAAGGCAGGAAGCAAATAAGGGGGCAAGGATTGGAGTCTAGGCCTCAAGGGAGCTCAATTAGTGAGCCAGATAAAGTTAAACCGAAAGGGCATGCTCTGGGTTTCCTAGAAAGCCAGCTGGAAAAGATGCCAATCCCTAAGCCTCTGTCACTCAAAAGATTAACAGAAGAGACCCAGGGATGCCCAAGGGAACACTGCAACAGCCAGATGTTTCTGCTCCTCTCATGACACTGCTGCCCACAACCAGGACCGCATTTCTGACGCCACCAAGAAGCCACAGAAGAGAACTGCAGGCTTCCAGAATAGGTTGAAACTCAAGGCATCACCCTTTAGTGATGCAGACACAAAAAAATCTTGTTAATAGTGCTTTCTTACAGACAGACTCGCCTGATGCCCATTTCACAGGAATGGCACCGCTAGTCGGACGAACACTTCCTGCAGCTGCTTGGTGGTGTGAAAAGCACACAAGCCCACAACGTGCACATCCATATATACTGGGACGTGGCTCCCACCGCTACGCATGCACCATGTTTCAAGCAAGGCTTTTACCCTCCTGAGTCTCACTTTCAAAATGACACTAAAAAGACCCACCTTCTTGCTCTTATAAACATAAGTGATCATGGAAAGTGCCCGGCCCAAGAATTCATAAATGCGGGCTCTTACTGGGTCTATAAATGCATCCAGGTCAACACAGCAGCTTTCCCTTGGTACTTTCTAAATGTGTGTGTGTGTATGTGTGTGTGTCTGTGTGACAGAGAGACAGAGAAAAGGAGAAAGAGAGAGAAAAAAATTCGGCTGGAACACACAGAGGCCTATTTACACTTCCTATTTGTGTTCCACCATTTCTATCAAATTAATAAACTAAAGAAGCCCGAGGGAAAACTAACCCATGTCTCTGTTTTCCCTTGAAGTCCCTAGCTTTCCCCTAAGAGCTGCTTCCTCCAGTTTCAGGAGGCAAGGAAGGAGAGCCATATGGCTTGAGACCCTAGACTCGCCCAGCAACAAACGAGCCCCCCACCATTTGTCTCCGGGCCTCTCATGTGGGCGGGCATCCAGCTTTCAGTCGGGTGCTCTGGTCTGCGTCTCTGTCTTGACTGTTCCTAATTATTGGAGGGAACGCCGTGGCTCTCCTGACCTCAGAGTTTAAAAGCTGCGAGTCCTAATATCAAACCAAGCAGCTTCATTTAAAAGGCATCCTCATCTGCATCCATAAAAGTCACTCCCGGAGCCCTGGCTTGCCCCAGCTTCGGGAATGCCTGCTGTCGAGGATTTATGACACGCCCTGGCTCTAATCGGCCGCACTTTAACTGCTGCTGTTGCACATCTGGTCATAAAAGCAAGGGCCGGCCCAACATGGGGACAAACACTTTTCTTTCCTAAGTGGCTGCAAATCTGATCTCACAGTGATAGCCAGGCTCAGATGTAATCAGCCAGCATCTGGGCAGTCATTAAGGCTTGTCAAGCTTTGCGAGGCTTTTCCCACACACACGACAGATATAAAGATGATTCTCACAGAGCGAGCGCTAGGAAGAAAGAACAAGCAATCTGAACAGGTGGCAATGGGCTAGGCCAAACGATATCCAGGAAAGCACAAGCTGGTTAAGGAGCCAATCTTTTCACAAAGATACTAGCTCCTTCCACATGGACTCCCCTGCTGCCTGGAGAAGGCAGGCAGCTATCTCTACAGACAACTGCCCTGACATAAGGTAATTGTTGGCCAGAGATCCTCTAGTCATCCTTGTTGTTTAGTCACTAAGTCGTGTCTGACTCTTTTGTAACTCCGTGGACCGTAGCCCGCCAGGCTCCTCTGTCCATGGAATTATCCAGGCAAGAATCCTGGAGTGGGTTGCCATTTCCCTCTCCAGGGGATCTTCCCAACCCAGGGATAGAACTCATGCCTCCTGCTTGGCAGGCCCGAGTTGTTACCACTGAACCACCTGGGAAGCCCCATCCTCTGGATAAGTTTGGTCAAACGAACCAGTGGGTGGTTTAAGAGTACACTTTTTAAGGTAGTAGAATCCTTCATTAGACAACTGGGTTATATGGGAGCAAGAATCTAGCCCAGAAAGGAACACAATGTTGTCGGTTCCGGATGTTTTACAATGCCCTGGACAGCCTGCCCTGTGCGCAGAATTGGCACGTTTCACATCGTTCAGGAACTCCAATCAGACCAAGGTTCAACAAGTAGTGCAACCTCCCGGGCGGAACGCAAGGAAAGAGCTCCTCGAACACTGCCAGTTCCTCTCCACCAGCTCTCCACAGCCCCCCATCTCCACCCCTCCTCTGCGGCTGTGCCCAGCAGGAGGGAGCATTAAAATTATCTGCTGTGGGTTTTACGAGCAGCGATCGCTTTTTAAAACAACAACAACACAAGGTCCTTGTGTGGCTCTCCGGTAACCTAAAACCCTGGAGGCAGAGCTGCTCTCCCCCCAACCGCCCCCCGCCCCTGCCGCCGCCGACGCCTCCTGCCAAGAACGCCAGCGCTCTGGGACCGCGCGCGGGGTGAGCCCACGGAGCAGCCCTGCTTGAGCGGAGAGCCAGGAGGCACCTCGGATGCAGGAGGCACCTCTATGGGTCTTGGAGCAAAATGCCCCGAGAGGAGAGATGGGGAAAGAGAACTCACCAGTGACAGTAGGGGGAGAGGGGGAGGAGGGGGAAGGCAGAGTCGGTGCTGCAAGAAAGAAGGGGTAGGGCGGGGGGGGAACAATGGGAGAAATTTTAATTTCAGCAACTTCGCCAAGAAGCCCACCGGCGACGGGGTAGTAGGTGGGGGGTGGAGGGGGCACAGGTTCTAATACCTCCCTCTCCGGTCCCCAAGGGATGAAGGCCAGCGACCTGAGGTCTCCTTCCGCAGGTGGGCGCGCGGCTGGGGGCACACTTACCCTGGGGCCGGTGGTGCGGT
>NW_011494811.1:1963718-1982162 GCF_000754665.1 Bison bison bison
GCGGAGGCTGCAGCCGAAGCGCGCGCTCATGAACCGCCCGGAGAGCGGAGCTGAGCGCTAGCGTGTGCTCTGCGCGCGGCGCTCTCCGCTCGGCTGGGCCGCGGCGGCAGCAGGTTGGATGCCAGAGCCCGGGCCATGGGAATTCCCGTTATAAACCCCCGGGAGGGGCGGGGCGGAGCCCGGCGGCCCTGGCTGACTGGCCGAGAGGCCCGTGGCAGCCGCCCCTCGGGCAGGTGAAAGCCAATGGGAGAGAGGAAAGAGGGGCGGCTCGCAACCGTCCCCACCGAGGAGCGACACTCGGTGGCTCGGCCGAGTGGGATCTAGGAGAGACCGGCATAACGAGGAACTTTATCTTGGCCCTTCGGTCCAGAAAAGTGTCCGAGAGCTCCAGCAGCCTGAACATACCAGAATGCCCGCCCGCTAATGATCACACCTTAAGCTTGTTTAGTTTTCAGTAAGTGAGTTGTCACATCAGCCGGATGAAATAGGTAGGGAAAACACTCCTAGCCCCGTTTTCTCAGATGAGGGTACTAGGGCACAGGAGGGGCTGACAAATCTGCTTCCCGGCGGCACCAACACCAAGAACAGCTGGGAAGTCGCCAGGTCACCAGCGTTAGGAGTGGGACTTGGGCGCATTCGCTGCTTGCAGACAAAGTAACACATTAAGTTCTACAGCAGCGGCCCGGGAGCAGTGTCAGGGAGAGAGAGGAAGCTCCTGCTGGGCATCTCCTTGCTGGGGAGGGCCCCTGTGGGTATGAGATGATGCCAACCCATGGTCCGGTGGTGGATACAGGATTAGAACCCAGGTGTCCTGGCTCCCTGCCTGAACTAGAAGGCCAACAGGCAGCTTCTCTGTGGCCCAGGAGCCCTGGCAGGAGAGGTCAGAGGGGACGTGGTCTCCTGACCGGGGAAAGAAAGAGGAAAAAGCACTGATAGGAGGGGGAATCTGTGGATGAAGAGACCCCAGAGATGGGTCAGAGGAGGCAGGGAGACCTCTCTTGAGTGCCGGTAGGATGTTAGAAGGCTCTGCCCAGGACAATCCCCAGGAGTTCATCTTGGGAATGGTCACAGACACATCACACCAGCCCTTCAAAGGAGCGAGAAGGTCCACTGCATTCAACCTAAGAGAACCATGGTTTACCTTCATAAGTGGAACACAACCCTTAGTGTTTATTTTCTTTTGTATGGACCACTCACTTGAAGGCGAGGGGTTCTTTAACCACGCTGGAAGCAGCGCCAGGGCTTAACTCCTCTCCCTGTGAGCTTAAGAGGTCCTGACAAAGGTTAACTCTGCTCCCTCACAGCCTCTCTCCTGGGTTGCATTAACAAGCTTCCCCACCCAACTCCTGCATTCAGTTTTGCCCACCCGGCTTGCCTGCCACCTAGCCTCTACCCAGCAGCCAGTCACCCTTCTAAAACTCAAACCTGAATCGTCACTCTCTGCTTAAAAGGCTTCAACTCTCCCCAGTGTCATCAGATCAAAAAGCCCTGACTGGATGTTAGAACAATTATAAAGTACTGATGGTTCTTCAAACAAAAATGAGAAACTGCTCTAAGAGAATTGTCTGTCTTCCTCTGCTGGGAAATAGCGGGAAATAGTTAATGCTCTCTGGAGCCTGTCCGCATGGGTTCAAATCCTGGGTCTGCCACCTAGTGGTATAACCTTGTACAAGTCACTTTGCTTATCTGAGGTGCTGCTTTCCCTTCTGTAAAATGGGAATAAAAATAGTTCCCACCTCATGAGTAGTTGTCAGGATTGAAGGAGATGGAATATATAAGTTCCTTAGAATGACTGTGTTATGAATATCACAACCGGGCACCTGAAGAGGGCAGTACAAATGCCTCATCTCATTTTACCCTCTGAATGATCCTATGAAGTCGACAGAGAGATCCAGCTTTACAGGTAAGTAAAGCAGATATCCCATGCGATTGGGACTTGCCTGGCCTCGTTTGGCTGGTAAACGACAGCAAACATTCAAGCACAGGTTTTCAGAGTCTAATTCTGCCTCCATCATCTGATAACTGCGATGTCCATTCACACAGAGTTCGACAGTTCCTGTGTGCTTCCTGGGAATTTTTTCAGTGGCCTGCAAGGGAGCTGCGATTCTGAGCTTCACTGAGTTTCAGTGAAAAGCGTGGAAACAGCAAGGGTCAGCCTTTCCTGGAAACAGCCCTTGTGATCTGGCATCCTGGGAATTTGCCCAGCTGGACTTGTCCGTTTCTCCCATGCCTCATGAAGCACGTACATCAATTTCCCTGTGCCTGCCTAAGTGCCCCTCCATCAGGGGCTCCCCAGGATGAGAATGTCACCATCAGGCTCAGCAGTGCGGTAGGTTTGTCCTGACTCTACCACCTTACCACATGCACCCATCAAGCTGGTCAAGTTCTTTCTGTTGCTGGAATTATTGAGAAATCTACTGGAGTAAGTGAATATGCTTGAGATGGCCCCCCAGTATCTGGCAGCACAAAGTGCGGAGGGAAAAGACACTGCAATAGTCCTTTCCATCCGTAACACCACAGGCTGCTCTCTAGCCAGAAAGCTTGTTTCCAAGTGGTCGCTGGTCCAAAAGTCTACATTATTCTGGATTTCAACCATATAGCTTAGTTTAAAATATGAGCAACTGCTTTCCAGTTACTTTGCTCAGCAAAGTAATTTTGCTTTCCCTCCGGTTGGCATGGGAGGCCTTTTGTAACCATGGCTATCATTCAAACGATGCATTTTCTTCTCCCGACTCCTCCCAAGCCCAGAGAAGGTTAGAAATTCCAGAGAACTACTAGTCCCAAACATCGTCTCTCTGCCAGGCTCAATCATCTGATCCAAGCAAAAGTGAAATTGACAAGTTCCTTCTTTCCCTGGAGGCCAAGCTTACGGTCCAAAAATAAATCTAGCTCTCCTGGCATCTGGTCTGTCCAGTTTCAGCCTTGCTTCTTGTCCTGTGGGACTTCTGTTTGCAAGGGGATATTTCAGTGAGGAAAAATAATACTTTATATCCCATGTTGAGGTCTGAGAGCTTCAAATATTTATTAGCAACTAGGAACGCCAATTTCAAATATATGTTTCTGTACAGGCCAGGAGTCTTGTCTCATATTCAGAATAGATTCTTTCTATTCATTTTAACAAGCACTTTGATGCATCTCTTTCTATGCCTAACACAATGCTCATTATAAAAAGGATCTTTGAATGCATACCCTGCCCTCTGAAAGGTTATAATCTAAGACACAGCAGACAGAGACCTGGAGAATATATTTAAGAATAAAGACTGCAGTGTGTTTTGGGGACTCAGAGAGCAGAGACCTACTAAAAACCTAATGGCAGGGAATGTTTCAGAAAGGTAGGTCTTTAATGCTGCTTTGGAGAAAGGTGCTTCTGTAATATAAATACACCTTGATTTATACTTGCTTCACGTGTGATACCACTACCAACAGAGAAAGGTGAGTGGTGTCTAAGGTTCAGGACTCTTTTCAAATATACGACGGAGATCAGAAACCTGGAACATCAAGAATCCTGGGCTCTGTTTCTAGATTTGTGACAGACTTGCTGAAAAACTTAGCATTGGGCTGAGATAGTTATTATTATTTCCATTATGCAGGTGAGATTGACCCACAGAAGGTAATCTTACCACGGTCAGTCCTTACACTTTAAATATACATGACAACTGATAACACACACAAAAGTAAATAGGTGAGGTAATGGATGTGTTAATTAACTCGATGGGCAGAATCCTTTCATAAAATGTGTATATTACATTGTACACTTTACATATCTTACAATTTTACTTGTCATTTATACCTTAATAAAGCTGAAAAATATATATACATGACAAAAATAGTTTAGAATGACAAAAATTTAGATTATCTCTTTTGGACACAAACTCCCTTCAAGGTCTAGGGTAGCTCTCTCTAACCCAGGCTTCTTCTATTTGTCTATTTGTCAGCTTGTCTATTTGTAACAAGCAACTTCTCCCTCATAATCCAAGATGCCTGCTCAATCTCCATGCATCACATTTGTCTTCCAGCCCACAGGGAGGAAAAAGGGGGAAAGAAGAGCATGCCCCTCTCTTTAAAGATAACTCCCAGAAGTCACAGTCACCATATCTCATCGGTTAAAACCTAGTGACCTGACCACACTTAGCCACAAATAAGGCTAAAAAAAATTGTTATTAATTTAAGGTGGCCACACGTGTCCAGTTGAAAATCAGAGTTTATGTTACCAAGGAAGGAGAAAACCCTGGGACAAAAATAGAAGTAGAAGCCATCATCATTATCATATCTTGAGTTGCCAAATGAAAGAACCATGGACAATGCAATGTAGTCCAGAATGTTTAGCTGTGGCTTTCCTCTAGCTCTGCACATCTAGCTCCCTCATGCTCAAAACATTAATGGCCTAAGGGCCAGACACCCAGACTCTCGATGCCACAAAAATTTACTTCTGGTATTTCCCTCTCTTAGGCACCTTCAAGTGGGAGGATCTGAGAACATACTTGGATGAGGCTCAAGCCACACAGTGCCAGAGTGGCAAGAAAGAAGCCCCCTGACGAGACGAGCAGTCAATTAGGACCACTGGGAAGAATGCCATCTTTGTGAAAATATTCTGGGCAATCGCCTGTACTCTTCTGTTTCTGTTTCTTTCCCTCCCGCATCCACCTACAGGGAAATCTCTTTTCACCTGGTTACTTTTCTGTGACCTGGATTCAAAATGACTAAGAGAGCAATAACACAAAGACTTTAATACATACTCTCACATTTACTCTACAAGGTAGGTACCATCGTTTTCCCTGTTTTACTAATGAAGAAGTAGAAACTTGGGGAGGTTACATAACTCAGCCGGAAACAAATAGCAGAATCAGAACTTGAGCCCAGTCCATCAAGAGCTGAATTTTTTGCTAAGCACTTTTTCTACATGATCTTATACCCTCAGACTGAGCATATGAGGTCAGTATTATTAGTCCCATTGTTCAGATGAAGAACTGAGGCTTAACCAACAAAGATTACCTTACCAAGGCACACCAAAAGTTTTGGCATCCTCTGGATCTAGAGGTTGTCATAGTGAAATAAGTCAGAGAAAGACAAATTTTTTATGGCATCGCTTACATGCAGAATTGAAAAAGAAATGATACAAATGAATTTATTAACGAAACAGAACAGACTCATAGACTTAGAGAACAAACTTATTACAGTTACCAGAGGAGAAGGATGGGGGTGGAGGGAAGGGATAGTTAGGGAGTTTGGGAATGAAGTATACACACTACTATATTTAAAATTGATAACCAACAAAACCTACTTTATAGCACAGGGAATTCTGCTCAGTATTACATAACAACCTAAATGGGAAAAGAATTTAAAAAGGAATAGATAAATGTGTATGTATAACTGAATCAACTTTACATTGATATAAAGTAAAAAGGTTTTAAAAATAAAAAATAAAGTTTTCACGTCGTCTTAAATCTCTCAGTCCTAGGAGTCAGAGCACATGCTGTATTTGCACATGCTCTTTTGTGTATCACTGAAAGTTAACTCCTATTTCCATGTGTATGAATTCTCCCCACTTACCTGCTTTATCTTTCATTTGCCAGCTTTATTGGTCTGTATTGTTCACGTGGGATCCCCTTAGACAAGGAGCCTTTCCCATCTATAGGCTCATAATCACCATGCATGGGTGCTCCAGAGAAAGCATTGTCAAGAGGATACCACCGAGACTGGGGTTTAAGACTCCATTGCAAATCATCACTGTTTGTTTCTGATTCATGAGCACAGAGACATACCAATCAAATTTTGTTGCATCCCTACTATGTGCCAGGCACTGCACTAGGCACTGTCATACAGCGAGCACAAAGAAAGAAGGCAACTGACCTCAAGGACCTTACACTTTAGTGGGAAGACAGACACTAAACAACAAATTATCAGTAATCAACTCACTAGTCACAAGTGCCCAGAGTACCTGCAAAGATGTACAGGGTATTTGCTGCTGCTGCTGCTTCCGTCGTGTCCGATTCTGTGCGACCCCATAGACGGCAGCCCACCAGGCTCTGCCGTCCCTGGGATTCTCCAGGGTATTTGAGGAGTTATTAAAAAGGGCACCTAACTCAGTCTTGAGAGTCCACTTAAAATATGATGTTTAAGTTTAGATTTAAAGGATGTCTGGTTTAATCAGTACAAAGATTGGAGGAGGGGAGCATTCTGGGCATAGCAAACAGCATGTGCAAAGGCACTGAGGCAGGAGAAACATAGCAATAAATTTTCAATCAACTGGATCACTCATCCTTTTAACTCTCAGTATCCCAGGAAAAATAGTTATCATCATTCACAATCTGGTCTGGTGGATTCATTTTATATTTTTAAGTCATTTTACAAACAATTTACAAAAGTAGGAATAGTGTATAAGCTATTTATTCCATAAGCTATTCATTGCTATGCAACAATGTACTCTTTGTTTGAACAGTTTAAAGCAACAAAGATTATCTCATAGTTTCTATGGGTCAGGTGCTTAGGAGGGGCTCAGCTGGGTGGTTCTGGCTCAGGGTCTCTGAGGTCATAGTCAGGTCCAGTGTCATAGACACGCAAGCTGTGCAGTCATGAAAAGTCCCACATTTAGCTTAAGACTCTGCAACTGCTGAATTTAAATTTATAAAAATTTTTGAAAACAGAACCATCCATTTTCACTTTACACTGGACCCCAGCAATTATGTAGCTGGTTCTCACTGCAGTTGACCTAGCAGCCAGGGTTACAGTCATCTAAGGCTGAAGGACCCACCTCCAAGTTCACTCCCATGGTTGTTAGCAGGCCTCCGTCTTCATTGGTTGTTGGCAGGATACCTCCATTTTTCTCCACATGGGTCTTCACAAGATAGCTGGCTTCTCCTGAGAGCAAGTGATCAGTGAAAGAGCCCAGATGGAAGCCACAGTCTTTGGGTAATAACCTTTTCTTGGGCTCCAAAATCACTGTGACTGCAACCATAAAATTAAAAGACACTTACTCCTTGGAAGAAAAGCAATGACAAACCTAGATAGCATATTAAAAAGCAGAGACAATACTTTGCCTACAAACATTTGTATAGTCAAAGCTATGTTTTTTCCAGTAGTCATGTATGGATATGAGGGCTGGACAATAAAAAAAAGGCTGAGTGCCGGAGAACTGATGCCTTCAAACTGTAGTGCTGGAGAAGACACTTGGGAGTCCCTTGGACAGCAAGATCAAACCAATCCTAAAGGAAATAAACCCTGAATATTCATTGGAAGGACTGATGCTGAAGCTGAAGCTTCACTACTTTGGCCACCTGATGCGAAGAGCCAATGCATTGGAAAAGATCGTGATGCTGGGCAAGATTGAAGGCAGGAGGAGAAGGGAATGACAGAGGACGAAATGGTTGGATGGTATCACCGACTCAATGGACATGAGTTTGAGCGAGCTCTGGAAGATGGTGAAGGACAGGAAAGCCTGGCGTACTGCAGTCCACAGGGTTGCAAAAAGACGACTGAGAAACTGAACACCAGGGCTTCCCTGGTGGTCTAGTGGTTAAGAATCCACCTGCCAATGCAGGGGACACGGGTTCGATCCCTGGTCCAGGAAGATCCCACATCACTCGTTCGGGAAGATCCCACAAGCTCCCACACGGGACCAAATAAATCCAGACACCACAACTACTGAGCCTGCTCTCTAGAGCCCGCAAGCTGCAACTACTGAAGCCCATGAACCCTAGAGCCTGTGCTCCACAGCAAAAGAAGCCACTGCAATGGAGACCTATGCACCCCAATGAAGAGTAGCTCCCACTTGCTGCACTAGAGAAAGCCCATGCAGCAACGAAGGACCCAGTGGAGACAAAACTAAACTACTCAAATAAATAAATAAAAATTTTTAAAGATTATAAAAAATAAATATAATAAACCCAAATTTGGGGAGCGCCAATGGTCCAATGGTTAGCACTGTGCCCTTTCACTGCCAAAGGCCAGGTTCAGTCCCTGGTCTAGGAAATAATATGCCACGTGATGCAAAGGACAGCCAAAAAATAAAAATTAAAAATAAACCCCAAACCGTAACATACTTGAAACAGACAACAAACTTTGATGAAACCATCCACTGATCAAATGTCATGATCCTGGAACTTATTCATCTGGAATACTGATTCCAGAACTCAAATATATCTCTAATTGGTCTAGTTTATCAATCCTTATGGTTCTTCTGTTTACATTTGCACCATCAAGACAGAACTTTTGAAAGCTTTGGTGGCTCATAATTTTGTTGAAGAGAGTACAGCCATCTTCTTCGCTCTGTAATTGCAAAACATTTCTATCTGTAGATTTATAAACATAATTTAAAATCTTCAATCCAGTTAATATTTTCATTTCTACGTCATCTATTTCCTCTTTGCGTGCACATCTGCCTTCAAAATTTGTCTGTTTACAAACCATTCCAAGTAAATTTTGGTGCACAAAAATCTAAAAGATTAATGAATATTACCATATGTCTTTTTTGCAAAATAGGAAAGTTCAGCCTCTTGTCATAAAATATTGGGTAAGTAAGTCTTTCTTGTTGAGCAATAACTGGGTGAAAATATCACATTTCCTTTTTGTCCTTAAAAGTTTGAGAAAAACCATCTAGGTTTTTGAGTTTGAGAAAATTCAGTTGAGTTTGAGGAAAAACATCTCGGATATTATCATCTAAAGATTCATAGGCTAAGATTTCTCTTCCATAACCAACTTCACTGTCATCATTTGTTTATATTCTAGAATGCTACTCCCTCTTTGCATTTGTCTTCTGACTTATGTAATAATTTGAAACCTCTTCCTCTATCATTTTTTTCTTGTTGCCTATATAAGTAGAAAATGAAAAATTCAGAATATCCAACTGTATCCAATGAAAGCTAAACATAGACCACAAAGATGGTGTCCCCAGTTTTCTTTTATATCTTCTTGGAAAATGATATTACACTTCAGGTACTGAATTAAGAAACCTGAAGGATGATAAAATTTGGATGGTTTATGACATTATTCCATCATTCTTCTAGATAATTCTGTTGCTCTTCAGTTTTCATACTGTTTTTTAGTCTTTTTCAGCATAGTTGGGAATAATTGGTGAGTAACTGTGAAGAAGGCTGAGCGCCGAAGAATTGATGTTTTTGAACTGTGGTGTTGGAGAAGACTCTTGAGAGTCCCTTGGACTGCAAGGAGATCCAACCAGTCCATTCTGAAGGAGATCAGCCCTGGGATTTCTTTGGAAGGAATGATGCTAAAGCTGAAATTCCAGTACTTTGGCCACCTCATGCAAAGAGTTGACTCATTGGAAAAGACTCTGATGCTGGGAGGGATTGGGGGCAAGAGGAGAAGGGGACGACAGAGGATGAGATGGCTGGATGGCATCACTGACTTGTTGGACGTGAGTCTCAGTGAACTCCGGGAGTTGGTGATGGACAACGAGGCCTGGCATGCTGCGATTCATGGGGTCGCAAAGAGTCAGACACAACTGAGCGACTGAACTGAACTGAACTGAATGGTAAAATAATTCCTAGGATGACAAAATAACACAATGTTTCAAGACATAAGAAAAAATTAGATCATTAAGATCTCATAACATATCTTACATTTACAAAACAATACACACGTACCCATATCATAATTGTGAGATTGAATGAGTTTTATTCTATCTTTAAAGTGAAGTCACTCAGTCGTGTCCGACTCTTTGAGACCCCATGGACTGTAGCCTATCAGGCTCCTCCGTCCATGGGATTTTCCAGGCAAGAGTGCTGGAGTGGATTGCCATTTCCTTCTCCAGGGGATCTTCCCGACCCAGGAATCGAATCCAGGTCTCCCACATTGCAGGCAGACGTTTTACCATCTGAGCCACCAAGGAAGCCCATCTTTTAAAAATTCTATCTTTAAAAAATAAGTCAATTTATTTTGTGCCTTGGAAGATACCTTAAAAAGAATGAAAGTCGAGAAATACCTTTAAATATTTGTTTATTTTTGCCTATGTCAGGTTGCGGCACACAGGCTCTCCAGCTTGAGGCGCTAAAGGGCTCAGTAGTTACAGCACGCATGCTTCGTTGCTCTGTGGCATGTGGGATCTTAGTTCCCTGACCAGGGATCAAAAGCCCTATCCCCTGCATTGGAAGGCAGATTCTTAACCATTGGACCACCAGGAAAGTCCCTCAAAAAATATCTTTATAAGAAAGCTATTTACAAGAAATGCTTTATAAAAAGATACAAGTGCTTTAAAAAATCAACAAAATTAGGTCCAATGGAGCCTGGATGGTATTAACACAAGTAACCTAGCAGATCTGGGAGCGGTGGCACCAGCGACAGGACCTGTAGCAGACACTATTCACGCCCCATCCACATCCCCCAGATTTCTGCCCAGGCTTCCTCTGGCTATGGGTGCTAGCTCATTCTTTGCAGAGAGCAGCTGGAAGCTTCTGGAAAATAATACCCCTACCTCCCGACCAAGTGAAACCCTCAACCAATTCGGAACCAGGATTAGTGGGTAGATTTCCCAACTTCCTCACCCCCCAGCAAGACAATTCTGAGGTGTGTTCCATAATCTCTCAGTGGGCCCCCAACAGGATTAAGCCCCAGTTGCTTTCTCATTAATGAATCATTAGCTGGCATTCTTCCTTTCCCTATTGTACTCCCCCACTCCCTTACTGTGCTTCCTTGGATCACCTCCAAATAAACTATGTGCACTGAAATTCCTTGTTTTAGAATCTGCCATTGAGGGGAGGACAAAAAAAAAGAATATGCTGTCAGGAGAATCTAAACCAAGACACAAGTTGAAGCCACATCACGATAAAGCAGCTTCAGCTCCAAACATCAATCATAGGGCTCTTCTTGTTCTACCTGGAGGCCTCACTCACAACAGAGCAGAGTGAGCGGATGCAAGCAAGCCAAACAGAGAGGAGACTAGTTAATGATGGTAGACTGCAGTTTAGGAGAAAGAATGCTTTTAGAGGTCATTAGAATAAGGAGCTGTCTAAAATCATCAGAAATGCTTTCTCCATTTAACAAAACGTTGGAATGGATTCCCAGGGTGGCAGATGGACAGTCTGATCTCATTTAAGAAACTGCCTGAGGCAGTGGAATCGTCCTGAGTGTGGAGATGGAGGACTTGGATTCCAATCCAGGCCTCTCTGAATTCAATTGCAGTCTCTACTGAAGAGGGATCACAAACTCTTCATAAAGTTGCTGGGAGTAATAAATAAAACCATGCATTGTAGGAGAATGTAGGGGAATTATTTTCCAGAGCATTTACCAAGGTATTTAATAATCTGCCACTAGCTTGGGGTGCAGACAGGGACAGACACCCATCTTAAAACAGAGAGCCTTGTTCCAGAAAAGTCACTCCAGTCCCTTTGAAAGTGAGACTACAGTGAAAGTGTTAGTCGCTCAGTCGTGTCTGACTCTTTGTGATCCCGTGGACTGTAGACTGCCAGGCTCCTCTGTCCATGGAATTCTCCAGGCAAGACTACTGGAGTAGGTTGCCATGCCTTTCTCCAGGGGATCTTCCTGACCCAGGGACTGAACCTGCGTCTCCTGCATCGCAGGCAGATTCTCCACCATCTGAACCACCAGGGAAGTCATGTAAATGAGGGGTCGGTAGGCCTTGGCGTCCTGGGGAAAAAAGAGTACAGCAAGCTCCTTTTTTGTGCTATAAACAGTTTTGCTCCTTTAGAGGAATCTGGCCACTGGAGAGGCAGAGGGACTCTGGTTCTACATCTGAGCAGTGGCATGGCTGGGGCGTTCCTAATTCACTACCTTCCTGGAGATGTTTCCATCCTGGGAGGGCTGTGTAAGAAAATTGGGACACATGGAGAGCTGGGCCCCAGAGCTCAGGTTTAAGAGGAGGCCCGTGGATTCCATGTGGCTATGGTGGGGAGAAGCCACCAGCCCATCTGAGCATCTGCACCAGCAGCAAGATCAGAAGGCAATTCAGGGACTTGCCTGGTGGTCCAGTGGCTAAGACCCCATGCTTCCAATGCAGGGGGCCCAGGTTTGATCCCTAGTCAGGGAACTAGATCCCACATGCCTCAACTAAGAGTTCACCTGCGGCAACTAAAGATCCCACATGCCGCAGCTAAGACCTGGCAAAGCCAAATAAGTAAGTACATAAATAGAAAAACTTTTTAAAAAAGAAGACAATTCATCCTCCATCCTCACCTAGACCATCTTTTCTCTTCTTCCACAAGTCAATTGACCTCTTCCTTCCACTGAGGTTAACTGTGACAGTGTAGCTAGAGTGACAAAACTGTCCAACCATAAGAAGAAATAAATATCAATCTAATGGGTTTTTCCACTTTACATGTATATGCATTTTTTCCTTATTATCTCTCTTTGGCTGCACTCGGACTTCTCATTGCCACGGCTTCTCCTGTCGCAGAGAGTGGGCTCTCAGGCTCGTGGGCTTCAGTAGTTGCGGTTCACAGGCTCTAGAGAGTGGGCTCAGTAGTTGTGGCACATGGGCTTAGTTGTCACACAACGTGTGGAACCTTCCTGGACCAGGGATCAAACCCATGTCCCCTGCCTTGGTAGGTGGATTCTTTACCATTGAATCCCATATATGCATTTTAATGGCTTCTATTTATTGTTTGCCATATACCAAGCACTTTACAAATATCTTATTTCATCTTCATGCAACCTTACTACCCCTGATAAAATTCCCATACTTCAGAAGAGGGAACTGAAACTCAGAGAGGCTGAGACACTTTCCTGCTACAGCCTCAGTAGCAAAGCTGCTTTCCAACCTGACCACATCTGACCCCAAAGCCTGTGTTCCTCACCACTAGCCTGTGTTGGCAGAACTGGACAGCCAGGTGGAGCTTTTCCTACAAGGCAGCCTTTAGACCTTGTGATCTCCATGGGACCTGGGTCCAAAGCTGATGGTGCAATCAGGGGTGGTGGCCTCTGCACAAAGTGGCACTCAGAAAGGGGCTGGAGAGCCTCCACAGAAAGGTCTGCAGAGCCACAGCCTCCTCCATCATGAACTGCCTGCGATTACACCAGGCCTTGCACCCAGCCATGGAGGCACCCTGCCCCTCGGCCAGGAACACTCCCTGACTGTCCACAAGGTCACTGCAATCGGCCTCAGTCTCCCGAATTTCATCCTCCCAGCAGCCCACCGCCTCCTGTGGTCCTGTGTCTGTGCTGCTGCATAATGCCTCTCAAGTGGGCACATCTCTCTGACCAAGTAGACCACAAATATCTCAAGGTTAGGGTCCATACTTACATTTTCTGGCTTCTCCACCCTTCCCCCTAAGGTCAAAATCCATGCTCACTCACACCATTAAATAGACCATTTAAATGGTCAGATAACATTGAGGTAAAGGGCTATGGGTCAGCCAACTTGAAAAAATTTGAAAATTAACTAGGATGAAATGTAGATTAAGGAGAAATTATTTGCTATTACTGTTTTCCCATGTGAGAGGTGTATTTTCATTAAGAACATGTAAAAACTCCTTGGACATATTTAATCCCCAGTTTTGTGCCTTTAGCAGATGTCTTGCACAATTAGACATCTGTGCAAAGACAGAAAAACTTGTATTTGAAGGCACATATTAGAGGCAGGAAATATAACAGTTAAGAGTCCCAATTTGAGAGTTAGACAAACTTTGGTTCAAATTCCATCTCTGTGACTTGCTGGCTAACCACAGAGAAGTCATTCCACTTCTCTGAGTTTCAGATTCCTCATTTGTGAAATTGTAATTAAAAGTGCCTTCCTTGTTCACACCCATTAGGATGGCCATTATTGTAAAAAAATAAAAATACATTAAAAACAGAAAATGAGCATCGACAAAAATGTGGAGAAATCATTGCTGGTAGAAAGGCACAAGGACGTAAGTGTGCTGTTTACACAGTGGTGTAAAACAGGGTGCCGGCTCCTTCAAAAGCTAAACACGGAATTACCATACGACCCAGCAATTCCACTTCTGGGCATATTCCCCCAAAAATTGAAAGCAAGGACTTGAACAGATATTTGTACACCTATGTTCAGAGTAGCTTTGTTCACAGTAGTCAGAAGATGTGAACAGCCCAAGGTCCATCAACATATGAGTGGAAAAACAAAATGTGGTATGTATATACAGTGGAAGATTACTCTACTTTAAAAATGTAAGAGATTCTGACACAAGCTACAACGTGGGTAAACCTTGAAGACATTGTGCTAAGTGAAATGAGCTGGACACAAAAGGACACACACCAGATGATTCCACTTACATGAAGTACCTAGGATGGTCAAATTCATGGACAGAAAATAGAACCGCTGTTGCCAGGGACTGGAGGAAGGAAAAAAAATGGGGAATTATTGTTAAATGAGTACAGAGCTTCAGTTTTGGAGATGAGTGATGGTAATGGCTGCACAAGGTGAATATACTTAAATGCAACTGAACTATATACCTAAAAATGGTCAAAATGGTCAATTTTATATATAAAGGAATATAATACAGTCACAGAACGGAATGAAATCCTGGGACTTCCCTGGTGGTCCAGTGGTTAAGAATCTGCCTGCCAATGCAAGAGACACAGGTTCAATTCCTGGTCCAGGAAGCCTCCGCATGCCACAAGGCAACTAAACCCTTATACCACAACTACGAGCCTGTGCTCCAGGGCCCATGAGCCATAACTACTGAGCTCTCATGCTGCAACTACTGAAGCCTGCTCTCCCTGGAGCCCCGTGCTCCACAAGAGAAGCCTCCGCAACGAGAGGCCCGAGCGCAGCAACAAAGACCGAGAGCAGTCAAAAATAAATAAATAAATGTTTTTTTTAAAAAAAGAATGAAATCTTGATGTATGGGGACAACCTGGAAGGACTTTGAGGGCTTTATGCTAAGTGAAATAAGTCAGGCAGAAAAAAGACAAATATCATATGATTTCACTTATATGCAGAATCTAAAAGAAAGCAGTAACAACAAAGCCAAGCTTATAGATACAGAGAATAGGCTGGTGGTTGCCAAGAATGCGGGGTTGGGAGTGAGTACATGGGTGCTGGGCTATGCTGTACTTAGTCGCTCAGTCGTGTCCATGGACTATAGCCCACCAGGCTCCTCTGTCCATGGATTCTCCAGGCAAGAATAATGGAGTGGGTTGCCATGCCCTCCTCCAGGGCACCTTCCCAACCCAGGGGTCAAACCCAGGTATCCCACACTGCAGGCAGATTCTTTACTGTCTGAGCCACCAGGGAAGAGCAAGAATATTGGAGTAGGTAGCCTATCCCTTCTCCAGGGAATCTTCCCAACCCAGGAATCGAACTGGAGTCTCCTGCACTGCAGGTGGATTCTTCACCAGCTGAACTACCAGGGAAGCCCAGAGTAAATGGGTAAGTGGAGTCAAAAGATTAAAAACCTCCAGATATAAAAAAATTAATAAGTTATGAGGATGTAATGCACAGCATGGTGACTATAGTTAATATTAGTGTATTATATATTGTTAATATAATATAAGTTAATGTACTGTATATTCAAAAGTTACTAAGAAAGTTAAAAGTTCTCATTACAAGAAAAATGTTAATTAGACTTGCGGTGTGATCATTTCATAATACATACAAATATCAAATCAATATGCTGTACACCTGAAACTATTATAATACTGTAGATCAATTATATCTCGATTTCTTTTAAAAGGTAAATTTTATGATATATGAGTGCTAAGTTGATTCAGTTGTGTCCGACTCTTTGAGACCCCATGGACTGCAGCCCGCCAGACTCCTCTGGCGATTCTCCCAGCAAGAATACTGGAGTGGGTTGCCATGCCCTCCTCCAGGGGATCTTCCTTGGAGGGGAAAGTGTATATATATACACACATACATATATACATATATATATATATTCCCACACAAATGCCTTCCTTCAGTTTTATTGTGAGGCTAAATGGATTAATGTTGGTAAACCAATTGATAGGAGAAGGCAATGGCACCCCACTCCAGTACTCTTGCTTGGAAAATCCCATGGGCAGAGGAGCCTGGTAGGCTGCAGTCCATGGGGTCGCTAAGAGTCGGACACAACTGAGCGACTTCACTTTCACTTTTCACTTTCATGCATTGGAGAAGGAAATGGCAGCCCACTCCAGTGGTCTTGCCTGGAGAATCCCAGGGACAGGGGAGCCTGGTGGGCTGCCGTCTATGGGGTCGCACAGAGTCGGACACGACTGAAGTGACTTAGCATAGCATAGCAAACCAATTGACAGCGCCTGGTGCATAGTACGGCATTACTAAATTACAGCTATCACCATCATTGGCTTTAGTTCTCAAACCAGTGGCTGAATCTTGACCAAGCCAACAAGTAGGACTGAAAAAGGAGAAGGTGAGTAGAAAAACTCCAGACTAAGACATGAGGGAATTGCAACTAGACACAAAGGTAAAAAGACAATGCTGCTGCTCCTGCTAAGTCACTTCAGTCGTGTCCGACTCTGTGCGACCCCATAGACGGCAGCCCATCAGGCTCCCCCGTCCCTGGGACTCTCCAGGCAAGAACACTGGAGTGGGTTGCCATTTCCTTCTCCAAAGAAAGACAATAGGGAGACCTAAATCCCAAAAGGACCACGGGATGAAAGGAAGAGGTCTTAGAAAAGACCAGGAGAGAGAAAGCTTTTCAGGGCTACATGCATAAGAAGACCAGAGCAGGGTTACCAGAAAACTATAGGCTGCCCTGTTAAATGAACATCAAACAACAAATAATTTTTTGTAATAAGTTACGTCCCAAATACTGTACAACCTTATTTTATTGTAAGGGACATACTAATACTAAAAATGTATTCATGTTTACCTGACATTCAAATTCAACTGGGCTTCCTGTGTTTTTAGTTGTTAAATCTAGCTGTCCTAGGCCAGAGGTACCACTCATCCGTCACTACTTTGCACTGTCAGCTTACCATGATTATAGATCCTAGAATATCCTGGTATCTAACAATCTGGACAGCCCAGCGGGTGGGAGAGCAGAGAATGGAACAGGATTCTTCACTTTACAAATATACTCGTTCACAGCTGAGGTCCTATAAATAGCAAACTCTCAACAGTCTTATCACAGAAACTCATTTTTAAAACTTAAATGTAACAGCCCCACTTTTGAAGCAGCCCACCTGTCAAAACTGAAGGCAACTGCCAGGCACAGTCCCAAAAGCTGTGGTTGTCCTGGCTTCAGAGATCAGGAGAGGGGATAACACCGTACCAGCGGCCACTGCAGAAAAGGGGCCCCCACGATAAAGGCTGAAGCGCCACCCTGGGCCCCAGGGTCTGGCCTCTTCCCCGCAGGCCCGGCTTGGATCGGCCCCAGCACCTCCTGCCCAGGCTGCTGCAGCCACTTGCACAAAGGGCTGTCGAAGATCCTCTGACATTTCAGCAGAGACCTAAAAAAGGGCTCTCTATGTCCAACCAAACGCAATTCCCCAACCTCAGCCCTAAACTGATTAAAAGCTGGAGGCCATTCGTTTTGTTTTGAGAAGTGCCAGGGTTTTAAGCCCGCGGTCCCCCTCTTCCCTCCTCACTAGTTCCAGCTGCAGGGGCACTTCAGTGTGAAAGACCACACACCAGCAGGCCCAGCGGTGCGGAGGCCTGGCGGAGATTAAACCCCAGGCGGCCGCGAGGGGCGGGGCGGGGGCGGGGCGGGGGGCGCCCCCACCCCAACCCCCAAGAAGGCGAGCGGAGCCTGGAGCGGGGAGTTCAAGAAGAGCCCACCCGGCCAACCCGGATCGCGCTCACCCCGGCCACGCCCCTGCTCCATCCCCCGCATCAGACGCGGGAGGGCGAAGGCCGGGAAGGTGACCAGATATCACTTTTTTTTTAATTTACCAAATTTATTTATCACACAACAAGCTTATTTTGGAAGGAAATCCGGGATCGGAGGCGGAACCGAAAGGAGGCATAGTCTGAGTTTTCATCCGGCTCTACCAGCTCACCAGGCAGACCTGGGACCATTGCCCCGGCTTGGTCCTCTGCCTGCTCTCCAAGCAGGGAGGCTGCGAACCAAGACTAGAAGCTCTTTCCTTGGTCCTGCCCAGGACAATCCGAAGGAGCTTGTCTTCTCACTGGATCCTTGTCTGTCTCACCCAGCAGGATGCCACAAGCTCAGGGCTGGAGCCAGACAAGCTAGCAGGGGACCAGGCATCAAGTATGGCCTGGACACAGTTTTTTAGTCAGCTGGAAAAAGTATGGAAGGGATGCTGATGAGCGAAGCGAGAGCTGCCTTTCCCACCTAAGGGAACCTTTCCTGTTGCCTGTGATGCTATCCCAGGATCAGAAGGGACGGTTTTGAGTGCTTGGGGTTCTGAGCTACTCTTGCACCAAATTCTGAAGCACACGGAGGTCCCACGTATGGACTGGCATTGGTATCTTAGTCCTTTCTCCTTTGCATTTGGGACCCAGTGTCCTCACTGATAATGCCAATACCCTGCCTGCAAGCACTCTCCCTGGAAAATGGGGTGGTCAGAAAATACAGGAAATAAAAAGAAGGCAGAAAGTGGACTTCCCTCGTG
>NW_011494811.1:1982307-1984888 GCF_000754665.1 Bison bison bison
TTCCTGAGGAACTAGAGAGTAGTCCCCACTCATGGCAACTAGAGAAAGCCTACACAGGATAACAAAGACCCAGCACAGCCAAAGATAAATAAATTTAAAAAAAAAAAAAAAAGGCAGAAGGTACTTGAGGGAGGAGGTTAGACTTGCCAGTGCTCCCCAGAGCAGAAGCCAGCATAGACCCAGTGTCACATAGGCATGTGTGTCCTGGAGAAGATGGACAAGGGGACCTCCCATTCCCACAGAATGACTTTTGCTGCTTCCTACCCGCCTCCTCCATACATCCCCTCCCATGAAATAATGAAAAATTCATGTTAAAAGCTTCACATGTGATCTGATTTTTCAACACTTTAATTGGATTCATAGAAGCCGGGAGTAGTAAGCCCAGGGCCCTTCCACCCCAGGGTTCCCCTCCCCATACCTCCCCCTCCCTCTCCACCTTGCTCCTTCTCCTGCTTAGCTCTTTCTCCCTAGACACACTCTTCTGACTTCCTCCACAATATGCTCCCATCCAGACCTCCCTTTCTTCCTTTCCTTCCAGCTCACCCCCAGAAGCCTCTTCCTCTCAGCACCCAGCACCTTTTTGAGAGCTCAAATTTTCTCTTTCTTCCCTAAAGGAGGGAAGAGAGCAGTCCCATCACTCAAAACCCTGATGAATGGACTGTTTCCAAATACTTGGTGAATGGAATGCAGCTAAAGAAATTTGATTTTATTGCTTTCTAGAATGTACACTATCTACCAAGAGTTCCAGGACAGCAGCACTCAAAGTTTTTAATAGATGTAAATTAAATATAATTGGTATATTTGTCATGAGTGTGCAAGGGTTACTGTTAAAGATCCTGATTCTTGAGGTGACAGACATTCTCTGGACACAGTGGTACCACCATTCTCTGGGCAGTGGTACCACCACCTCATGTTGTACAGATAAAGCTGAACTACAGAGAGGAAAAAATACCCTACACTGTTTCCCTTGATTGCATAGATGTTCAGGTGCTAAATCCTTAACAACAACAACAACAACAACAACAACAATCCAAACAGCTAAAAAGTTCTAGACAGGCACTCACCTGAGTCCCAGTGCCTGCATGGTGCCAAGACTAACTCACTTTGAACACATGGCCTGATTTCTTTCCCCTCAATTACCTCATCTATACTACCAGAAGGTCAGTCTGGATGGGTGAGATTCAAATTCTTTTATTGTATATGTCTACCAGTAAAAGAACTGTGAAAAGAAGAGAAGTGAAAAGCAAAGGAGAAAAGGAAAGATATAAACATCTGAATGCAGAGTTCCAAAGAATAGCAAGAAGAGATAAGAAAGCCTTCTTCAGCGATCAATGCAAAGAAATAGAGAGGAAAACAACAGAATGGGAAAGACTAGGGATCTCTTCAAGAAAATCAGAGATACCAAAGGAACATTTCATGCAAAGATGGGCTCGATAAAGGACAGAAATGGTATGGACCTAACAGAAGCAGAAGATATTATGAAGAGATGGTAAAAATACACAGAAGAACTGTACAAAAAAGATCTTCACGACCCAGATAATCACAATGGTGTGATTACTGGCCTAGAGCCAGATATCCTGGAATGTGAAGTCAAGTGGGCTTTCGAAAGCATCACTACGAACAAAGCTAGTGGAGGTGATGGAATTCCAGTTGAGCTATTCCAAAGCCTGAAAGATGATGCTGTGAAAGTGCTGCACTCAATATGCCAGCAAATTTGGAAAACTCAGCAGTGGCCACAGGACTGGAAAAGGTCCGTTTTCATTCCAATCCCAAAGAAAGGCAATGCCAAAGAATGCTCAAACTACCGCACAATTGCACTCATCTCACATGCTAGTAAAGTAATGCTCAAAATTCTCCAAGCCAGGCTTCAGCAATATGTGAACTGTGAACTTCCTGATGTTCAAGCTGGTTTTAGAAAAGGCAGAAGAACCAGAGATCAAATTGCCAACATCCGCTGGATCGTGGAAAAAGCAAGAGAGTTCCAGAAAAGCATCTATTTCTGTTTTATTGACTAAGCCAAAGCCTTTGACTGTGTGGATCACAATAAACTGTGGAAAATTCTGAAAGAGATGGGAATACCAGACCACCTGATCTGCCTCTTGAGAAATTTGTATGCAGGTCAGGAAGCAACAGTTAGAACTGGACATGGAACAACAGACTGGTTCCAAATAGGAAAAGGAGTTCGTCAAGGCTGTATATTGTCGCCCTGTTTATTTAACTTATATGCAGAGTACATCATGAGAAACCCTGGGCTGGAAGAAGCACAAGCTGGAATCAAGATTGCCAGGAGAAATATCAATAACCTCAGATATGCAGATGACACCACCCTTATGGTAGAAAGTGAAGAGGAACTCAAAAGCCTCTTGATGAAAGTGAAAGTGGAGAGTGAAAAAGTTGGCTTAAAGTTCAACATTCAGAAAACGAAGATATGGCATCCAGTCCCATCACTTCATGGGAAATAGATGGGGAAACAGTGGAAACAGTGGCAGACTTTATTTTTCTGGGCTCCAAAATCACTACAGATGGTGACTGCAGCCATGAAATTAAAAGATGCTTACTCCTTGGAAGGAAAAGATCGGAA
>NW_011494811.1:1984988-1985619 GCF_000754665.1 Bison bison bison
CTGGATGGCATCACTGACTCGATGGACGTGAGTCTCAGTGAACTCCGGGAGTTGGTGATGGACAGGGAGGCCTGGCGTACTGCGATTCATGGGGTCGCAAAGAGTCGGACACGAGTGAGCGACTGATCTGATCTACCAGTAAAAACATTTTGAGCATTCATTCTCACTATACATTTGTCTGAAGTGAAGTGAAGTTGCTCAGTTGTGTCCAACTCTTTTGTGACCCCATGGACTGTAGCCTACCTGGCTCCATCCATGGGATTTTCCAGGCAAGAATACTGGAGTGGGTTGCCCTTTCCTTCTCCAGAGGATCTTCCTGACCCAGGAATCAAATCCAGGTCTCCCACATTGCAGGCAGACGCTTTACCGTCATACTGTATTATTTGTACTGATATATTCTGAACACAACATATAGAAATTATTTTAAGGATAAAATAAACATGAAATCAGAGGTATTTTTATGTTTTATTAACCATGATGGCTTCAATTTATCACTCACTAATATTTCAAGGCCAAATATTTACTTAGGATAAGACTCTTCATGGAGTGTTGCCGTAAATCCATTTTTCAAGTAGACTTAAGATAATTTCCATTTGTTTTTGTTGCTGATTTCTTGCCAGACCATTGTTTT
>NW_011494811.1:1985719-1985871 GCF_000754665.1 Bison bison bison
GAAGAGGAACTCAAAAGCCTCTTGATGAAAGTGAAAGTGGAGAGTGAAAAGTTGGCTTAAAGTTCAACATTCAGAAAACGAAGATATGGCATCCAGTCCCATCACTTCATGGGAAATAGATGGGGAAACAGTGGAAACAGTGGCAGACTTTA
>NW_011494811.1:1985971-1988467 GCF_000754665.1 Bison bison bison
TTCATTCTCACTATACATTTTGTCTGAAGTGAAGTGAAGTTGCTCAGTTGTGTCCAACTCTTTTGTGACCCCATGGACTGTAGCCTACCTGGCTCCATCCATGGGATTTTCCAGGCAAGAATACTGGAGTGGGTTGCCCTTTCCTTCTCCAGAGGATCTTCCTGACCCAGGAATCAAATCCAGGTCTCCCACATTGCAGGCAGACGCTTTACCGTCATACTGTATTATTTGTACTGATATATTCTGAACACAACATATAGAAATTATTTTAAGGATAAAATAAACATGAAATCAGAGGTATTTTTATGTTTTATTAACCATGATGGCTTCAATTTATCACTCACTAATATTTCAAGGCCAAATATTTACTTAGGATAAGACTCTTCATGGAGTGTTGCCGTAAATCCATTTTTCAAGTAGACTTAAGATAATTTCCATTTGTTTTTGTTGCTGATTTCTTGCCAGACCATTGTTTTTAACCTCATATTGTGGTTTAAAAGGGGAATTTATGAAAAACTGGAGAAGTCTCAACTCAGCCATTGCCATTGTTTGCTTTTCTTGCAAAACAACATTGGATTAATAATATTATCTTTAAAATAGTTGTTTTTTTTTTTTTTTTGCAGGAATCTTCTATGGCTGCTTGTCTACTTTGTGAGGGTAGATACTAGTTCAAGCTAAATGATATACTTTGTACATGATTGTTAACAGGCACAAGTATACTATAATACATCACAGTATGCTGGAAATACAGAATAGGGTGAGGGCACCCCTCCTAATGCAGATTTACTCTCACACAGTCGGCATGGCACACGGCATCTGATGGATGGACCAATGGAGGGAATAAGAGCCACTCTGTGAGTAAACATTAATGAGGACCTGTGTTTCTTGTTTTTAGGAAGACTGCAAACAAGAGTTCTATTCTTCTCCTCTGACTGTTCAGAGGACTGTGTTGGGGCCACCCTTTGTCAACCACTGCAATTCTCTTATCAATACAGTTCTTTGACTCTCTGGTATCTCCATAGACGGAGTCTTTCTCTGTTTTGCATTCCACTTGCTGCTGGTGAGCACACCCTACTTGAGAGCTCAGCCAAGGTAATATCATGCCCTGGGGTCTGCACACCTCGAAGGGCCGTGCTGTCTGGTGTGAATAGCACTGAGTGCCCACTGAGTGCCCCTTGGACATAGCTGGGCCCCTGACCCAGCCTCACGGGGTGGGCTGTAACGTGGGGGTTTTGCTCTGGGGAGTGATTCTTCACTTTTGCCCCCACTCTCCATGCCCAGTAGTTCTCTATTTATCCCCTTTCCCTCCCCTTTTCTTCTCCCTGGGAACCCTTAGTCAACCCCACCTCTCCTGCCAGGAGAAATAAGGAGAGGATGTATAAAGTGTTCACACAGGTGGAACTACATTCCACTTCTAGGGAACCCAGGTTTTTTGCTCTGGGTCACAAAGCTACATGGCAAAGCTAGTATTTGACGTTGAGGTCTAGATAATTCCAAAACGCATGCTGTTTCCAAGTCTCCAAAAGCAGGGAGTGACTACTGTTTGTATGTGGAGTGTGTGTTCCCCTATGTGCATGTAAACAGACGTATCTTGCCACACAGTGCAGTTGAATACAGGGTGAATGGCTAAATAAGGGACTGAGTAGGGGATGCTGCCATGTCCCACAAAACGCGGTGGTCCAAACGCGGACCGACAGGCTGAGTGCCCGGGGCAGGCCGTCTCCTCGGCCCACACCTGAGACCAGCTCTTGATGGTCGGTAAGGAATGAGGGTGTGCCCACTTATCACCTCCCAGGGACACTGAAAAATAGCCCAGATTTGTCTGCTTCTGACTCATCTGTTTGGCTTCTTTGAAGGGATGGCATTTACCCTGGCTCTGCACAGAAATGTGTTCTGGTTTGAAGAGAAATCAGATCTCTTGTCAAGGTGATAATGACCCAAATACCATTCAGGACCTTCTGCCCCATCCGTCCAAACTTGAGGGAACAAACTCGGTGTGGAAGCTGTGGTCCTTCTGCATCTTCATAACTGTGTGACTGGCAACCAAGAGCAAGTTTTAAAAGTAAGTGAGCAGAGGCGTAGAGGCAGCAACACAGGGCCTGGCTCACCCCTCCGTACGTGTGATTAGTGGGGGGAGAGTATTTTGAAATAGAAGTCTGCACTCTCTTCCATCAGTCACCCCCATGGTATTGCCAAGCCTTAGACCAGCCCCAGGCCCAGTTAGGAAGGGTTTCAGCAACAGGATAATGATGAAGACTGTGACCACGATGACAGTGGTACCCCATTTGTTGTACATGTTGAAGACACTTTTCAAATGTTATGTCGATTCAGCCCACGGTCCTATGGGGCTACTATTACCATCTTCAGAAAAGAAAACTGAGGCTCAGAGGTACTGGGTGATTACCCCAAGTTTGCATTACTCTTGAAGGGTGGAGCCAAGATTTGAAATCAGATCCATCTGGCTCCAAAGGCCGTAATCTTACCTCTGCTCTAGGA
>NW_011494811.1:1988642-1998345 GCF_000754665.1 Bison bison bison
TTGAATTGTGGTGCTGGAGAAGACTCTTGAGAGTCCCTTGGACTGCAAGGAGATCAAACCAGTCAATCCTAAAGGAAATCAACCCTGAATATTCATTGGAAAGACTGATGCTGCAGCTGAAACTCCAATACTTTGGCCACCTGATGTGAAGAGCCGACTCACTGAAAAAGACCCTGATGCTGGGAAAGATTGAAGGCAAGAGGAAAATGGGGTGACAGAGGATGAGATGGTTGGATGGCATCACTGACTTGATAGACATGAGTTTGAGTAAACTCTAGGAGTTGGTGATGGACAGGGAGGTCTGGAGTGCTGCGGATGGGGTCACAAAGAGTCGGACATGACTGAGCAACTAAACTGAACTGATACAGCATGAACAAAACAAACAAATTCCTATTTTCATAAAACTTAGTATGTAATAAGAGAATACTGGTAACAAACAAAGCAATTAATATGCAATATGGCAGAGGTGATAAGCACCACAAGGAAGAACAAAGCAGGTAAGGGAGCTAAAGAGCGATGGTGGTGGGGCGGGGAGTGCTGTTTTGGGTAGGGTGTTGGAAGAAGACCTCTCCAAGTGGGTCTTTTGGACATTTGGGCAAAGGCCTGAAGGACTGAGGGCCTGAGCCCTGCAGAGATCTGGGGGAAGAGCATTCCAGACACAGGGAACAGCAAATACCAAGAACTAGTGGCGAGAGCAAGCCTGGAGACCAGGTTGGCCTACCTTTCAGGTTCTTAAGCCTGCTTTCCATTTTGCTAATTTGTAGGACCACGTCATTATCCTTATTTTGCAATGAGGCCATCAGAAGCCTCAATTCAGAAGGTTCTTCCCCTCGCTGGTTTCACAGAGAGAGGAAAAGGAAGTCATTTTTGTTGTGTTTACTTACCTGCACTTATTTGTCCTTAGAATGGCTTGAAAAGTAGAGGTTTTAAAGTTACAGTCTGCTGGCTCCAAAGCCTATGCCCTTTCCATCATACCATTTGGAAGTAAACGAAGTGATTTCAGACTGATATAATTCCTTCCTTCTTAAGAGCACAGAGCATCAGGAAACCAGACTTCAGGTCTTCATCCATCCGTCCAGTGTGAGCTGAGAGCCTCCTGTGTGCTGGGCTCCTGCTGGCCGTTGCAGGGATACAGTGCTGAACTCGACAGGCACAGCTCCTCCTTCCAAGGATGGTTCCAATCACTCAGCAGGGCCACTGCCAAGGCACACCCCGCCAGGGTGTCATGCGGACTCTCACCCACCCTCCAGCCCCAGGCCAGAACCCCAGGGGAACCCTCCCATTCTAGTTCTGGCAGAAGGAGAATGAGTCCCAATTTTCTGATACTCAGCAGAATTTGAACTGCCAGTTGGAGCTCAGTACCTGCCCCTCCTTGCCCTCCACTTCATTGTGTGAAGTCCTCCCTGATGAGAGAGAGCTGGTTTTCCAACCAAATTCTCCTGCTCTTGCCCACAGACTGAGGTAGAGTGAACGAGGTAACAAAGATTCTGTCTCTTTCCAAGGAATGGAATTCGAGAAACTCCATCGAGTGGGCTAAGCCAAAAGGAGCATCCAGGACGGGTCTGGGGATTCAGACAAAGGTCTAGCCAGTTCTCATTTGATCCAAACAGTATGCCTGACAAAAAGTCCACCACACCCTCTGCCTCCAAAGGGAATTCAGCCCCATAGTGTTGCCAGGAACCCATCGCTCCGTTCTCCCATAGCAGGGTATAACTTCTAAACCCAGGGGATCAACGAACAGATCCAAGGACAGCCGACAGAGGAGACAGGAGTGTGCCTGGAGACTGGCAAAGCTTATTCAATACAGGCCGGGCAGCCCACTGCTTCCTTCCATCCAGAAAAACTAAATGCCCGCCAGGGTGGTTGGAGATCAGACCCGGAGGGAGGGCAGAGGGGAAGAGTGTTAAATTGCAGCTGAAACCCACCTCCCCCAACCTCAAGGCCTGCTCCTTCAGTGTCAACAAATATGCAACCAATTAATGTAATTGCAGAGTTATTTATGGTGCCCAGCAAAGTGCAGCTGGATCCTAACAGACAAGGGTGGAAGCAGAGAAAAAAAGCTCTTTCTCGGGTTTGGCTGTGCGATTGTGTTGGTTGAGTTTCCACCAGCCCCCCCTCTTCTTTCAGATGTTTCAATCAACTTGTGGTATCCATGTGTCTGGTGGTCATGGCCCCTTCCAGTCAGTATGCAGGTGTTCCTGCCTGGCGGGCAGAGGAGGGGAGGGAAAGGAGGGGGAAGCCAGAGGGAAAAGCTAAAGGTCTTCCGATTTCCAACTGTGGCCTGACAGAGAAGACTTTTTCAAGGTTCCCCGCCCCAACTGCACCCTGGTCTTAATCCTCTCCCACTGACCCTTTCCATAACAACCACCACCCAAAATTGCATCGAGAGCCATTTTTTTTTTTTTTTTTCATAGCTCTGTTATGAGATTGTCTGGAATGACAGCTGTGTGGCCATTCAGCTCCCCACACAAGACAGGTTTTAATTAGAGTTATTGAGGGGGTTGAATTGGCACAATTAGGCCCCGCATTAATGGGGTCTCCATGTGTTCTTTTGAACAGTTTGGCCCTATTTTTTGTCCCAGGGAAGGAGGGGGTTGCAACTAATCAAGTTGGATAGTGCAGATTATCTCAGCAAAACAGGGCCAGTGTGAACCACCCAGGGGAAGGGGAACATGCAGAGAAAAGAAGCAGTTACATATGGTGGAGGCACACAGACACATATTTTCCTGTCTTCCTTATGTTAACATAGTCCTTTAGGATTTCCCTAGCGGTCCAGTGGTTAATACTTCAACGCTTCTGCTGCAGAGGGCACGGGTTTGATCCCTGGTCAGGGAACTAAGATCTCACATGTCTCATAGGGCCGCCAAAAAAATAAAACAAAAAAACAGTCCTTTTAGAAGGAAGTTGTGGCCACCAAATATGTATCATTGGTTAAGAGGGGAAACCGAAAAAGTGTGTGTCTTGGACCAAACTAAACTAAGGATGTGTGTGTGCGGTGCATACATACTCAGCCTCATCTGTTATCCATGGTTTCTGCCATATCTATGGATTCCACCAACTGCAGTTCAAAAGAAAAAAAAAAAAAAACATTTAATAACAGAAAGTTCCAAAAAGCAAAACTTGAATTTGCTTCACAGGCAACTATTTACATAGTATTTACATTGTATTAGGTATTGTAGATCTTCCTTTTAAATTTCAAGTATAAGGGAAGACCTGAATAGTTCATATGCAAATAGTATACCATTTTATACAGGGGACTTAAGCATCCGTGGATCTGATATGGGGGGAGGTCCTGGAGCCAATCCCGAGGGACAGCTATACACATTTTTGTGCTTAATCCAAATGCTTACAGGTATATTAGAGGAAGCCCAAGATACAAACTTCAGTTATCAAAAGTCCTAACCTTTTGTTATCTGAGACGTAGATTGCTCTTTACTATCCCAGTCTCCCGTTTCCTTTCTTTACAGAGGTCTGTTCCTCTCTTTAACTCCTTGGAGTCCTTATCCTCTATGCTCTCTTGACAGGGCGCCATTAGAAAAGATAAGCTCCATCTCCAAGTCTCTGAGGGCCCCATCCCCATCAACTGCAGCTCGGAAGGGTACTGGGGACAAGAGGAAAGCCTGGTAGGCCCTGGTGTCTCTGACTTCCTCGTGGACCTGACACTCCTTCCAGAGGGCCTTCTGTAAATGGCATTTCCCATAAAAAGTCAACACAGCCATTTAGATAGTAGGAGGGTCACCACTGGAAAAACAAATATGAGATTGCCCAGTTATCAATCAACTTTAAGTGAGAAAGCGGCAGCTGGATGGACACGGGCCTGAGTTCAGTGGGGCCCTAGAGCCTGGGGGTGGCTTTTGAGTGACCCGAGCAGCTTTGGGGACTGGGGAGTGGGACCACTGAGGAAGCTAAAGCAGCAGCAGGCCACAGCAGGACGAGGAGGTGGAGGAAAGGTCACACGCAAGTTGCAGCTAAAAATGTTGTGAGCAGTTACTTATAAAAGTCAGGCTCAAGCCCCTTCCCATCATCGTGGGCCAACAGGGCGGCTGACTGCCGGCAACAAGGTCCCCTTATTCCACAGTGAGGCTCAGGCTCTCTTAAGGGTGACGTCGCCTTCCTTCATACTGCCTTCACGGGCTGCGATCTCCCAAATTTCAGCCCTTCCAGTGGAGAAGGCTGCATTTGCTCTTTGGCAGAGTGAATGGAGGCAGGAGGTTGGCTCACCCTTTGCAGGACCGTCTTGGCAGAGAGAAATGGGGAGAGCAGCTGAAGGGTTTGAGGGCCACCCCAGACAGACAGACAGACACCCAATTCAAAATGCCCCCCAGTGCTCAACATAGCTTTGGGTTCTGGTGTCCAGACAGTCTGACCTTGTCATTTTCAGCCGACTCTCCTACCACACCGTCGACAAACCACAGGGCTGATCTTTATGAAAAGAATTCCACATTGCTGGTCCAAATGGTTTCCCCAAAAGATGAAATACTGAGCCCAGTGCAAACCAGCATACCAGGACATGCAGCATGCCAGGCTTGTTTGAAAACACTGCCTCTCGGCAGAGGGTGAATTTGCCCCCACCCCCAAGAGATATTTGGCAATATCTAGGGACATTTTGGTCACCATGACCAAAAAGGGGTGCTATCACACATCTGCAGGGCTCTGGACAGTCCTCAGCAAACAATTATTGAGGCTAGAATGTCAATAGCTCCCAGGTTAAGAAACTTAAAGTCAACAGCCCTGGGTTCAGATTCCAGCTTGGCCATTTCCTAATGGCAATTTTAGCAAGTCAATAACCTCTCGGTTCTCACATCTGTAAACCCGGGACAGTAAATACCTCACTCCTAGATAAAGCATTGTACTCATTCTTTCCTTTTTTTTTTTTCTTTTTTATAAAGAATGTGCTGAGCTATCTTTATTAGAATCACTAAAAGAATGTGGCATTTGGTAATCTCTACTGAAGTCTTCCGCCCTGAAACTGTCTACACTGGCAACTGTCACCAGCCCCCTTCCCGAGATGTATTGATATTTCTCCCACAGAAACTAGAAGGCATGGCGCCCCAGCCCTGGGGTAGACACCCTCTGGACACCTGATCTTCCGATCAAAGCAACACTGGGGATAGGATTCTGCAAGCGCGCGTTCCCCCGCGCAGCCTGTGGCCAGCTGCACTGTGGTCCCCGGCTGCGCCCCCAGAGACTGACCCCCGGGGGGCGGTGGGGGAGGGCGGCCTCATTTCCGGTGGAAGTGGACTTGAGTTCGGCCTTTTCTTTTGAACCTACAGCGACCAAACGTCAATTAGCCGAGCCCTGAAAAATGAGCGCGCTCTGGGCTCTCCGCGGGGAGGGCAGGGCGCCCCGGGCCGGGCCTGGGGTTGCTGCCCCGTTCTCCCTATTGTGCCGCCAACAAGAGCGTTTTATTGAAAAGAGCTGAGTGCGTCTAATGCAGTTATCCGTGTCCACCCCGTCGGGCCGTGGGCTGGGGGCAAGGCTCGCAGCTGCCGCCGCCTCACACGCTTGCAACAAAGAAGCGCGCCGTGAAGAATGTGCTCCCCTTTGAACGGTTCATCTGGTTTCCATTTTTTGAAAGGTTCCCCCATCTTCGCTTCCAGTCAGCTCCCTCCCATCGTCTCCCCACCTGCCTCCTCCTCCCCTGTACTCCAGCCGTGCCCCGTGGAGAGGGGCGCCCCACGCGATCCCCATCCACAGAGCTGGAGTTGTGGGCTGACCCCCTCCAGGCAGGGCCCTGGGGCAAAGGAGCCTGCCGGCCTCTGCCTTTCCCAGGCCTGGACCTCAGTTTCCCCACCTTTAAAATGCCATGGTTGGATACCACCTGGATGCCTTTCAACGCCAGTGGTCTCTGAGTTAAGGAACTGATTTGTAAAATATGTGGCAAGTATGTAAGAGTATAGTTAAAAAAAAAATTTTTTTTTAATTGCTATTAGTTTCACAGCCTGGAGAGAACCACTATCAATATTTCAGAGTCTTTTCTTTGGGCCTTTTTGTATGTGTAATAAGTCATTTATAAATTTATCATTGTTTAATGAGGTATGTCATAGAAAGTTTTTATCTCCTTCTTTTACTTTATCTGGGGCATTTTCCTATGTTAATAGTCCTGGAAAATATTTTTAAATGGCTGCAAAAATACACCATCAAGGGCTTGTACCACAGTTGAGTTAATGGGTTCCTCTATTGTTCATCATTTAAATTGTTTTCCTGTTTGGTTGGGATTTATCTTTTGGTTTCTTTTCTCCAGCTCCCACCCCCACTGTTATAAATTACAAGGCAATTTTCTTTTAATAGAATCTTCAAGTGGCTTCCTAAGTTGATAGCGGGAACTAAATCCCATGCCCCCGCTATAAATCAAGGCATAAGAACACACTTCCACATCTTCTGAGGGCTGGCGTGAAGGGAAAAGGTCATCACTGGCCTCTCCTCCCCTCCTTGACACCTCCAGGCACCTGCAAGTTGGAAATTCACTTGTGAAATCATGCCTCCGGCAAGCTCTATAAACTGCAGAGTCCTCAACTACACAATAAAGATACAACCCTACCGACTCCAGGCTAGTGGGGCTGGGAGGGGAAGGTGGGCCGTGGGCCTTCCCAGAGCTTTACCCTGCTGCTCACAGACCAGAGTGTGCAGCTGGCACACAGCTGCCAGGCCGTAGCATTTACTAACTGTGTAACTTTGGGCAGGTTTCGTAATTCTTTTGTGCCTCAGTTTCTCCACCAATAAAATTGAGTTTTGATCATTAAATGAAGTAATACACAAAAAATACATAATACCTCACATCTGGGACTTCCCTGGTGGTTCAGTGGCTGAGACTCTATGCTCCCAACACAGGGGCCCCGAGTTCAGTCCCTGGTCAGGGAGCTAGATCCACATGCGGCAACTAAGACCCAGCATACTTTAATAATACCTCACTTCTGTGAGAATGGCTGCTATCAAAAGGGCAAACGATAACACATGCTGGTGAGGATGTGGCGAAAAGGGAACACTTGTGCACCATCGGTGGGAATGTAAATTGGTGCAGCTGCTATGGAGAGCAGTATGCAGAGTCCTCAAAACATTAAAAAACAGAATTAACCTAAGACTCAGCCATCCCACTTTAGGGTATATACCCAAAGGAAGAAAAAAACAGGATAATGAGGATAAATAATATATGTCCTCCCATGTTTATTGCAGCACCATTTACAATAGCCAAGACATGGAAAAAGCCTGGATCAGTAGTCCCCAATCTTTTTGGCCCCAGGGACCAGTTTCATAGAAGACAATTTTTCCATGGCCTGGGGCAGGAGGGATGGTTTCAGGATAATTCAAATGCATTACATTTTTTGTGCACTTTATTTCTATTATTATTACATCAGCTCCACCTCAGATCATCAGGCCTTAGATTCCAGGAGGTGGGGACCCTTGGGCTATACTCTGGAATGTTAGTCAGCCATGAAAAAGAATGAAATTTTGTCATTTTCAACAACATGAATGGCCCTTGAGGGCATTATGTTAATCAAAATAAGTCAGGCTGAGAAAGACAAATACTATATGATTTACACTTACTTCTGGAATCGTTAAGAATCTGCCATCTTCCACTGCAGGGGATGTGGGTTCCATCTCTGATCGGGGAACTGAGATCCCACATGCTGCGATTAAGACCCAACTCAGCCAAATAAATAAATTTAAAAATAAAATTAAAAAATAAAAACAAACTCATAGATACAGAGAAGAGATTGGTGGTTGCCAGAAGCAGAGGGTGGGGAAAGTGGGTGGAAGGAATCAAAAGATAATAACTCCAGTTATAAGATAAAATAATATTCTGGGGATGTGATACACAGCATATGACTATACTTAACAATGCTCTGTTGTATATTTGAAAGTTCCTAAGGGAGTACATATTAAAAGTTCTCGTCACAAGAGGAAAAAAAAGTAGTAACTGTGAGGTGATGGGTGTTAGCTGAACTTCCTGCGGTGCTCATTTCAAAATATATACAATTATCAAATCATTATGTGGTATAGCTTGGACTAGTATAATATTATGTCAATTATATCACAATAAAACTGGAATATAAAAGTGCTTAAAACAATGGCTGGCACATACAAAGTGCTCTCACAATAAACTGTGGAAAATTCTGAAAGAGATGGGAATACCAGACCACCTGATCTGCCTCTTGAGAAATTTGTATGCAGGTCAGGAAGCAACAGTAAGAACTGGACATGGAACAACAGACTGGTTCCAAATAGGAAAAGGAGTTCGTCAAGGCTGTATATTGTCGCCCTGTTTATTTAACTTATATGCAGAGTACATCATGAGAAATGCTGGATTGGAAGAAACACAAGCTGGAATCAAGATTGCCGGGAGAAATATCAATCACCTCAGATATGCAGATGACACCACCCTTATGGCAGAAAGTGAAGAGGAACTAAAAAGCTTCTTGATGAAAGTGAAAGTGGAGAGTGAAAAAGTTGGCTTAAAGCTCAACGTTCAGAAAACGAAGATCATGGCATCCGGTCCCATCACTTCATGGGAAATAGATGGGGAAACAGTGGAAACAGTGGCAGACTTTATTTTTCTGGGCTCCAAAATCACTACAGATGGTGACTGCAGCCATGAAATTAAAAGACGCTTACTCCTTGGAAGGAAAGTTATGACCAACCTAGATAGCGTATTCAAAAGCAGAGACATTACTTTGCCAACAAAGGTCCATCTAGTCAAGACTATGGTTTTTCCTGTGGTCATGTATGGATGTGAGAGTTGGACTGTGAAGAAGGCTGAGCGTGGAAGAATTGATGCTTTTGAACTGCGGTGTTGGAGAAGACTCTTGAGAGTCCCTTGGACTACAAGGAGATCCAACCAGTCCATTCTGAAGGAGATCAGCCCTGGGATTTCTTTGGAAGGAATGATGCTAAAGCTGAAACTCCAGTACTTTGGCCACCTCATGCGAAGAGTTGACTCATTGGAAAAGACTCTGATGCTGGGAGGGATTGGGGGCAGGAGGAGAAGGGGACAACAGAGGATGAGATGGCTGGATGGCATCACTGACTCAATGGACGTGAGTCTCAGTGAACTCCGGGAGTTGGTGATGGACAGGGAGGCCTGGCGTGCTGTGATTCATGGGGTCTCAAAGAGTCGGACACGACTGAGCTACTGATCTGATCTGATCTGATTGTGTATGTACCTGCCCTGTTTATGATAGGAAAAGTCAGCTTTCCCCAGGAACCAGTTTCCTCTTTTGTCCACAAGGACATGTTTTAGTTGCTTAGTCATGTCTGATTCTTTTGTAACCCCATGGACTGTAGCCTGCCAGGTTCCTCTGTCTATGGGATTTCCCAGGCAAGAATACTGGAGTGGGTAGCCATTCCCTTCTCCAAGGGATCTTCCCAACCCAGGGATTGAACTCGTGTCTCTTGCATTGGCAGGCATATTCTTTACTACTGAGCCACCTGGGAAGCCCCCCCACCAAGGACTAGCACCTTGCAAACCCTCTCAATCAGGCTCCTGGCTTCAGCCTCCAGGCCCAGGTCCACCTGGAGATCCCAAGGCCTTAGAAAACTGGACAGTGAGGGGATGCGGAGCTCCAGCATAGAGCCCAGGCCTCAGAGAAGTCCTCACAGAGCAGCCTCACCCCATCCTCACCTCCAGCCTCTGCCTCTGGGATTTGGGCTGCCCTCTGGCTCAGAAAAGGGGATAGGTTGGGGATGAGGGGGCTGATTTGCCATG
>NW_011494811.1:1998445-2022838 GCF_000754665.1 Bison bison bison
GAATCTCCTCTCTTACCTTCACAGGACTTTCTGTTTGCTTGTCCAGATAAGAGTATCATCCTTAGCAGCCACCATTGACTGAGTGCCCACTGCCATTTAATCCACAAAGAAACCCTATAAAGTGTTATAAGGGCATCTGTGAATTAACAACCCTTTGCACGATGGAGTGTGGAAACTGAGCTCAGAATTATCAAGCAACTGGCCAAAAGTGGCAGGGAAGTAAGATCTGAACCCATGAGAGTCTGACAAAGTCTGTCTCCAGGACACCACAAGGCTCAAGCTATGGGTCAAGTTGAAGTTGCAGAGTCACCTTCCCTGGAGTTCCTGCCCTGAGGAGCCTAAACATGTGAGGGCATTTGAGCAGGGGCACCAGGATGCACCACTTTGAATTTTGGATAAACAACAAATAACTTTTTAAGTATAAGCATACACTCGTGTCTTGATGAGGGTGAAAGAGGAGAGTGAAAAAGCTGCCTTAAAACTCAACGTTCAGAAAACTAAGATCATGGCATCCTGTCCCATCATTTCATGGCAAATAGATGGGGAGAAAGTGGAAACAGTGCCAGATTTTTATTTTCTTGGACTCCAAAATCACTGCAGAGTGAGTGACTGCTGCCACGAAATTAAAAGACGCTTGCTCCTTGGAAGAAAAGCTATGACAAACCTAGAGAGCATATTAAAAAGCAAAGACATCGTTTTGCCGACAAAAGTCAATATAGTCAAAGTTGTGGTTTTTCTAGTAGTCATGTATGGATGTGAGAGTTAGAACATAAAAAAGTCTGAGTGCTGAAGAATTGATGCTTTCAAACTATGGTGCTGGAGAAGATCTTGAGAGTCCCTTGGACAGCAAGAAGATCAAACCAGTCAATCCTAAAGGAAATCAATCCTGAATACTCATTGGAAGGACTGATGCTGAAGCTGAAGCTCCAACCTTTGGCCACCTGATGTGAAGAGCCGACTCATTGGAAAAGACCCTGATGCTGAGAAAGATTGAAGGCAGGAGGAGAAGGGGACAACAGAGGATGAGATGGCTGGATGGCATTACCAACTCAACGGACATGATTTGAGCAAACTCTGGGAAATGGTGAAGGACAGGGAAGCCTGGCATGCTGCAGTCCATGGGGTCACAGAGTCGAACATGACTTAGTGACTGAACAACAACTACAATATTTGGGACATACATATACTAAAAATTCCTCATTACTCATCTGAAATTCACAGTCGGTTGCATGTCCTGTGTTTTATCTGGGAGCCTAGTTGGGAAGGGGGGGCTCATTCACTTTCTGAAGCAGCCAGTTCAGCAGATGAGGGGCTCAGCAGATGCGGGGCACAGGATTGGACACAACGTGGCGTCACTTAATCCCCTCTCATCTCTGTGCCCCTTTACTAACTCAGAGGCTGGTTACATGACTTGTCTGTCCCACTGCCCCCGCCATCACCCACCCCCGTCTCCCAAGCCTCCGGCTGTTTTCACAGGACTCAGCAAAGTGGTCACCACAGCCCAAGAGAGGATTGGTTCTTTCCAGGGTAAAATGGTCAGTCAGCTGCATTGACATAAGAGAAATATTGGCAACATGTGAAATGTTCAACAAGTAATGCAACCTACATACTCCCGTAAGAGCTGTTAAGAATCCTGTGGTTACAAATGACAGAAACCCTCACTTAAACTGACTTAGACTAAAAAGGAATTGATAGCTTGTGTCACTGAAAAGCCAAGGTGACCACAATGATGGTAGCCAACTGACAGACACCAACCCCCCACCCGCCAGTACTCAAAGTTGGAACAGTCTGAGCAACAAAATAAATAAAGTAGCATTGGATTATATCCCTAAGTATAAAATAAATATGCAGGAGTCCATACTTACATAAATAAATGATTGAATACATAAAGGAGAAGAAAAATCTCCCATGCAGAAGAATTCCAAATAATTTATGTAGAATACTCCATCCTCAAAGGGAAGCAACATAAATCCCCTCTCCTTAAGCATGGGCTGCACGTACTGAATTCTTTCCAAAAAGAACAGTATGGAAAGGACAATAAAAAATAACTTGACAGGGCTTCCCTGGTGGCTCAGTGGTAAGGAATCCGCCTGCCAATGCAGGAGACGCAGGTTCGATCCCTGATCGGGAAAGACCCTACATGCCTCAGAGCAACTAAGCCCGTGCACCACAACTATTGAGCTTGTGCTCTAGAGCCTGGAAGCCGCAACTACTGAGGCCTCCACACCCTGGAGCCCGTGTTCCGCAGTAAGAGAGCCACTGCAGTGAGAAGCCATCACACCACAACTAGGGAGCAGCCCCTGCACTCCGCAGCTAGACAAAGCCAGAGCAGCCGTGAAGACCCAGCACAGCCAGAAGTAAGCAATGAAAAAAGAAAAAGACAGCATCCAGCAACCATTGTCAAGTGAGGCATTCTTGAGACTTTTTTAAAGAACATTTAAATAATAAACCTAAGCATTCCTTAAATAAATCAATAACTTGGCGGTGGAGAAACCCAACAGACCCCACCTCAGTTAGGTGATCAAGGTCAACATCAACCGTGATGTCCTGTTGACCACTGGCACCCTTGATATGATGTGATGAGAACAACACTTCGCTTCTATGGTCTTCCTCCCAAAACATACAACGCCAACCTAATCACAACAAAAATATCAGACAAATATCAGTTAAGGGGCATTTTACAGGATATCTGACCAGTATTTATCAAAAGTGTCAATGTCACCAAAAACAAGGAAAGTCTGAGAAACTGTCATAGTCAAGAAGAAATCTACATAGAATGTGGTATCCAGAGTGGGCCCCTGAAATAGGAAAGGGCATTGGTGAAGACTAAGAAAGCAGGAATAAAATATAGACCTTGTTTAATAATAAAATACCAGGGACTTCCCTGGTGGCCCAGTGGCTAAGACTCTGAGTTCTCAATGCAGGGGGCCCAGGTTCAATCCCTCATCAGGGAACTGGATCCCACATGCCACAACTAAACACCCCATGTGCCGCAAAATAAGACCCAGAACAGGCAAATAAATAAATAAATATTTTTAAATAATAATAGTAATGCACCAATACCAGTTCATTCATTGAGATACATGTGCCACAATAAGGTAAGTTGTTAATAATAGGAGCAATAGGGTATGGGGTCTATGGGAATTCTCTATACTATTTTGACAATGTTTCTGTAAATCTAAAACTGTTTTAAAATGAAAAGGTTGTAAAAAAAAAAAAAAAATCCTGAAGCTTCAGGCATCGCTGGACTTGGAGCTCAAAAATCTTCTTCATCCTTTGATTCAGCCTTCCTCCCTGTTGGCCTCAGGCTCCCCGCTGCTTGGAATATGACAGCACCACCTCCAGGCTGTGTGCTCTCAGGTCCCAGCTCACCAGAAAGGACCAGCTGCTTTTTCCCCAGAATTCCAATCAGTCTCAGCATCTGGTTGAGCTTCATTGCTGGGGCAGAGGAATGAGGAGCCCTGACTGACTTACACTTGTCCCCAGGCTTCAGCTCTGAGTCAGGGGCTGGTTGTGCGGGAGAGATGGACATAGCAAAACAGGGGCTGTTGGCTAAAGCAGGTGAATGGATGCTTGGTGGTCAAAATGCATCAATGTCCAATGTTCCCTTTCAACATTTTTGGTGCTAGAATGTCCCTGCATGAAATAATGATGGTTCTTTCTTTAATATTCCCACTTCCCCAATAGTCTGTATCTATCAGTTTCATTTTTAAATCTAATTCAAGAAATTCCAACATTCAAGTCTGGCCCACAGGGCTAAAGCATCTCTGATGAGAATATGAATGATGACTTCCTTTTTGAACTCCATCTTGAGGGCCCCAAAAGCTGATGCACAGTCTGTATAGGGACCAATGAAGCAGAAAAGCCAGAGGGCTCCCCAAGAAGAGCATTTCTTGGGCTGAAGCAGGAAAAGTTGAGAAACTCCCAGGATCATAATATTTACTAATACTTAGGATGAGCCAGACACATTCCTCAGCAAGTAGATGCGTGAACACTGTGGTCCCCACGGTAGTGCCATGCAGTAAGTATTGTGTGCTGGGCTTAGTCGCTCAGTCGTGTCCAACTCTTTGCCACCCCATGGACTGCAGCCCGCCAGGCTCCTCTGTCTATGGAGAGTCTCCAGGCAAGAATACTGAAGTGGGTTGCCACGCCCTCCTCCAAGCGATCTTCCCAACCCAGGGACCAAACCCAGGTCTCCCGCATAGCAAGCAGATTCTTTGCCATCTAAGCCACCAGCGAAGCCTACAGTAGGTATGACTATCCTTGTTTTATAGATGGAGAAACCAAGGCAGAGAGTGCTTAAGGATTGTGCAAAATCACACAGCTGGCAAGTGACAGAGCTGGGATCTGATTTCAGGCTCTGACTCCATAACCACTGTTATGAAATTCAAATAGGAAAATGATGCAAAAATACAGATAGTACTCAATATCTAGCTTATCACTCCCAGTGTTTTAGATCTGGGTTACCATTGACCTTCCCTCTGGTTGGAAAGTCACTTCACTTCAAGTGCCTGGACCTTGCAGGGGAAAAACTATATAATTCATCTCTCTGAAAAAGGAAATGAAAACAAACAGGTTGGAGGGGGGCAGCTCCCAGCCCCTTGCTCCATGCCAAACTCCAGCACTCTCAACGGTCCCCAACTGCTACCACTAATCCAGTTCTGGGGAGCAGGTCAGCAGTGAGGGAGCCGCAGCTCGTGTGAAAACAGCCCTGCTGGCCCCAGCAGCTCACACCTGCACCCTCCATTCATCCCCACTGTTTACACATTGTCATCCGCAATTAATGCTTTCCCAGGAACTGCAGCAGGCTGATTGCCCCACCGCCGCACAGGGACCCCATTCTGAGCCCTTGTGTCTGTTAAATTGAGCATGGGGCCCTGTGATTAAATTAGGGTTTGTGGATCTGCCATTCTGGCCCCCACCCCCTTCCCCTCCCCCCTCTTCCCTCCTCTTCTTCATCCCTCTCTCCCTCGCCCTCCCGTCTCCCTCCCTCCCTCCCCTTCCGTTTTCCTTTCCCATTCATCACACAGCCTCTTGGCAGCTTGGTGGGAGGCAGGTGGGCAAGGGGCAAATGGCCCTGCCCCTGGGTAGGAGGAAGAGGGGACTTCCTTCATAAAGCAAGGACAGGAGGGGAGACATGGCCCCTGGATGAGGACACAATGGGGAGAGGACACAAGGCAGGAACAGGAACCAGAAAGAAAAGAATGGTGTGGAAAGCGAAAGTGAAAGTCACGCAGTCCAGTCTGACTCTTTGCGGCCCTGTATAGGTCTGTATAGTCCATGGAATTCTCCAGGCCAGAATACTGGAGTGGGTAGTCTTTCCCTTCCCCAGGGGATCTTCTCAACCCAGGAATCGAATTGAGGTCTCCTGCATTGCAGGCAGATTCTTTACCAACTGGGATATGAGGGAAGTGGTGTGGCGCCTACGCTACATCGGTGATTTAATTCTTAGACCCAACTTGGCAGAGTGGTTAAGAGGTCAGGCTCCCAGGTAAAGCAGGCTGAGTTTGGGTTGGATTCCTGGCTTCTGTCACTTTCTACCTTTGGAATCTTATTCAGATTGAATCAGTCTTATTTTCTCTGAGCTGGACAGAGGAGTCAGAAACAGCAAGAAGACAGAGGCTGTCTGTACCCTTGCAACAATGGGAAGAGAATGGCATGATACTTCTGGGCTCCTCCTCCCCAAACCCATGAAGTGAAGTGAAGTGAAGTGAAAGTCATTCAGTCGTGTCTGACTCTTTGTGACCCCATGGACTATACAGTCCATGGAATTCTCTAGGCCAGAATGGGTAGCTTGGAGTGGGTAGCCTTTCCCTTCTCCGGGGGATCTTCCCAACCCAGGGATTGAACCCAAGGTCTCCTGCATTGCAGGCGGATTCTTTACCAGCTAAGCCACAAGGGAAGCCCTCCCCAAACCTATAAACCCAGTCTAATCATGAGAAAAACATCAGACAAACCTCAGCTGGGGGACATTCTACAAAATATCTGGCCAGTCCTCCTCAAAAACAAGGAAACTGCCATGGCCAAGGGAAGCACAAGGAGGATGATGACTACAGGTAACGTGGAGTCCTAGATGGGATTCTGAGACAGGAGAGGATGTTAGTAAAAAGTGAGGAAATCTGAATAAAATATGGACTTCAGTTAATAATAAAGTATTAATATTGGTCCATTTATTATAATGAAGGTACCGTACTAATGGAAGATGTTAATAAGAGGAAAAACCCAGAGGCAGGGTATATGGGATCTCTCTGTACTACCTTTGTAATATTCTTATAAATCTAAAACTGTCAAAAAATTTAAAGTTTATTATTAAGATGTAGGGGTAAGAGTGGATTCAGAGAAAATGGTGGCGAGGGCACAGCTTTTTAATCTCCTATAGCTCCCCTAAACACAGATGAAGTCATCAGGAAAGCAAAATCAGAGGCCTCGGACAACAGTATTAGGTAACAGGGTACCCCCAATCTACTAAGTATCCCCAAATCCCCAAAATTCATTGAACAACACAGCAAGTTAATCTGAGAAGAAAACCTAGAAGGTGCTGGAAGTAGTTTCCAAGTGGAACAGGACTGGACAATAGGAGCAAAGGATAAAAAATGTGAAGCAGAGGAAACTAACGTCAGAAAATGCCACACCATATTTTTCATCTCTTTGCAAAAACAACAGAAGGAGCTCCAGAACCAAGAGTCTAAAAAACTCTTAACTCTTTTCTCCAAAAATACTCAATTCACTTTTTTAAAATAAAAAAAGCAGTACCAGAAAAGAGAAAAGGGTTGTTTGGGAATTCCTTGACGGTCCAGTGCTTAGGACTCCACACTTCCACTGCCAAGGGCCTGGGTTCAATCTTTGGTTGGGGAACTAAGATCCCATAAACTGTAGAGTGCAGCCAAAGAAAGAAAGAAAAGAAGTGACATCCAAGCAAAAAGACTGAATCACTTACAGTGGAAAGAAAATGAGGTTGTCCTCAGACCCTCTGACAGCAATGCTTTTTGACAAAATACAACCATATACTCAAGAAAAGGAAAATGTGAGCTGTGGGTTTTATATTCAGCCAAACTGACCTTCAAGCATAAAGGCCACAAGTAAAATTTTTGATAAGATGCGAGAACTCTGGAACATTTTTCCATGATCTTTTCCTAAGGAATCCACTACAGAATTAGTTTCAGAAAACAAACAAACAAACAAAATGACTGGAAAGATACCTGCATAAGCACTGGTGGTGGCCATTAAATACATATTTACCTGTAAAATTAAGACTGAATTATGGTCGTGAGACAGGATAGCATGTAGTGCTTACATTTCTGATAATGTAAATAAAATGCAACTATCATAATAAAGCAGATAAGAATTGAGGGTGTGGATGAAAAGTAGAATAAGCATGCTGATTGCCTTGTAAGTATTTTTTGGAAATATGACAGTACTACTTCAAATACTGGTGTAAAAGGAGGAGGCAGGGGAAAGATGTCACTACCTGATTTTAACATTGTTTAGTATTCTGGCACCAAAAGACAATGGGCCACCTACAAAGAAGAGAGGGTACTTTGGGCATTATATAAAGGTATGACTATAAAGATGACCATTAGAACAAAACTTAAAACCTTCCCAAATACCAAAAGATGTACCAAGAGAGAAAGAACACAAAAGTCCACATAGTTAAAGATACACAATAAGAAGTATGAGAGTATAAGAGATACGTGCCATGTCATAATAATATGACAGAAATGAGCCAAACATATTGATGACACCACTTTCCTTTTAACTCACCTATTAAAAAGAAAAGATTTCGGGGACTTCCCCGGTGGTCCAGTGACTAAGACTCTGTGCTCCCAATACTGTAGGCCATTTGATCCCAGGTCAGGGAGCTAGATCGCAACTAAGAGTTCACACGCCCCAACTAAAAGATCCCACATGACCCAACTAAGACCTGGCACAGCCAAATAAATAAATGTTTTTTTAAAAAAGGAAAAGATTTTTAGACTGGCCAACAAAACAAAACGAAGACCTACGCAATGTACAAGGGACACACTCAAAAGACAAAGAGATTCAGATAGCATAATAATTTTTAAATGGACAAAGGTATGCCAGGAATATGTAAATGCAAGAATCAACAAGGAGTGACACTAAAGACCAGGAAGAGCGTTTTATAAGGATAAAGCCTGTAATTCACCACGAAGATGTAAAATTATTAATATACAGCAACCGTGTTCATGAAGAAGAACCTTTAGCAATTGCAAGAAAAAATATAAAGGAACGCTGATAAAAGTTCATGGCATTTTTATGAACCGGCCTCAGATGGCATGTAGTATCATTTCCACCGTACTCCACTGGCCATGGTGGTTACAGAGGCCACTGCACAGAATTCTTCTGTTGACTTACGTGTAGGTAGAACTCTAGACATAACACGTGAAGATGAGATAACAGGTATAACTGAGACCTCATGACCTGAGTCCTGGGTTCCAGTCCTCACCCTTGTGGATCATTTTGTCTCTGTGGCAGCTCTCTGTTGCTTGATTCCACTTTAAACTTTTCACTCTATTTTCTATGACGAGTCGTTATTTATTTCCACAATACAATGAGATTATTGGCAACTTACTGAATGCTTAACTTAATTAGCTCACTCTAGCCATCAGAAAATGTAAGTTAAATTATCAATCAAGAAAATGCACAACTGAAAAAGAGAGCAAGCGAGGGGACGGGAGACGTAGGGTAGGAATTGTGAGACCAGCAGGTGGAGGAGCCATCTGCACGTACTCTGAGGCTGCTCCAGGAGGAGGATGAAAAGGAAAACTAAACCAAGCATCATCGAGAATGTCTTCCAGGATCAGTCTCCTGCCCAGTACCACTGGAACATCAGCATTAGATACTGTCTTGGTCCATTTGGGCTACGACTAGAAGCTTATAAGAAACAGAAATGTATTTTTCACAATTCTGGAGGCTGGATGTCTGAGATCACGGTTGAGTTCTGCTGGCTTGCAGACGGCTGTCTTCTTGCTGCATCTTCACACGGAGGAAGGCAGAGACAGGAAGCACTCTCTCTCACAACTCTTAAAGGGCACTAATCCCATTCATGAGGCTCCATCCTCACGACTGCATCTAATTCTAACCACTTCCTAATACCATCACTTTTGGGGGTAGTGTTTCAGCACATGAATTTGGGAGCAACATGGATATTCAGTCTGTAACAGATACCAAACCCCAAGGCAGGGGCTCAGAGCATGCAGGGTTTCCACACTAAAGGTCACAAATTTCCTGGCACTATGGGGATCCACTGGGAGCTGACTCTTCGCATATGAGCCTACTTCACCTTATACCTCATTTCTGCTCATGTAACTAACTCAGTCCCACAATCCCAGTTGTGGCTGCATGTGAAGACAGCAACATAAGATGAAGGTGGAGGCCAACGGAGTTGGGGTTCTAGTCCTCCCAACAGAAACTCAATAAAATACACTGTCTTAATATCTTCAGCCTAGCACAGGACCTGGCACCCAGATACACACACATACACACACAATACTGGCTCAGTGATGGATGGAAAATGGAATAGAAAACAGACTCACAATGACAGTAAAAACATTGGAAAAGTTTTCCTGTGTTATTTGCATCATTATAAACCTTCTAAAGAATGAGAAATTTAAGAATAAATTTCAGCTTATACAAATAATATGAGATACCATGCAAATATCCCTGAGTCTTGACAATCACAGATGAACAGGTTTCCCAGGCGTTTGCCCTCACTCCCAGCCCTCAACTTCCACTAAACCCCCAGGGTTTCTTGACCAGCCTGGCAGCATGTAGCTTGGCTCCAGCCGGGCGGAAGCACCAATTATCCTTGGCAGCAAGACCTAGGCTTGTGACTGACCAAAGGAAGTCTGAGGGCCATTCCAGTGTGAATCTCTTGAACTGTTTATTTTCAAGCAGGCTTAGAATGGGCGTAGAGATGTGTCTAAGACTTGGAGAAACCTTAGACCCATTTCATTTTCCGACACAGCTCATCCTAAAACATGTGTCCTGTCCTGGGCTTTCCTTGGAAACTCCCAGGAATTTGAGGCAGTAGCCTTAAGAGGAGAGGAAGCAGGTCAGCAGGGCCTCAGCTTTATCTTGGAAGTGGGGAGGGCCAGCTGCAAGAAGGGAAGATTGGAATCCCAGTGAGATTCTGTAATGGAAAAAAAAATTCCACATCTGTGGGCTTTCCCACAATTTAGGAGACAAGAAGATCCACAGCCTAGCTCATCACAACACCATCACAACCACCTCCATCAGGTGGCACCGCCACACAGCCTGATGACTTCCATGGGAGGGTTTCATAACCCCAGTTCCTGATAATCAATTCAAAAAAAATAATATGGTTCTTGGGAAATAACAGCTTAACGGGCAAGGGGATTGATTTCAGGATGATTAAATGTTTTGGAACTACACAGAAGCAAGGGTTGCATAACACTGTAAATGTGCTAAATGTCACTGAATTGTTCACTTTAAAATGGCTAATTTTATGTTGTGTGAATTTCACCTCAAATTTAAACATAAGATGGTTTAATACAGTGGTTGAATAGAAAATTAACACCCAAGAATCAGTTACCTTGACATAGAGCAGAAATACCCAGTTAGAAAAGGAAACTGGAGGGAAAGTTCATTTTAAAGCAGCAACAGAAACCATGAAGTACCAAGGATTAAACTGAACAGGAAAGATGTGAGGTCTATGCGTTTTAAATTAGAACACTTAATTTAAGGGTAAGTCAGAAATAACTTGAATATGTATGGGAAAATCAGCCAAAGTACTAGGTAGGAATTCTGACTATTATGTATGGTAATTCTACCCACAGTATTCTCTAAGTTAAATGCAATCTTAATCAAAATCTCAAATTTCTTTCTGGAACTTGACAAATTTATTATATAATTCAATTAAATATATAGAAAGTAGTATAATCTGCAATTTACCCATAATCCTAAACAGCACAGATTACTTCTTTTGACAATTTTACTGGATTGTCTTACATGTGTACACAATTTTGGGAAAGATATACAGCACAGTTGCAGATATTTCAGGCTCTTTAGTCAGAGTTGATCCCAGCTCTGCAGTTTAAGATTGTACTGGATGAACTTAACTATGTTACCTAAACTTCTAAGGCCTCAACTATCTCTTTTGCAAAATAGATAGGATATACAATCCTTGTAGATATGAGGATTATCTGTAATTATCATGTCTGAGTGCTTAGTCTAGTAATTCAGGCATAATGGGTCTCAGCATTCAGTAAATGGTTATTATTAGCATTATACCAATATATGATAGCATATATGTGATTTTATTACACACTGTGAGCTGGAGTTTTTAGATTTCATAATGTCTTATGAACATCTTTGCAAGTCAAAACATTTATTTCTTTATTATTCAGCACTTAACCTGGCACCTACACATACTATGTGCCCAGAATATATTTGTTACATGAGTGAATGAAGAAATGAATCTTAGCTGGTCTTTTTAAGTTTGCTGCTGGTTGTAATGGTTGCACTGGGTTCCAGCATATGGACATACTATGAATGAATAATCAGTCCTCCCCTGACAGACATGTATTATTTATAATGTTCAAAAAACTGAAAACAGCTCATAGATATAGAGAACAGTCTGGTGGTTGCCAGAGTTGAGGAGGTTGGAGGTGGGAAAAATTGGTGGAAGGGGTCAAAGGGTAGAAGCTTCTAGTTATAAAATAAATAAGTTGTGGGAATGTAATATACAGCATGGTGACCATGGTAATAACCCTGTATTGCATGTTTGGAACTTGTTGATAAAAGCAATCTTAAAAGCTCTCATCACAAGAAAAAAAATTCTATAACTATGTATGGTGACAGATGTTAGCTAGACTTATTGTGGTGAACTTTTCACAATATATACAAATATTGTGTTTTATGCCTGAAACTATAATGTATCTCAATTATATCACAATAAAAAAATTTAACTGGGAAAAACATTATAATTATCCATTAATGAGGATTATGGGTAGACTTTTGCTTTGAGTGATTCCAAATGTGTTAAAACAGTCCCACCCCATACTAGTTGTGATCAAGTGTATCTAGAAGTCATCTCAATTTTATTTCCTCAAGTAAAAATGGTAAAGATAGTTCCATTTGTGGGGGATGAGGGGAGGTTTGGGGGGCCGTTATCTCTCTTCTGCAAAGCTGACTGTACCCCCTCCAGAAGGCTGCTGTGGGTGAGGAGCCCCCGGCTGGTGACAGAGCCTAGCTGAGCCCCACCTCTCAGTGTGTCTTTGGGTCCTTGACTCCTTTCTGCTTTTCCAGAAGGAAAAAAACATGCTGTTTCTTGGTGAGAAATGACCACCAAGTGAGAAATACAGTGAAAATTTCTCTAGAGAAAATGTGGATTTCAGGAGAAAACCTGGAGCCCTAACAGGCTTTTTCTGTTGGCAGATATGATTCTGAGGTCTTTACGTTGATGGGTCAAAAATGTGTGAGCTACAACCACACCAGCAGCCGGGGTCTGGAGAGGCCACCCGCATATCTGCAGGCTGAGTCAAGATTCCAGGGAGGCCCCTGCCAAGAGCCTACCATCCTTTTCTTCCCACCTCCACCACCATCCTTCACAGAAGGAGCCCTGCGTGCGTGTTTGAGTCCAAAACGCATAGTTTGCATGTTTAGCATGCCTCCCTCCCCACTCAGCAGACACACTGAGCCACCCCTTGGGAGCAGACGTGCAGGCGCTCCAACAGCCAGGAGAACTGGCAGTGAGTCCTCACAGGCCCTGGAAAACAGAACGTGGTCCAGAAGGGTGGGGTTGTTCCAGGTGGGCATGTCTCCTCGGTTCCATAGACTCCTTGCCCTGTGGGGAGAGCAGTAGCTGGAAGGCGGCTGGAGCAGGACTTTCAAACAGCCAGCACCTCGCAGAGCCCTGTCTCTCTGATCTAAGGCAGCACCCAGAAGCCCAGGCAAAGCTTCCAATACATCAGTGGTTCTCAGTTGGTCATGGTTTTGCCTCCCAGAGGTCATTTGGCAATGTCAGCAGAGATTTTTGGTTGGCACAAGTCGGGAGATGTTGCTGGCATCTCGTGGGTAGAGGCCAGCGATGCTGTTAAACATCCTGTCATAACCAGGATAACACCTGCACCTCCCCCTACCCCACTGCCCACCCCGCCAACAAAGAATTATCCAGGCCAAAGTGTTAACAGTGATGATGCTGAAAAACCTTGTAAGACATGCATAAGAGTGGAGGGGGTTCAGACCTGACTCTGCCACTGACTTGTTATGGGACCAGTTTTCTAAGTCTCCCTGGGCCTCAGTTTTCTCGTTTGTATCATGGGGTTATTGGTAAATATTTCAGGGCACCGTTATGAGAAATGAAAGGGATTTGATACATAAAATGCCTCACACAACATAGGTCTTCAATAAAGGTCACAGGTGCTCCTAAAGGAAGCCAGTTTTTAAATCTTAAAGGTCTTTTTATGAATCAATTAGAAGTGTTGGAGTTTGGAAGAGAACATTTAAACCATGAAAGCAAGAGAAGTTTGCATTTCACAACTACTGTATAAAAGATGAGGAGGAAATATGAATGTAAATAGTCTTAAATTCGGCTAATCAACAAAAAAAGTTGAAGTTGTTTATACACAGTACTGCAAGACACAGTGAATTGGGTAAAGCTTAGTTATACTTCTAACAGGTTTTCCCTTTTCCACTAAGAATTTTCTAGATCAAAACACCATCCCAGGAATTCCCTGGATGTCCAGTGGTTAGGACTCAGCACTCTCATTGCTGAGGGCCAGGATTTGATCCCTGGTCTGGAAACTAAGATCCCACAAGCATCACCTGTTTGCTTCGAAGATCCCCAAGACAATATAAGCCCAGAAGCATAAAGCAGAGTATAACCTCCTACACCAAAAATTTTCTTGATATAAAGGAAATCAAGGCTCTTCCTCAAATGGAGCTTTCCCTGGGCAGAAATTAGGGGCCACGTGGAGACATGGCTCAGAGCCAGTGACACCTGGGTGGGTGAGCTTCATGAGGGCTCGGGGAGTTTCCAACGTGTCTCCAGAAACTGGTAGGCAATAACTGTAGGAATGTCACACATTAAAGCTATGACTTTAAAAATGCCTCTTGAGATTACCTTATGAAGTGAATTCAGAAAGACAAACACCATATAAAATCACTTGTGTGAAGAATCTAAAATAAGATACAAATGAACATATCGACAAAACAGAAACAGACTCCCAGACGTCGAGAACAGATTGTGGTTGCCAAGGAGGGGAATGGGTGAGGGATGGGTGACTTGAGAGCTTGGGACTGGTTAGCAGATGCAAACTAGTATATATAGAATGGTCCGACAGTATAGCTCAGGGAACTGTAGTCTGTATTCTGTGATAAACCATAATGGAAAACAATATTAGAAAAAGAATATATATATATATATTTCTATGGGCTTCCCTGATTTATATGGGTAAAGAATCCACCTGCAATGCAGAAGACCCGGTTCAATTCCTGGGTTGAGAAGATCTGCTGAAGAAGGAATAGGCTGCCCACTCTAGTATTCTTGGGTTTCCCTTGTAGTTCAGCTCGTTAAGAATCCTCCCGCAATGCGGGAGACCTGGGTTTGATTCCTGGATTGGGAAGATCGCCTGGAGAAGGGAAAGGCTACCCACTCCAGTATTCTGGCCTGGAGAATTCCATGGACTCCATAGTCTATGGGGTCACAAAGAATCGGACACGACTGAGCAACTTTCACTTTCATTTGGGCTTCCCTGATGGCTCAGATGGTAAAGAATCTGCCTGCAGTGTGGGAGCCTTAGGTTCGACCCCTGGGTTGGGAAGATTGGCTGGAGGATAGCATGGCCACCCACTCAGTATTCTTACCTGGAGAATCCCATGGACGCAGAAGGCTGGCAGGCTACAGTCCATGGGGTCACAAGGAGTCAGACAAAACTGAAGGGACTTAGCACACACACACACACACACACACATACACACACACATATATAAGAATTCTCCTGACAAGAATACTGGAGTGGGTAGCCATTCCCTTCTGCAGGGGATCTTCCCCACCCAGACGTTGAACCAGGGTCTCCTGCATTGCAGGCCAATTCCTTACTGTCTGAGCCACCAGGGAAGCTCAATATATATACGAATATGTATTATATATATTCTTATACATACATACAATATATATATTCACACATATATATAGATGGCTTTCCAGGTGGCACAGTGGTAAAGAATCCACCTACCAGTGAAGGAGATGCAAGAGGCATGGGTTTGATCCCTGGGTCAGGAAGATCCTCTGGAGTAGGAAATGGCAATCCACTCCAGTTATTCTTGTCTGGAAAATTCCATAGACAGAGGAGCTTGGCGGGCTAAGGTCCATGGGGGTGACAAAGAGTCAAACATGACTGAGCACGCGTGCACATACATATATAACTGAATCACTTAGCTGTACAGCAGGAACTAACACAGCTTGTAAATCAACTGTACATCAATTAAAATTTTTCCAAAAAAATTTTAAAACAGATCCCACAAGTCATGTGGCATGGCCAAAACCAAAAGCAAATAAAAAAACAAACAAAAATGCCACTCCTACCCTTTTCGTGGGCTTCACATACACCCCTGGTCCCCAAGCCCCAGCTGGCCTGGGTGTAGGGCAATCCCACCAGAGGTGACTTGCTGCCATCCGGTGGTAGACTTGGCAAGGGCAGCTAAAGTTTTGTATTCATTTTTATTTTTTCTGGTAAAAATAACAGAAGGAGATCTAGCACACACAAAGCATTTTTTTCTAAATTCAGATATGATTGACATGTAACATTCTGTAAGTTTAACATGGGCATGTTGAGTTAATACACTTATACATTGCAATATGATTGCCACTGTAGCAAACGTTTATTTCACAGTGCTCTAGGAGCTACGGGGAATGTAAAGATGGACCAACATGCCCACGCTCCTCCCAGCATCAGATGGAGACATTTGGGTTCCTGGCAGCTGATGATAACTTGGCATCCATTCAACCTGTTTTAACATATGTTTAGTTGGAGTACGGATTCTCTATTTAATAAAAACAGAAATTATATCATTCCTTGTGCTCACATAAGAAATCTCCTCCATGAACTCATATAAAGTTCTAATCATTCTAACCAAGGAAAGAGATCATTTACAAGCACACGGATATAAAAGAATATCCAAAAGTGCTTGAAATTTTTCCTTCTGACTTTGTAAACAACATATTTCCAACTTTCCTGTATTTCTTCTCTCTTCTGCTTTCTTTTGCAATTTGCCTAGTTGGGCAACATTCTGAGAGGCAAATTTAAAGATTTAAAGTGGAGATAATAAATTACCCCATTGGATAACACTATGTCATAATTATTTGATTTTAGAATTTTAGCTGATTTCAAATGGCAGTCAGAGCTGGTAGTGCAACCTAGCACTGCACTGAAGAGGTTGCATTGCCAGGTCACAAAAGTACCTACTAGATCCAGTTTGAAGCTACCAAGGACTTTTTTTTTTTTAAGGATTTTCTTATTCCTAATTTAGAGCACAAACTCAATGAAAACAGGACCAGGTTACTTTTTCCCTGACACAAAGTGTCATGTGGAAACCTGAGTAAACAGGCATGAGATTTCCATTCATTCCAATGATTTTTCAAATGTTCATATTTCTTACAAAATATTCTCTATGTCCAAATAGTGCATATATACAATGAATAATAAAATATATACTTCAGTATGGATCTGCCAGACCAAGAAATAAAACCTGACAATGACTTCTAAGGCCCTGTATGCTGTATCTCTGTGCCCCAGCCCCCACCATGGTAAGGGGAATCCAATATAATAATGTTTTTGCATCTTGTGTGGGCCAGAGTGCCTGATTGAAAACCACAGGGAAAAACAACTTTAATGGTCTTAAACAAAAGGGCGGATGTTAAAAGAAAAACGGGTTTTCACAGAATTCATAGGAGGTTGGAAGGTCAGATCAGACTAGAAGTAGACAAGCAGCAGCAGGGTTTAGGGTTGGCCTGCCGCCCTCAAAAAGGGTACAGGGCCCCTCTGCATCCTTTATTCACAATTTCTTTTCTAAACCTGGATCCTGTTGTCCACAGCAGGTAGGGGGCTGGCTAGAGCTCAGTGGTTCCCTCAGGCCCCACCCAAGAAAGATCACAGGTCCTCTTTGCTCACAGAGCCCCCAGATTTATTCAGGTGACCATCCCCAGGCTGGGTCATGATCCTGAGTGGGATGCAGGGACAGAGTGCAACACCTTTCCAAGGGGCTTCATTTCTCTCTGGCTTCCTCTCTGATTCTCTTTCCTACCACTCCCGGATCCTCTGAGACTGTTGTTCAGACTTTGGTCTTGAAAGTGATCAAGACTCCTCTCTGTTTTAAGTTTTAAATAAAAAGCCTGTGTATTCCCTTGCTTCTTTCTCTCTGCATTTCTGAAATCTTCCTCTGAAGGCCAGAGAACTCACCAGACAGACAGCGGAGGGACCTCAGGATGAAGGTTCGTGTGGGTTTAGGGATGGGAAAGGTTAATATTCAGCGTTATCACCCCACCACTTATTAAAAGTTACTTCTTTTCAAAGACGTTCACCATGCTTCAATAATAAACACAAAAGACAGAAGCTAAAATGATCCGTCATGTGACGCAACGGCACCACAGTGTGTTACAAATTCACCTCTTGCTGCGCAAGCTGTGCCTCCCCTGTGAGGTGAACGTCCACGTGCAAAAGGGAAGGCCCTAAGCCTGGGAGCCTTGAATCCAGACCTGCACCGTGAGCCGCCTGGGACCCTGTGCGATTTCTCATGAGTGCCCCTCCCCATGAGGCTGCAGCCTGGCGACCAAGACATGTCTATGACCGGTGCGCATGAACGCCCAGAGCCAGCAGAGGCACGCATCCTCCTGTGCTGGAGGTCCCCACAAGGTGACTGCTCAGTCAAGCTCACCTGTGTATTTGTTTACTGCAACTTTTATGTGGTTTTTCCCTCCTTCTTTAATTAAATTCTAACTAGCATTTTTGGAATCCTAAAAGTACCTTCCGGCTCCTCCAAGAACCCAGCTGGAAACCACCAGGCTGAAATATTAACCATGCTCGCTGCTGGTGGTGAGACTTGTTTTCTTCTTTGTGCTTATCTTCCCTTTCTGCCTACTCTAAAATCCACCTGTGCCCCTTATGTAATTTTGTTTAAGCTGAACAGAAATCAATGTTAAAAAGGACTGCTGACCCTCTGGGTTTACAGCTCTCTGTCCCCAGGGACTTTAGTCTCCTATGCTCTTTGCTCTCTCCTGACCATGGAATATTTGCTTACACGTAGGTAAGAAGTTGCTGCAGGAGGGGCTAAACTCCACTCCACCAGCCTCAGCATTTTCCAGGCTGAGTGGAGTAGGAACCACAGTGAGCATGGCAGTAATCACAGCCCGAGCGATACTGGGAGGACCATTGAAGAACTTCTTCACTAAAAGTTGTAAGACAATGCGAACTGTCTTCCCTATCCCCCAGTTCAAGCTCATAAATGTCAGGTCAAATCTTGGTCTGCCAAAGGCCTAATGCCCTCCACCCATCACTGCCTTCGCCTCAGGGAATCCTCCAGGCCTCTGAGCTCACAGAGGTGGGCCAGGTTCTTGATAATCAGTATCACTGACTACCTGAGAGTTGGCTGTGGCCCCAGCAATGAAGCCCCCAAATCAGACAGTTACTGATGTGTTTTGTGGACTAGAAAAAGTCCAGACATACTCCAGGAGTGGTATCACTATGTCTAGCCATAGAAACCACAAGGATCAGATAGTTGTTCTTTCCACACCCCACATGGACTTTTCAGCACTTTTCATATTTACTTTGTAGGAGATCAATCCTCCGAGAGTGTTTGAAAGACCATGTTTGCTGTCTTGGATACACATTTCCCAACCACACGTTACAACATTGAGAGGATGCCATTTTGCTTTAACCACAACCAACAGACTTGCAACTAACAGGCAGTGCTTAGGATGGAATGAACCCCTTCTAATGTATCCCCCCCTTCAACCAGTGTAACCCTAGAATCTCTGTTTGGATAGTTATTTTGATACTTTGGCTACCTGATGCGAAGAGCTGACTCATTGGAAAAGACTGATGCTGGGAAAGATTGAGGACAAAAGAAGGGGCGACAGAGGATGAGATGGTTGGATGGCACCATCGACTCAATGGACATGAGTTTGAGTAAACTCTGGGAGATAGTGAAGGACAGGGAAGCTTGGCATGCTACAGTTGATGGGATCACCAAGAGTCAGACATGACTTAGCGCCTGAACAACAAAAATTGAGTCTCATGAAAAAGGGTCATCTCTGCCTGAACCTCACCCACCCCACATCCAGCAGTGACAGGCACCTCAAGGTACTTCATCCTTTTTTAAAGAGTTACAGGTTAAAGGTTTTCCCTATGTGGAATTGAAACCAAGTCCAGAAGAACCAGTTTCCCTTACTGTGTTCATAATTACTCTCTCCATCCCAGACTTTATTCCCTTGCTTGTCTCATCTGACCACAATCCCTTTCTTGTCCCTTCTGACCTCAGTCCTTTGGTAGCTGGACGCTAATCAAGCAGTCAGATGACTGAGATTGGTGTGGTTGATACCATCGTTAATGTGCTAAAATTACTATTATAGATATCACCATTAACTTACAAACTCAGGTTGTTTCTCCAGGACAAGATGAGCTCACAGACCACCACCTCCCCTCCACAACAAGCCATGGACTACCTTCCCAGAGAATTGTACACGGAAAACTTTCTAGCTTCCGAAACCACAATCAAGAAAAAATCAAAGAAATGTCGCAAAACAATGATGAATCTCAGTTTCTTTGTTATTCCTCTTTAAATCATTCCTAACTCAAAGACAAAAATGGAACGGATCTGACACTTACCTCCCACTCATTGCTTGGGGCCCTGCAAACAAAAATCCTTCCTTTGCTGCAACACCTGCTGTCAGATTTTGGCTTTCTGAGCCCCAAGCTCACTCTGTGCAGAATAAGAAACAGATTCACCTCCCAACTCTTCAATTCCTAAACAAAAGGTTCTGAAATCTGAAAGTTTTATCATTTTTTTTTCTGTAGTTCCTTTGACAGCAAACCCTATGATGAACTGGTATGAGGCTATCTGTAGTCATTTATCCTGTCATAATGATTTACAGCAGAAATATCAGTGTATTTGATTATGGTACTGCCCCAAGCCCCAAATCCATATGTATTATATATCATCCCAAATACTAATTGGGATGATATATAATATATGTTTATGATGCTTTTGAACTGTGGTGTTGGAGAAGACTCTTGAGAGTCCCATGGACTGCAAGGAGATCCAACCAGTCCATCCTAAAGGAGACCAGTCCTGGGTGTTCATTGGAGGGACTGATGTTGAAGCTGAAACTCCAATATTTTGGCCACCTGATGCAGAGAGCTGACTCATTTGAAAAGACCCTGATGCTGGGAAAGATTGAGGGCAGGAGGAAAAGGGGACGACAGAGGATGAGATGGTTGGATGGCATCACCTACTCGATGGACATGAGTCTGAGTAAACTCCGGGAGTTGGTGATGGACAGGGAGGCCTGGCGTGCTGCGGTTCATGGGGTCACAAAGAGTCGGACATGACTGAGCAACTGAACTGAACTGATATGTACCATATCACCTTTTCAAACTTTGGAAAATTACAGAGGGTTTTGGACAAGGAATTGTGAACCTGTATCTGTTTCTCCAAATAGGATATTTCGGTCTTCTACATCCAATTTATTTTTTCTAGGTATTCAAGATCACTGATTGAAAAGAGGTGAATTAAAGTCTCCCACTATTTGTTTGTCTATTTTTTCTGTATCTCCTGTACTTTTAGCTTTATGATTATTGTTCTTTGTTTCTTGGTAGACAGGCATTCACAACTGTTATATCCTCATTGTGACTTGCATCTTTGAATGTTATAAAGTGCCTCTCTTCATCTTCACCTGATGTGATATTGAGATTATGACTCGTGCCTTCTTTTCTTTGCATTTGCCTCATGCATAATTATACATTAATTTTCAGCCTTCTGGGAAACACTTTATCTTAAATGGGTCATTTGCTTGACAACAGCATAAGGTCAGTTTTGCTGAAAAATATAAGCTGAATTTCTTTTTCTTTTAATAGCTGAGTTAAGCCTATTTAGACATTTATTGATATGTCACATATGTTAACCTTAGTTCTATCACACTAATACCATATTATACTTTTTAATTCTATAGTTTTTCATAATCTCTTACCATGTAGCCTGTGGTCTTGTTGTAAGTTTTTGGAAGTTACTTTTATAATAAAAACTTTAATACCTCCAGCTTTCTATTATCTGTTTTCAAATATCTATTAGCTCCTTACTATGAACAATGGAAGAAAAAGTCAGCATATTTCCTTTTCTTTTCTTTTGTCTCCTCTCCTGGCCAGTTTTAGTCAGTAATACAGTTCTCAGAATTTACCTTTGTATTTAAAAGTGCTTATTTTATCACCTGGTATGTCAGCTTTAATGAATATTTTTTTGACTCCCAGTTATTAAAGGTGTGCTGTTGCTGCTGCTAAGTCGCTTCAGTCGTGTCTGACTCTGTGCGACCCCTGAGACAGCAGCCCACCAGGCTCCCCCATCCCTGGGATTCTCCAGGCAAGAACACTGGAGTGGGTTGCCATTTCCTTCTCCAATGCGTGAAAGTGAAAAGTGAAAGTGAAGTCGCTCAGTCGTGTCTGATTCTTAGCGACCCCATGGACTGCAGCCTACCAGGCTCTTCCATCCAGGGATTTTCCAGGCAAGAGTACTGGAGTGGGGTGCCATTGCCTTCTCTGATTAAAGGTGTAGCAATCAGTACACTTATTATTCTACTTCTCACTTACTCTCTCACTTCCACTGCAAATATCCATTAGTTACATTGTTTATATATTCTCAGGACATATCATTTTTACATACTTTCTATCACCCTAATGTGTAGAATTACTTTAGCTTTCATGCTTATTCGCTCAATCATATCTGACTCTTTGTGACCCTGTGGACTGTAGCCTGCCAGGTTCCTCTGTCTATGGGATTCTCCAGGCAAGAATATTGGAGTGGTTTCACAATAAATGTATTCAAAACTTGCAGTCAATCTTTTTTTCCATAATTTCCTCAATTATCTCTTAGTTGGCTCTGGTTATTTCCTTAAGAAAGGTTCATAGAATTGATATTCTCTGAATTCTTCCATGTTCGAGACCATCTCTTCACATGGTTTGAGACCATGTCTTCACAGCTGAAGGGAAATTTGGCTGTTGATAAGATTCATGGGGTCACAAGGAGTCGGACACGACTGAACAACTGAACTGAACTGAACTGAAAGTCCCTGGGTAACACTTTTCCCTTGAAGATATTTTAGGTATGAAACCACCATCTTCTGGCATTGAATGTTGCTGTAGAGGACTCAGAAGCAAGCTTGATTTTTCTCCCCTATAAGTGACTTGGTCATTTTCCTTGATAGATCATCTTTGTAATCTAACTTTACCAGGATAGTATCTCTAAGTTAACTCTTCTGGGGTAATTTCCCATGATACAGGGTCTTCTGTATTTCCAAAAAATATGTTCCTATTTGAAATGTTCCACTGTTTTGGTTTTATTCTAAAGAGACTCCAATTATGTATATAATAAATTTTCTTTTCCTGTATTCTATATCTATCATGTTCTCTCCACTCTTTCTTTACATCCTTACACCTTGATTTCCTATTTTGTTTGCCATTCTTATTTCTTTCCTCCATGCCCCTTTATTTATTTATTACTGTGTCAGGTCTCTGTTGCGGCATGCAGGATTTTTCTGTGTGTTTTCCCCTCCAGTTTTCTTATGATCATTGAATGATTTCCAAGAAAAGAAAGGAAAATTCTAATTTCTCCTGCCACTTTCATAGCATAAATCACCAGCATATTTTTTTAATGGCTACATTCATTTAAATGCACCATAACCAATCACCTGTTAATAGACATTAAGGTTGTTTGCAACGGGCTTTCCTGGTGGCTCGGTGATAAATAATCTGCCTGCCAATGCAGGAGACATGGGTTTGATCCCTGAGTTAGGAAGTTTCTCTGGACAAGGAAATAGCAAACCATTCCCAGTATTCCTGCCTGGGAAATCCCATGGACAGAGGAGCTTGGAGGGCTACAGTCCACGGGGTCACAAAAGAGTCGGACACAACTTCGCGATGAAACAACTGCAACAAGATTGTTCCCAACATTTCACTGTTACCAACAGTGCTGCAGTGGAAATCCTTGTATGTATAACCTCACACTCAAATATTTCTGTAGGATCATTTTCTATAAGTAGAATTTGGGAGTTTAGGGCAATAGCTGATTGAAGACTTTTTATGACACTTCAGAATACGGGAAAACAACTCGTTTTGCTAGAGCTGAAGCTACAGTGCCCTTTAATTAAATTCCCTCAACTACTACTATCCTTATTAAATCATTTGGATGATGTGTCGCTTGGTATATCCAGCCCATGAAAAAACCAGTCCAGTCCAATTTGGGAAGAAACACGTAATTACAAGCACTTTTCCAGTCAAAGCTTCCAGGTCTTAAAAGCAGGGTGAGTAGAAGGCAGGATGGGCCAGAAGAAGGAACACAACAAAACAACTCAGCATCACAGTCAGGGGCACAGAGCCAGGCTGGGTGTCCACACCCAGACTCTCGGACCTGCGTATGAATATCAATTCCACCAATCAATAGCAGTGCAAATTGAGCAGATTGCTTAACCTCTCTGAACCTTACTTTCCTAATCTGTAAAATAAGGATAGTAATAATACCTACTTCGTGAGGCTTTGTGAGGACTGAATAAGAAATGTAACTGAAACCACCGTGTCTGTCGCACAGCATGTGCTTAATAGCTGTCAGTTATCGTTCAGTTCAGTTCAGTTCAGTCACTCAGTCGTGTCCGACTCTCTGCGACCCCATGAATCGCAGCATGCCAGGCCTCCCTGTCCATCACCAACTCCTGGAGTTCACTCAGACTCACGTCCATCGAGTCAGTGAGGCCATCCAGCCATCGTTAATGTAACACAAAATACCTGCCTGCCTTCCAAATTTTATGCCATTAGAATAGGTGCAGAGGAGATATGGAGAAAGGATGAAGACTGTCAGCTTCCTACAAGAGATTTTTCCATTCTTTGCAAAGGAACACACAAAATGGATAAGGGAAGAGTCAGGAGGGAAGCGAAGTGAGAGCAAGAAGATGTGTTTTCAAAAGGAAAAGATTCACAGTAGGAGGCAGAACTTTGGGTTTTCTGAAAAGGGGAAAGGACAAAGAGTTGACGGAAATTAAATGGCTTAGTATCCAGTTTCAGTTCAGTTCAGTTGCTCAGTCGTGTCCAACTCTTTGCGACCCCATGAACCGCAGCACGCCAGGCCTCCCTGTCCATCACCAACTCCCAGAGT
>NW_011494811.1:2023813-2024028 GCF_000754665.1 Bison bison bison
AATTTTCCACAGTTTATTGTGATCCACACAGTCAAAGGCTTTGGCATAGTCAATAAAGCAGAAATAGATGCTTTTCTGGAACTCTCTTGCTTTTTTCATGATCCAGTGGATGTTGACAATTTGATGTCTGGTTCCTCTGCCTTTTCTAAAACCAGCTTGAACATCTGGAAGTTCACAGTTCACGTATTGCTGAAGCCTGGCTTAGAGAATTTTGA
>NW_011494811.1:2024207-2027553 GCF_000754665.1 Bison bison bison
CATCTTTCAGGCTTTGGAATAGCTCAACTGGAATTCCATCACCTCCACTAGCTTTGTTCGTAGTGATGCTTTCGAAGGCCCACTTGACTTCACATTCCAGGATGGGGGATTCACATTTTTACCTATAGGAAATGTATTGAAAAGTTACATTGTTAAAGGGTTTTTAAATATATATGCACATATTTTTCCAAGAGTGAAAGATTTCCACTAGGCTTAAAATACTATCTTTATCTATAACTTTAACCAATCTGGTGTTTCTATACAAATAAATGACAATGATACAGTTTGAGGTAGTTCTTTGACTTCCGTTTATACTTTTCATCTCATATACTCTTGGGTGCTCTTTTACTACCTTAATTCTTTTTTCTTTAGAATGCTCTTTTGAAGCAATATTTTACATTCTTTTCATTTTTTAATGTGAAAAACTATATACACTTTAAAATCAGTGTCAACTGTCCAATGTGTGTGCTCAGTCGCTCAGTCATGTCCAACTGTTTGTGACCCCTTGGACACTAGCCCGCCAGGCTCCTCTGTTCATGGGATTTTATTAGCAAGAATACTGGAATGGGTTGCCATTTCCTCCTACAGGGGATCCTAGCAACCCAGGGGCTGAAACGGTGTCTCTTACATCTCTTGATGAAGAATCTCCAGATTCTTCACCACTGCACCACCTGAGCAGCCCCACTGTCCAATGAAAATGGAAAAAGAACAAAGAGAAGGTAAAGCATCCAGAGACAGCTACTCAAAAGAGACTCTTTCTAAAGTCTAAGGAACGTCTGTGCCATATTCTTCCGTACAATTCCACACTCAGACCAAAGAAGAGCAGAAAGGTGATGACAAAGGCAGTGCATCCCAGTCACTCTTTCAACTAACAGCTGCTGAGCGTCCACAACACACAGCACTGGGCCAGGCTCAGTGAAGACCCCCACCGCCGGCACCCCTGATTCTAATTGTCATGTAACACAAATCAAAAAACAGGCAAGACTAGGCTGAAACAAGGTAACTGTCTTAAGCCAGAGGAAAACAAGTAGCATCCTGACTCATAAAATTGAATTCCTATATGTTCCTAAAAGCCGATCTCGTCTCATATTCCTGCTGGTTTCCAGTAGGGTCCCTCACTGAAAACTCTTCTGGGAAGCAAGTGTTGTTTTTGAAACTCCTGCTGAAGCCAGGAGGATCACTACATGTGCCTCCCCACAAAAGAGCTCCCAGAAGACGAACTCTTAATAAGACAAAGGCAACGGTGGCAGCCAAAGCTGCCTGAGGCCAGACCAGGAACACTAGTAAAACCATTCCCCAGAATATCAAGGGCATCTGAAGTCTGAACACCTTCACTGCACTAAAACTCCTTAGAAATATTTCTTCATGATTGAAACCTGGGAATGCTCTCTGCTAGCTCTGCCATCACACCGTTCATCTGATGCACTGTGAGTCCATGGTGCCCAGAAATGGACAAGGAGGGACTTGGCTCTGAAGCACGAAGCTCCTCAAATTGCCCGGCTGAGCCTACATCCACCAAGGCTGCCACCACCTCAGCCATCCCTGCCACCATGCTGTCACCACCAGACCGCATGAAACCCTTTTAACAGATACTGACTGATTGCTCCTCACCTCCTTGGGCATAAGGCAGATGCATAAAAACCTGTGGCTTCACAGGGTGTCTGAGTGAGTGGTGTCCCTAGGATTGTGCAGTGCACAGCCTGAACAACTGCTCATGGCAGCCCTGCCTGGACTCCACCCTTGATTACACTTTGCTTTGCATTGTGAATCATGGTATGGTCCATAAGTCTCCTGAGGGCAGGAACATGGATTATATAGTTTTTAATGCTCCCACAGTGCCTAGCACTCAGTTGATGATCAGTAATTCTCCCCTAGAAATTCTGTTAGGGGTCTCTTCTGACCAGCTTTAGAGAAAGAAAGCAGCCTTTTTTGGGCCTACCCTGACTCTCCAGGCACATTCAGTCCATGCCCCACCCACCCCATGAGCATCTGAACATTCCCACTTGTCTTGTCCCTTTCCTTGAGGCCAGATCAACTCAAGCACGAGGAAATCATTAGTGTCAGAGACTCTCAAAGGGAAAAAGACTTCAATTTCATGTCACTGAGGTCACGGCCAAGAGGAGCTACCCCGCGTCCGAGGTCAGGGGCGACAGCCGAAAGGAGCTACCCCGCGTCTGAGGTCAGGGGCGGCAGCCGGGAGGAGCAACCTCAGCCCGAGGCCAGGGGCGGTGGCCAGGAGGAGCTACCCCACACCCAAGGCCAGGGGCGGCGGCCAGGAGGAGCAACCCCACGCCTGAGGAGCAGTGGCTGCGCGGGCGCAGGAGGGCCTAGAGGAGCTATCCCACTTTGAAGTTCAGGAAGGGCAATGGTGAGGAGATATCCCTCGTCCAAGGTAAGGAGCAGTGGCTGCGCTTTGCTGGAGCAGCCATGAAGAGATACCCCATGCCCAAGGTAAGAGAAACCCAAGTAAGATGGTAGGTGTTGCAAGAGGGCATCAGAGAGCAAACACATTGAAACCATACTCACAGAAAACTAGTCAATCTAATCACACTAGGACCACAGCCTTGTCTAACTCAATGAAACTAAGCCATGCCCATGGGGCAACCCAAGATGGGTGGGTCATGGTGGAGAGATCTGACAGAATGTGGTCTACTGGAGAAGGGAATGGCAAACCACTTCAGTATTCTTGCCTTGAGAACCCCATGAACAGTATGAAAAGGCAAAATGATAGGATACTGAAAGAGGAACTCCCCAGGTCGGTAGGTGCCCAATATGCTACTAGAGATCAGTGGAGAAATAACTCCAGAAAGAATGAAGGGATGGAGCCAAAGCAAAAACAATACCCAGCTGTGGATGTGACTGGTGATAGAAGCAAGGTCCGATGCTGTAAAGAGCAATATTGCATAGGAACCTGGAATGTCAGGTCCATGAATCAAGGCAAATTGGAAGTGGTCAAACAAGAGATGGCAAGAGTAAATGTCAACATTCTAGGAATCAGCGAACTGAAATGGACTGGAATGGGTGAATTTAACTCAGATGACCATTATATCTACTACTGCAGGCAGGAATCCCTCAGAAGAAATGGAGTAGCCATCATGGTCAACAAAAGAGTCTGAAATGCAGTACTTGGATGCAGTCTCAAAAATGACAGAATGATCTCTGTTTGTTTCCAAGGCAAACCATTCAATATCACGGTAATCCAGTCTATGCCCCAACCAGTAATGCTGAAGAAGCTGAATGGTTCTATGAAGACCTACAAGACCTTTTAGAACTAACACCCCAAAAAGATGTCCTTTTCATTATAGGGGACTGGAATGCAAAAGTAGGAAGTCAAGAAACACCTGGA
>NW_011494811.1:2027653-2028265 GCF_000754665.1 Bison bison bison
AAACCACTAGACCATTCAGGTATGACCTAAATCAAATCCCTTATGATTATACAGTGGAAGTGAGAAATAGATTTAAGGGCCTAGATCTGATAGATAGAGTGCCTGATGAACTATGGAATGAGGTTCGTGACATTGTACAGGAGACGGGGATCAAGACCATCCCCATGGAAAAGAAATGCAAAAAAGCAAAATGGCTGTCTGGGGAGGCCTTACAAATAGCTGTGAAAAGAAGAGAAGTGAAAAGCAAAGGAGACAGGATAGATATAAGCATCTGAATGCAGAGTTCCAAAGAATAGCAAGAAGAGATAAGAAAGCCTTCTTCAGCGATCAATGCAAAGAAATAGAGGAAAACAACAGAATGGGAAAGACTAGAGATCTCTTCAAGAAAATTAGAGATACCAAGGGAACATTTCATGCAAAGATGGGCTCAATAAAGGACAGAAATGGTATGGACCTAACAGAAGCAGAAGATATTAAGAAGAGATGGCAAGAATACACAGAACTGTACAAAAAAGATCTTCACGACCCAGATAATCATGATGGTGTGATCACTGACCTAGAGCCAGACATCCTGGAATGTGAAGTCAAGTGGGCCTTAGAAAACATCACTAC
>NW_011494811.1:2029061-2072170 GCF_000754665.1 Bison bison bison
TGACTGTGTGGACACAATAAACTGTGGAAAATTCTGAAAGAGATGGGAATACCAGACCACCTGATCTGCCTCTTGAGAAATCTGTATGCAGTTCAGGAAGCAACAGTTAGAACTGGACATGGAACAACAGACTGGTTCCAAATAGGAAAAGGAGTACGTCAAGGCTGTATATCGTTACCTTGCTTATTTAACTTTTATGCAGAGTAAGTACATCATGAGAAACGCTGGATTGGAAGAAGCACAAGCTGGAATCAAGATTGTCGGGAGAAATATCAATCACCTCAGATATGCAGATGACACCACCCTTATGAGGAACTAAAAAGCCTCTTGATGAAAGTGAAAGTGGAGAGTGAAAAAGTTGGCTTAAAGCTCAACATTCAGAAAACGAAGATCTAGGCATCCGGTCCCATCACTTCATGGGAAATAGATGGGGAAACAGTGGAAACAGTGGCAGACTTTATTTTTTAGGGCTCCAAAATCACTGCAGATGGTGACTGCAGCCATGAAATTAAAAGACGCTTACTCCTTGGAAGGAAAGTTATGACCAACCTAGATAGCATATTCAAAAGCAGAGACATTACTTTGCCAACAAAGGTCTGTCTAGTCAAGGCTGTGGTTTTTCCAGTGGTCATGTATGGATGTGAGAGTTGGACTGTGAAGAAAGCTGAGCGCCAAAGAATTGATGCTTTTGAACTGTGGTGTTGGAGAAGACTCTTGAGAGTCCCTTGGACTGCAAGGAGATCCAACTAGTCCATTCTGAAGGAGATCAGCCCTGGGATTTCTTTGGAAGGAATGATGCTAAAGCTGAAACTCCAGTACTTTGGCCATCTGATGCGAAGAGTTGACTCATTGGAAAAGACTCTGATGCTGGGAGGGATTGGGGGCAGGAGGAGAAGGGGACAACAGAGGATGAGATGGCTGGATGGTATCACTGACTTGGTGGAGGTAAGTCTCAGTGAACTCCGGGAGTTGGTGATGGACAGGGAGGCCTGGCGTGCTGCGATTCATGGGGTCACAAAGAGTCGGATTGAACTGAACTGAACTGAAGTCACAGTGTATAGCTCTGTGACCTGCAAAACTCCAGAGAGCAGCCTTCTTGAGCACACGATGTGCAGATCCTATCCCTCAACCCTTATCTATGCAGGATTCAGGAGGCCCTAGGGCCATTAGTGGAGAGCTGGAATTTTTGGGTGGTTCCTCATATCAAGACAAAATCTGTCTCCACCCTCCGCACAGAGTGTTTCACATTTTGGTCCCTGTTGTATCCTCTGGAGCCTCACACAGAAAGCCTTATCTCGTGTTTCAGCAAAGATGAAGACAGGAGATCCCATTCAGGCCCCTTGGATTCCAGCCCAAGCTAGAGGCAATTCTTTTGATGCTGCTCCTTGTCCCTCGCTGAAGATGCTTGACTTTGCAAGGCTTCGATGGGAGGAGAGAGACCTAGGCCACGCCCCCCCCCCACCCTGACCAGCAGGTGTGCCTGCCTCTGTCCACTGTCACCTTCCTCCAGAACCTCGCTCCCGGATAGGTGCAGAGCAAAAGTAGAGCAGTCCGGAAATCAGAAAGAAAAACCTGCATTCCTGCTTCCTTCTAGGCAAGTCTCCCAAGCAGCAGGGCTCCTCGGGCTGTTGACTGCAATACATCTCCCCTGCCAGGGTTCCCTCAGAGCTGCCCTTTGGGCAAAGTGCTTCCAGGCTTCCTGCGAGCCCCTGGGTCATCCCATCAGGCTCCTCCCTGGTGGTAAGCCTGCTTGGGGGCATGTTCCTCCCCAAGAACTTGTGTGGCCAGGTTTGGGGTTAAGACAAGGGTTTCCCAGCCTGAGTAGGAAGGACACAGACACTTCTCCTCTTCCAGGAGAAGGGTCGTGGACACATCTAGAAGCCAGTAATTCACCTGTCCTCTGTCCCACAACCTCCTTTCCAAGAAGGAAAGGTAAAATTCAACGCTTGTTACTTCCTTGGGTCTGGACAAGGGGAGGCACCTTCCCCTGAATGAGAAACTGTGGCCTCTGGGACTGAGCAGAGAATGAGAGGGGCTGGACCCAGATCGGTCCTCAGGACACAGTGCCTGTGGGCGTGCTCGGAGGTGGGAGGGGGGGAGCAGTGAGGGGATGTGGAGAAGAGATATAAGGCCTCTTGTCCCAGAAGCAGCCAGGAGGTGAGAAGAGGTGTTAGTGGCACCCAGGAAGGCAGAAGAGGCTGAGGAATTCAGGAGGGGCAAGAACAGCCCTACAGAAAAGGCTCTGGGCACACTCTCTCTCTCTTTTGCGGCCAAAGCCAGAGAAAGAACAGCCAGTTGCATAATCCTTCTATTTGCTCAGATCTACATTTTGCCTTGAAGCTCCCTGCCCTGGGAAGTGATTGAGGAAGGCACCCAGCAAGGACTGGGCAGGGCAGGGAGTCAGTAGACCAACCAGGGGTGCGCAGGGTCTTCAGCCTTTCTTCCACCACTGCCGTCCAGGAGGATGGAGGCCTTCAACGAATCTTCCCCGTTCAACTTCTCCCTCCCGCACAACTTTGGCAAGCGGCCCACCGACCGGGCGCTGAGTGTCATTCTGGTGATCATGCTGTTAACCATCATGCTCTCGCTGGGTTGCACCATGGAGTTCAGCAAGATCAAGGCGCACTTCTGGAGGCCCAAGGGGCTGGCCGTCGCTCTGGTGGCGCAGTTTGGCATCATGCCCCTCACTGCCTTTGGACTGGGCAAGTTCTTCCAGCTGAATAACGTCGAGGCCCTAGCCATCCTGATCTGCGGCTGCTCACCGGGGGGGAACCTCTCCAACGTCTTTGCCCTGGCCATCAAGGGGGACATGAACCTGAGGTAGGACTGGGGGTGAGAAGGGAGCTACCTGGGGAGATTGCAGTCAAGGCGAAAAGCCAGGAGGGGAGTGAATGGGGGCTGGGAGGGTGTTAGGGCAGGGGGTGGCAGCCATTTATGCTCAAAAGCTAACACTGGGCTGGGGGCAGACGCTGGGGTACATCTTGGCTTAGGCTCCAAGCCAAAGGGGCTCAGCTGGTCCAGGGACATCCTGGAGAGACCCCGCCCCTACTCCCAGGGTTGTCTCAAATGGCACAAGGACTGTCTTGAAGGAATACTGTATTGATTTAAAGCAAAGGGACCTCTGGTGAACTTTCACCCATCTGCCAGGGTAGGCAGAATTCTGCTTCAAGGCCAGAGATACGAAAGGGAGTGCAGATTAGTCCCAAAGATCTCCAAGGAGATCAAGGCGGCTCAGAACCAAAGAGCACCTCCAGTTCCTGCAGACCAGGAAGGAATTGCCAAAGATCCCCCCAACTGTCTGTGCAAGTGGGCTGTCCTCTCTGAACCTCCCCTCTCCACCCATCAGAGGCAAGAACACTTCAGCGCAAAGACACAGCCAGGTAGATCCTGGAGTCCCCCAGCACCAGGTCAGGGTCCCATGTCAGGACAAGCCTCACCTCAGCCAAACTGGGAGGAGGCAACAGCAGCATCCCCACACCCAAACCATTACAGCAGAAGTCAGTGAGGGTGGAATCCTGCAGGGGGCAGCTGAATACCGGTCCTTCCAAAGAGGTGGGACTCTGGTCTGGAATGTTTCCCAGGGCAAAGCCACGTCAGACTAGCTCCAGCTCCAGCAGCAGCTTCTGCTGGCTGAAGAAAACTCACCAGCATAAAAGCTCTGGCTCTTACTTAATTGTCCATCTCAAGCCTGTCTCTTATGGTTCAGTCCTCAGTGGAGAGGCTCTTCCATGCCAGGCAGGGCAGTAAATTCAAGACAGTCCATCTGCTTGTGCCTGTCACTACCCTGCCCCTGACTGAACTGTACTAAGGAAACCAGCCAAGTAGGGAATCCTCTTCCTGGTGATGCCAAGTGATGCTGGAGCTGATACTTGAATGAAAAAATGATAGTGATCATGGGGGGTTACCTGGACCTGCCGCCTGAGAAGCTCTGGACTCTCCACCCATATAATTCAACCCTCACTGAGGTGTTTGATGGAGAGAGAGCCTGGCTTGTACAGTCTCTCACGGGAACATGTCCAGTATTCAACTACCTCACTATGAGGAAGTTCTTCCCCTTATCTGATCTAGGTCCTTCCTGCAGCAAGACAAGCCCCTGACCTGATCTAGACAAGGCCCAATGCAGCCTCTGTGTCCCATACAGAGAAACCTGAACCATATCTTAATTCTGACGTAGAAGGGCTGCAACCTTGCCTGGTAGCTTAGCTGGTAAAGAATCCACCTGCAATGCGGGAGACCTGGGTTCAATCTCTGGGTTGGGAAGATCTCCTGGAGGAGAGCATGGCAACCCACTCCAGTATTCCTGCCTGGAGAATCCCCATGGACAGAGGAGCCTGGCAGGGTACTCAGGGCCTTATGGCTCTGTATCAGTAGAGCTGTGCGGGCGGGTGGGGAGGTGGGAGACAGTATTAAAGCACAGTAGGGGAGTCTCTAAGTGTGAGTGACCAGATGTCCCAGTCTCTTGAGCCAGTGAGTGTCAATAAGGTCCCTTTGGCAATGCCTGCTTTTCGGAGGCTCTAGGCCTCCACCAGTGACGCCTCCAGTGACTCACTGTCTTGCTCAGGCTCCTGGTCTGGGCACCTGGGACCTGTCACCTCCACCTAGGCCCCTCAAGAGATAATACTTTGCAGGACAGCCACCTTCTGCCATAAAGCCCCTTCCCACAGACCAACCTCCCATGTACATGAAACCAGCCCTCTGACCCCACTCACCCTCCACCATCACAAGCTGCCAGAAACTTCAAATTCCAGATTGAGTTCACCTGAGACAACTTGTTACAGGTATTATAGTAATGATAATGGTGCTGATAATAAAAGACAGACTGGCAATGGGCCAAAGGCTCTACATGGGATCCTGATACGGCTTCCATGAGGAGGTGCTATAAGGAGCTCCATTCTAGAGACAAGAAAACTGAGCTTTAGAGAGGTTAATACATTTATCCGAGGCCTGGGGGCTCCAAAGCCTGTGCTTTCACTCAAATATCTTCAATGCCCAGTGTGGCTGGAGGATGACCACCAGCCTCTGAGGTGTGGGGCTCCCTGCACAGGGCATATGCCATCCATCTCTGCCGTGGCTATTGTGGGATTAGGAACTCATGGCTGGCATAGCTTCCTGCTTTTCAGGAGAAGACAGAATCTCCCTTTGAAGGTGAAATCTCCAAATTTTTAATTGTTGGCAATGATTTCAAATTTTTTAAAACACTGTGCAAGCCAAACTGTACATGTCAGAGGCCCAGATGCCACCCAGAGGCTGTGGGCTTGAGGCCTGTGTACGATACCATGCTATTCCCATGTGGACTAGAAAGGAGTGTTGAGACCAATTCCACTTTACACGTGAGAAAGCTCAAGTCCAGAGACTTGCTAGAGGCTTCCCGAGAATCTGTGGGCAAGCTGTGTCCGGAGCCAGTCCCGGGGTCTCTCTTGCCAGTCATTCTGCTTCACGGCTGGAGTGAGGCTGAGGGAGATCCTCGTGGGTGAAGGGGGAGAAGGAACATTCCAGAAGGCTGGGTGCCCCCTCCCCCGGTGGACCTCTCAAGGCAGCCAGGCACAGCAGCTCTTTCCTCTAGGATGCCGAGAGTCACGCTTCAAAAAAGACAGTGGACCCACAGGCAAGAGAAATTGCCCTCCCTGAGGGACAGAGGAGAGAGGGCCAGTGAGAACTGGGCCCCTTTGATGACCACCTATGCCACGCCTCGAGTTCACCTGCTCACCCCCACCCCTCATCCAGCCTACAGCAGACAGCAGAGCCAATGGCTGTGGAGACAACCCAAGGATTCTCACAGTTCTCCCCACCATGAAAGACTAGGCAGGAGACAGAAGCTACTCAGGTTCCCCGAAGTCTCCCACTTCACCACAGAGACTGACCGGTTCCCTCACAGCTCCCTCAGCTTCTGCTGCCAGTGCCTCTGTTAACAGGAGCTCAAAACCTGTCCCTCAAGCAGGGTATATACAGTTGCCCCAAAGCAGGCTGTGTGGAGGGCTCTGAGAATTTAAGCAGGAAGGTTTAAAAAAAAAAAGAAATGTGCTCCATTCCCCCTGGTCCCTGGACCCCTAGACAAGGTCCATAGCAGACTCTGGGTCCTACAGACAGAAACCTGGACCATATCTTAATTCTGATGTAGAAGGGTTGCCAGCTTCCCTGGTAGCTTAGCCGGTAAAGAATCCGCTTGCAATCCAGATTCACAATGTTACTACATGACAGGTTCGTCTCAGAGCTACAACAGGACTGTCCTCCCAGCACTGCCCTTCAGGGTAACAGGATCACAACCATTACAGATACCAGAAATGTAGGCCAAGAGCCAAGCCCTTGCACGGGCGGAGGAGGTATCAGGAGGTCTGGGAGCATGGCTCCCACACACAAGCCAGTGCACAAGGCACACAAGTCCCAGAGCAAATTCCAAAGCTCCCGACATGCCGAGCCAAAGCAAGCATGACTCCTGTTCAAGGTCATCAAAACAAGCACACGAGTTTCATGTGTGGCCTTTCTCCTAGGCAGAGGTCAACAGCTAGCGCTGTGTAGCCTACCGAATGCCCTTCCCAATCTCATTCCCCTCTTCCTACACTCAAGGAGCACCTCCCAGGATTTGACTTTCAGCCCTTCCACAAACCCTTTTATATTTTATATTATACTATGTATGTATATACCCACCACTCTTGCATTTGTTGTTTTTAAACTTTATATGAACTGTATCATACTACCCATATCATTTGACAACTTGCTTTCTTTGAGATGATAAGTTTAAAAATAAAAGAGCTATTTTGTGCATTTGAACTGCAGAATAGTTTGTACCAGGCTTCCCTGGTAGCTCAGTCAGTTAAGAGCATGCCTGCAGTGAAGGAGACCCGGGTTCGATCCCCGGTCAGGAAAAGCCCCTGGAGAAGGAAATGGCAACCCACTCCAGTATTCTTGCCTGGAAAATTCTATGGACAGAGGAGCCTGGCAGGCTACAGTCCACAGGGCTGCAAGAGTCAGACACGGCTTAGTGACTAAACCGCAACCACCATAGTTTGTTTGCATTGTCCTGTTGGCAGGTGTTTATGCGGCTTTCCTGTTTAAGCAAGTCTTGTGCCTGCTACCCCTATGCTCACATGTGAGAGCATACAGGAACACAGGACTGCTGGGTCTTGAGGTTCACACGTCTTCATCTAACATCTATCCAGACTAGTTGTTCTACATCTCACTCCCCAGGGCAGTGTATGAAGATCCCTGTTTCTCTGTGTCGTCATCTGTATAAAATGAAATGTCATGGTGGTTTTAAATTTAATTCATCATAGGCTTCCCTGATAGCTCAGCTAGTAAAGAATCCACCTGCAATGCAGGAGACCTGGGTTCGATTCCTGGGTCAGGAAGATCCCCTAGAGAAGAGAAAGGCTACCCACTCCAGTATCTGGCCTGGAGAATTCCATGGACAGTCCACGAAGTCACAGAGTCGGACACAACTGAGCAACTTTCACTTTCATGGGAGGTCTAGCACCTATTCAAATCTCGTTGGCCATTTGGGTATCCTTTCTGAAAATAATGCCCTTTGCCTATTTTTCTATGGGATGGTGGTGCTTCCTTCTTATTAATTGGTAGTCATTTGTTGTTTTTACATGTTTCAACAGTCTACTCATAGTTTGGGGCTTATCCTTATGTTTTGATAATGATATAAAACTGTGTATTTTAACTTAACCAACTGTATTAATATTTTCCCTTGACATTTTATATTTTGGGGATTATTTAACAAACACTTTACTGCCTTCAAGGTCATATATACATTCACCTATGTTTGAAAAGTTTTAAAGCTTTGCATCTCACATGAAGATCTTTAATTTATTAGTATGTATTCTGTGATCTAATTGTATCTTTTCCACCTGAATAGAAAAAATTCCTAGGATCAGTGAATTTTTTTCCAGCAACTTGTAACACCACCTCTTGTTGATCAGATGCTCAAATAAGCATGGGTTTATGTCTGAGATCTCTCTTCTATGTGGCTATTCTTGTACCAATATCACATTTTCTTAATTATAACTCTATGGTAAATTTTGATAAGTGAAAGGAGTTGCCCTACCTTGTTATTCTTGGAAATTATGCTAATTATTTTTGACCTTTTACTCATTCATTTGAATTTTGAGACTAACTCTCAAGTCGACAAAAGTTATTTCTGCAAGTTTGGTTAAGTTTGCATTAAATTTATAAATCAATACTGAATCTTCCCATCCACAAAACTGGTATAGGTTTCCTTTCATTCAATCATTTCATATTAGGAAGTTCTTCCATATAATTAAAAATTCATTTACTAATAATTTTTTGTAGTAGTTTTTAATTGATTTTTTTTATTGCTAATGTATTCAGAATTTCATGGACTCTATTTACTAGTTAAAATAGAAATTCACTTGAATTTCCTCTGTGGACAGTTCTATCATCGGCTTATTTTAGTTTCTTCCTTTCCCCTCTATATAGTTTTCCTATCTCGTTTTGCAATGCTAGCGAAGACGTACAAACTATAATTTACAGCAGGTGATGTGATGAGAACAGGTATCCTTCCTTTATTCCTCTAATTTTTCACCATTAGGTTTTCTATTTCTTGTAGATTTTTTGGACAGATAATCCTTTTCAGGTTAAGGGAATCCATTCTGTTGCTAGTGTGGTGATTTTTACCATGCATGAACACTGATTTTGTTGAATGACACTTTTCTATACCATTTTTTTCTTGAATCCAATAATGCAGTGATACATATCAGTAGATTGCCTAATATTAAATCATTTTTATATTGCTGGGATAAACCCATTTTGTTCATTGTATTATTTTATAAAGGCATAGCTAGATTCACTAGGTAACATTTTGTGACTTTTGCCCCTGTGTTTGTAAATGAGAATGGTCCCTAATTTTCCTTTCTCATAATGTGACTTTTTTACCTTTGGTTCTAAACTCATACTAATCATATATAATTTGGGGCATGTTTCCCCTTTCTTTACTCTGAGACGATCTATACTTTGAATATTTAGCAGAACTCTACTATAAAATCATATACATTTTGTGTGAGGTTTGTTTGGATAATAGGTTTCAAAGTGTTTACTAAATGTCTTTAGTGAGTCTAAATTGATTCAGGTTTTCAACTTCATTTTAAGTTTTTGTAGATTTCCCAGGAAATTGTCCATTCAGTCTGAATAGAAAAATGAAAATATAAGACTATCCTTGATTTCTTCTATGGTCCTCTAAAATCTCTATTGTATCGGAAATTGTATTTCTTTTTGCATTCATGCTAAGATCAATTTGTGCCCATTTTCCTTTTTCTTGGCTAGCCTCGCCACAAGTATTTATATTATCGGACTTTGTAAAGAACCTGCTCTTGGTGTAATTGATTCTCAATTTATATCATTTTTAAAGGTTATTCTCTCATCTTTAATATTTTCTCTTTCACCGGGTTTGTTTCTCTTTCCAACTCTTGAATAAAATGCTTAGCTCATTAATTTTTAATCTTTCTTCTTTTCCTTTATAAACACTTCAAGCTATAAATTTTCCTCTTAAGGATGAATTTTGTCCTCTAGATTTTTAATATTTTTAAGATATAATTCACACACCATAAAATTCACCTTTTTAAAATCAGTAGTTTATAGTATATTCACACTGTACAACTATCACCACCAATTCCCAAACATTTTAATCATCAGTAGTTTATAGTATATTCACACTGTACAACTATCACCACCAATTCCCAAACATTTTAATCATCCCCCAAAGAAACCTAAACACATTAGTAGTCACTCCCCATTCTCTCTCTCCAGCCCCCAGCAACCACAAATCTATTTTCTGTCCCTAGGGATTTCATGTAAATGGAATCATATAATACCTAGCCTTTCATGTTTTTGATTCCTTCACTTGCCATGCTTTCAAGATTCATCTTTGTGATAGCTGATATATAGTGGTACTTCATTGCTTTTTATGGCTGAAGAACATTCAATTACATGAATACACCACAATTTGCTTATCCATCAATATTTTATTTTCCACTTTTCAGCTGTAACTAATGTTGCTCTGAACACTTGTATGTACTTTCTCCACATTCTCACCGAGACTTATCATTTTTATTGCTTAGCTCCGCTAGTGGGTGTGAAGTGGTATCTCATTACCACTTTATCATTTCATTATCAGTTTTAATTTGTATTTCTTTTATAACTAATGGTGTCGAGCATCTTTTCATGTGCTTGTTGGCTAACTGTGTTTCTTTGGAGAAATGCCTATTCAAGTCCTTTGCCCATTTTTAAATTGAGTTATTTGGAGTTTTTTAGCTGTTGAATTATGAGTTCTTTATATATTCTGGATACTGGGCACTTGCACGATTTGCAAATATTTTCTCCCGTTATGTGGGAGACTTATTTTGAGTATCCTTTGAAGCAGTTTTTTAGGTTTTGAAGTCAAAGTTACCTGTTTTTCCTTTGGTTACCTGTGCTTTAGGTATCACATCTAAGAAATCATTGCATAATCCAAAGTCAGTTCAGTTCAGTTGCTCAGTCATGTCAAACGCTTTGCGACCCCATGGACTGCAGCACATCAGGCTCTTCCTGTCCATCACCAACTCCCAGAGCTTGCTCAAGAGTTGGTGATGCCATCCAACCATCTCATCCTCTGTCATCTCCCCATATTTTAAAATACTATATTCTTCTATTCCTTTTTCCATTATGAGTTCATATTCAACCCATAATAGAATTACATGTTCTGTTTTTCCAGTAGTCCTTTTGGAGTATTGATTACTGAGTAAACATTTGTTTCACCTCTCCTTTTTTCATAGGCTTAAAGTCTCAATTCTGGCCCCTCCCTTGGGTATTAAAACCTAAACACCAGATTACCAAGACTAACACCCTACCATCTACTCCTCCACACGCTGCAGCTTCAGCACAAGCCTACCTACTACTCGACATTCTTTTGTTTCTAGTCCCTGGAAACCTCCCCTCAGTTTCTTACAAGATGGAGTATGTGCTTAAGTGTTATAGGTGTTCATGACTATGTTGGGGGGAGGTTCCCATTATTCAGTCCACAGTATCTTTTGAGGGTCTCTCCTCAGCTTCTGACTCCTTGTGATATATCCAATTATGTTCTTGATGGCTATACTCCAGACCCTTTGGACTAGGATGTAGTTGATGGTCATATCAAGCCCTCATCCCCAACCTTCTCACTAGAATGGACGCCAAAGCATATATTGTAAAGTAAATGTCTACAAATCCAAGATGTTCCCTAGCAGCTTCCTCTCCCCGTTGGTCTTTCTGAAGGGCCTCTTCCTACAGTGTTCTGAGATTAACAAGGATGAGATTCCAAATGCAGACAGCAACAGGGCAGTTAGGATACAAATGAGAACTGGGAAGATACATTGTTATTCAGGATCTGAAACTCACAATTTATCTTAAATAATGTTAAAGATAAGCCAAAACATAAAGGACATGAGAATATCAATGTTGGGAGTGTGTACGTGTGCATGCTGCTTCAGTCGTGTGCAACTCTTTGTGACTCCTGGACAGGAATGTAGCCTGCCAGGCTCCGTGGGAATGTCCAGGCAAGAGTACTGGAGTGGGCTGCCATGCCCTCCTCCAGGGGATCTTCCCAACCTAGGGATCGAACCCACATCTCTTACATCTCCTTTATCGGCAGGCAGGTTCTTTACCACTAGCACCACCTAAGAAGTCCTCAAGTGTTGGGGACTAGATTATTATTCAAGATAGAAAACAGGTCTGATGACCAGATTATCTTGTCACTTGACAGTGGCTAACTCTGTTGCTGCCTTCTCTAATACTCCACTATTGTGCTCCTTCATCAACTTTTTTTTTTACACAGTCCTCTTAATCACATGGGCTTCCCTCGTGGCTCAGCTGGTCAAGAATCCACCTGCAATGTGGGAGACCTGGGTTCAATCCTGGGTTGGGAAGATCCCCTGGAGAAGGGAAAGGTTACCCACTCCAGTATTCTGGCCTGGAGAATCCCATGGACTATGGGTCGCAAAGAGTCAGATAAGACTGAGTGACTTTCACACTTAATCATAACCTCTGTTTACTGCTTTTTCTTTGCATGTTTTTTGGTTTTTGAAATCCCTCCCATGCCACCCACTCTCAAAGACCAAGTGCTCTATAATTGTGTATACGTTCGAACTCCCTGAGAGAAAACGTGCTTGATGTGCTTAATCTTTGTTATTTTAGTCAGAACCACTATGTCCAGCCATGCCCTAGACTCTAAAGGCAGGCACTTAGCCACTGTAGATCAGGTGTTATTCTACAACCCAACAGGCTATAGTTAGTGATGGGATCGCACAGCTTTTTTCAAAATGGGCTGTGCATATGTACAAGTATAGAGAGCAAAAAGAGTTCTATTACGGAGGAGATCAAAATGGCTCCTTTCACAGTGAAGTGTACAGGGACCTGGGTTCAAATCTCAGCCTTCCCACCTTTGTGATCCTTCAAGTCCCCAGCTTCCTCTTCATCGGTAAAAAGGAGATCATATGCTTACCTCCTCAAACTACTGGGAAGAGGAAACAAAGCAATGCATGTAAGATTCTTCACGCCACGCCTGGCACACAGCAGGCACTCCACAAATAGTACAGGCATACCCTGGAGATACTGCAAATTCATTTCCCTACCACTACCATAAAGCAGAATATCACAATAATGTAAGTCATGTGGATTTTTTGGTTTCCTGGTGCATATACATGTTACTTTTAAACTATACTGTGACTTATTAAAGGTACAATAGCATTGTGTCTAAAAAAATTTGCATATCTTAATTTAAAAATACTTTATTGCTAAAAAATGCTAACCATGATCTGAGCCTTCAGCAAGTTGTAATGTTTTTGCCAGTAAAGGGTGTTGCCTCAATGTTGATCAGGATGGTGGCTGCTGAAGGTGAGGGTGGCTGTGGCAATTTCAAGAAGCAACTCCTTATCCATTCAAGTTTTACCATGCGTTGCAGCAATTCAGTCACATTTTCAGGCTCCACTTCTAGTTCTTGCTATTTTCACCACAGTCACGTCTGTAGTTGCTTCCTCCTCTAGTCTTGAATTGCTCAGTCATCCACGAGGCTTGAAATTAACTTCTTTTAAACTCCTGTAACATTGATATTTTGACCTCTTTCCAGGAATCATGAATGGCCATCTAGAATAGTGAATCCTTTCCTGAAGATTTTGTTAATTTTGCACAGATCCATCAGAGGAGTTACTATCTATGGCAGCTGTAGATGCATCTTATTCTGATAGAACACTGTTTCATCTGCACTGAAAATCTCTTTAGCATGGCCATCTTCACTGATGATCTTAGGAAGATCTTCTGGATAACTTGCAGCTTCTACATAAGACCTTGCTGCTTCACCCTGCACTTGCACATATATGCATATGGCAAGAAACATCCATGTTTCTTCTGCAGATTCCTCACCTCTCTGAGCCTTCCTAGACTTGAAGAGAGTTCAGGCCTTGATCTGGATCAAGCTTTGGCTTAAAGGACTGTTGTGGCTGGTTTGATGGTCTCTTTAGATCACTACAACTTTCTCCATAAGGCTGTTTTGCTTTCTTCTCATTCGTAAGTTCACTAGGGTAGCACTTATAATTTTCTTCAAGAACTTTGCCCTTGCACTTACAACTGGCGTTTGGTGCAAGAGGCCTGGCCTTCAGCCTGCCTGGGATTTCCACAGAATCTCCTAAGAGTAAACATTTCTACCTTTTAACTTAAAAACATAAGAGACATCTGACCCTACCTTTCACTTGAACACTTAAGAGACCAATGTGGGGTTTGTAATTGGCCTAATTTCAGTATTATGTCTCAAGAAACAAGGAGGCTTGAGGAGAGAGAAAAGGGGGAGCAGTCAAAACACACACATTTATATCCTTGAAATTCACCATCTTACATGAGCATGACTCACAGTGCCCCTAAACAATTACAATAGTAATATCAAAAATCACTGTGACAAATACAATGAAAAAGCGTGAAATACTGCAAGACTTGCTAAAACATGACGAGACACCAAGTGAGCAAATGCTGTTAGAAAAACAGCCCCAATAGACTTGCTTGATGCAGGACTGCCATGAAGGCTCATTTTATAAAAACACAACTGTGAACTGCAATAAAATGAGGTATGCCTGAATTAATGAGCGCCCTCTCTCTCTCCATTTTTCCTATGTCTCCCTCTCAGCATCGTGATGACCACGTGCTCCACCTTCTTCGCCCTGGGCATGATGCCCCTCCTCCTGTACCTTTACTCCAGGGGCATCTATGATGGGTCCCTGAAGGACAAGGTGCCCTACGGCGGCATCATGATATCACTGATCCTGATTCTCATCCCTTGCACCATAGGCATCATCCTCAAATCCAAACGGCCACAATACGTACGCTATGTCACCAAGGTAAGAACCTGGGGGTCTGGGCAGGGAGTGAGAACCCCACCATCATAGCAGTAAATGGCTTGATCCGAGTCATTTGGGCTTTTTCTGTGTCAGTTTTCTTTCCTTGATTAAAAAAAAAGTCTGCTATTGATACAACCTACTTTATGAGATTGTAATGCATATGAGAGTATTTTTGAAGCGTTAGCAGGAAAAAAAGGAAAACACCACACACAACATACAACCATTTTGATAATTAAGCTTTTATCATGTACCTACTAGATGTTACGTTTTATGCTACTAAGGATTCACTGTCCTCAAAGAGTTTAATCACAGAAAATCAGTAACACGTGAGAAACAAGACACAAGAGTGTATAGTCAGGCACTGGCAGAATGCAAGGAAGGTAAGGTTAAGAAGGGCCAGGTAGTCAAGAAAGGCTTCTCTGGAGGATGGAAGGAGGGGTGGTCTTGAGCGAGACCATGAATAAAGGGTCAGATTTGGGTAAGCCTAAGGAAATGTCTGAATAGAGGAGTTCAGAGGGAGACCAAAGGCAAACATGGCTGACTAGATAAGAAGGTGGAGGGGAAGAGACCAGAAGAGCTGGGAGGCACACTCACAGCGCTTTGGGAATGGGATGGAGGAAGTGGAGAGTTGGTCCCAAAGGGTGTGGGGGAGTGCCATGAGGGCACCATACCACTGCCTTGCCTTGGAAAAACCAGACCCTTAGAGAGCTCCCTCTGCCAACTCTTATGACCTTGGAGCTCACTCCCCATCAGTCTCTCCTCTGGTTCACTGCTCACCCCTGGGATCCAAGTGCCAACCTGGTCCTCAGGATAAACTCTGCATCCTGAAGGCCTGTTTTTGTTCCTGCCCCTGGATCTATGCCTTTGAGCCGGTCTACAGGGTACACTACTTGGAAGCGCAAGGCTTGGCAGCAGCTTTAGGCCTGGAACAGAGGTTTGGTCAGATTTCCAGGGTCTTTCCATTTTCACAGTGCCATTGTCAAAGGTAGATTTTTGCCCTTGCCCTGGTGCAGTCCTAATACCACGGCCACAGTTCCCCTCCCGACCTGTTGGAAGATGTGAAGTCTCCTGCCAAATGGCTGGTCACCCCTCTGCTCTGGACAGCATCTTCTGTTTTCACCCTTGCTTCTCAGTAATCTCCTTTTATTCATCACATCCTCTTATTCCCACAGCCTCCTCCTCACTCTCATTTTTAGAATGACACCATATTAATTCTTCCCAATCAACATCAGTTCTGGTTTACATCTCTCCTTTTTTTCAGTAAGTAGTCACTGGACTGGACTTCCTGTTTCAGCCAACACCTGTCTTTCCTCCCCTTCCTAGCCATGCTCCCAGCAGACATCCACTGCCCCAACCTACCTTCCACTCCCACCCAGCCCCCAGGGCTGTTCTCCAGTGACAACCCTCATCAATCAGTGTCTACTCCTCAGTCTCCCATCCACTCACATTTTGATGACCCCTTGCTCCACTTTCTTCACCAAATCCAACAGACATGTCTCAACTATTCTTTTAGCGGTTTTTGATACGGCTGACCACTGCCTCCATCTCAGAAATCTTTCTCTTCAGCTTCAGTGACAGGGCACCTGCTTTCCTACCACCTCTCTGGCATTTCTTTTCAAACTCCCTTGTGAGTTCCTGTGGCAAAGGTTACTTCTCTGCATTCAGCCCAAGGTTTCTGCTTTTCTTACCTACGCCCGGGACCTTCCCACCATGAGATCTGGCCCATCTCAACAGCCATCTACAAGCTGATGACCACCAGAACAGTATCTTCAGCGCTCACAGCTCTCCTGACTCCAGAATCCATGTATTAACTACCAAATCTTTCTACTGAATATGCCTCAGGCATTTAAAACTCAGTATGTTTTAAATTTAAACCATTTCCTCAAACTTGCTCTTCCCTCCTCCCTGTGTCGTCATCTCAATGAAGCATTTAATGTGCCCAACTGCCTGAGCCAGAAACCAGAAAGCCATTCTCCACGTCCTCTCTCCCTCCCCACCCACACTAATCACCAATTGCCAGTTCTGCCTTCTTTTGCTTGAGTCCATGTTTCTCCATATCCACTGTCTTCATTCAGGCCACTCTCCTCTCTCACTAAGCTACTCAGTCTTCTAACCTGGTTCCCTTACCTAATTTTAACCTGAGTCTGGAAAGAACAAACTATCGTGTCACTCTATTGCTTAAAGCCCCTCATTGGTTCCTTATTCTACCCCACGAGTCATGAGGCTCCTCAGCCCTTTCTTAATTTGGTCTCAACCAACCTCTCTAGTGTTAGCTCTTTTCTTTGCACATGCCCTTCCCTCTGCCTGGAATACTCCTCTCTCCAAAATCCCACCTCCCTCACCACCACCTTTCAACTGGACACATCCTTCAAGTCTCAACACAATTAGCACCTGCTCTGGGAAGCTGTTCTCAACCCACAAGCTTGGACAGAATGTGTGTCCTATTTGCTCCCTCATCACCCAACATCCTTGTAGCATTTATTGTATTCGTATTAAAAATACCACTTGTTTTTATTCCCCACACACCTGCAAGAAGATCCTAAGGCTGTGTCTTAACACTGAATTCTCTAACACTCACATCTAATGCCTGAGAATAAACAAAGGAATAGAGGACAAATCCTGTCTCTCCCACACATGAGTAGAAAAACAAAAAACCAGAAACATGAACCTGTCATCTCACTTACTGAAGAGCTTGTGGAATGTAGAAACAAAAGGAAAAATATATCACACAGAAGATAAAAATGTGAAATGACCCCGATATCACTTAAAGCAACTTTGCCCTCCTCCACTTTGTAGGTGAAACCAGAGACTAGAACCCCAAAAGCAACTGATATAACGTGTCTCCTGATCTAAGTATTCTTCTGAGAATGGCAAATACTCTAAGAGATCACTTATACGTGGAATCTAAAATATGACATGAATGAACTTAACTGTGAAACAGAAACAGGCTCACAGACATAGAGAACAGACTTGTTGCCAAGAGGGAGAGGGGCAGTACAGAAGGATGGAATGGGGGTTTGGGGTTAGTAAACTGATGTATACAGATGGATGGACAAGGGCCCACTGCATAGCACTGTCAGCTATATTCACTATCCTGTGAGGAAATGTAAAAGAATGTGAAATGTATCTGAGTCACTTTGCTGTACAGCAGAAATTAACACAACACTGTAAATCAAGTACACTTCAATTTTTTTTTTTAAAGTGTTCTGAGGATGGAAAAAAGAATCTCAGATCTTAAGGCTAGAGAGGGCTTCAAGATGAGGTAGTCTCCTGCCTTATTCTCATTTTATATATAGAATAACTGAGGCCCAGGGAATGTCTCTCATTCCTGTTTTGTTACATATCCATGACTCAATTCTACAGTAAATGACCCCAGAGAACATTAAAAGGGCTGAGATACACCTGGACAGGAAGGACAGGAGCCAGTAACAAAGAATCACATAAAATATAAGTGTACCTTAGGACCTGCTTTGCCGCTGGCCAAACCTCCAAGGTTAGACAAGCAGAAGGGCAACAGCTCCATTAATCAATTGCTCCCAAACAAGATATCATTCCCATGAGGTTGCAGATAAACGTGAATGGCCAAGATGTAAAGGCTGAAATTTTCTTGCTTTTACATTTCTTTGAGGACTATGCTCATTCTTAATCTCCCCAATTCATAATGTAGGGAGTTACAAGCTGGAACAACTGTCCCAGCTTCTTTGCATACCGAACACTCCTAGAGACTTTCAAATCAAAATTACCCAACTTCTGATAACTGGCTCTGACAGAAGCTATCTGTTCAAACTCTGCTCAACCAGTAGCATTCCCTAGTGAGAGGTCACATTTGGACACACCAAGATACAATTTTAAGGATGCCCTATTTGGGCTACCCTGGTAGCTCAGATGGTAAAGCATTTGCCTGCAATGTGGGAGACCTGGGTCTAGAAGATCCCCTGGAGAAGGAACTGGCAACCCACTCCAGTGTTCTTGCCTGGAAGATCCCATGAACGGAGGATACTGGCAGGCTACAGGGGGGGTCACAGAGTCAGACACAACTGAGCAACACTTTCACCATTTGGAAAGGTAATTCAAGTAATACTGTAACTCACCCATGCAGGAGTTTATTCAAGCCTATGTGGTTAGAAAGTTGGTGAACCTGAGCATGACACAGTCCAGGTGCCACTCAGCATAAGCCACTCACCACTCTCATTATAAGGATCCCACCCTGACATTGACTCAACCACGCTACCTATGCTTTCCCCATACCTGTTGCTACTGACCGAAGACCTGACTCTCCTTTGTCTCAGTTTATGCCACCTTGTGACTTCTGCAGCCTGCGGGCCTCCATGTCAAAATTTTCACACTTGTCTCTGCTCTTGCCTCCCCTTCTCTAACTCTACAAACTCCCTAAATGAGAGAATTGATTTCCTCGTTGGGTCGCTCACCAACCAGGTCACCTACATGGGAAGAGTTAGGCCAGGTTATCTCCTGGATCCCTGGCAAGCTGAGCTGGCTGCCCATGAATGGACAGACACTCATCACAGCTTTAGTCAGCAATGACAGGGCAATGCAGGTGACAGAAAACATGGTCACCTATGAACAAACAACTACTGTGGCCTCTCTTCTTAGCAAGAGGTCATGGACAGGAGATCCGAGTGACAAGAAACTGTGAGATGTTACACTCCACTCCTTTCCCTACAAGCTACAAAGCAGTCAGTGGTTCTAAGATGCTAGGTGCTGTGTTGTCAACCTCATTCCAAAAGCTGAAGGACTCACCAGTTTACATATCTTGAGGAGGGCTAAGCCAGTTTTCACACCTGGGTCACATCAATGTCTATGCTCACCACCACTCTAAAGGCCCCAAGAATGGGAGAATGAGAATGAGGGCTTGAGATTAATACTCACGCAGACAAAGAGGGCTTCCGGATTCACAATCCTTGTAGCCCAATACCTCCTACATTCTTCATTACCCTCTTCAGAACAAAATCTGGACATCAGGTAGAGGACAAACCCAAGAGGCAAAGAATCCAAAAGGAGAAATTAACTCAAAACCCAAGGGTGAACTAAGCAGTTTATCAGTTAATTTTTGTTGTTACTCAGTCATGTTTGACTTCTTGCAACCCCATGGACTGCAGCACTCCAGGCCTCCCTGTCAGTTGTATCAGTTAATAGTCTCTCAATAAAACTTAAGTCGTTACTAGTGAGATTCCTTCCTATCCTGGGACAGGACCACCAACAGTACAGGTGCTGTTTTATATGATTATCAGTTGCAACATGATTTAGAAACAAGGAACTGCGCAGTTACAAGTAGAGCAACATAAATAAACGTTAAATTGTCACTAGGACAACATTGTGAATTAATTAATGCCACTGAATCATACACTCAAAAAAGGTTAAAATGACAACTTGTGTGTTCTATATATTTTACCACATTTTTTTAAAAAAATTGCATTAGGAAATACCAAACACAGGTGTGAAATGAGCTGGAAATGGAACCATAACCATTACAGAACACAGTAAGTTCAAGGAAGGTTTGCTGCACACACTTGTACTGAGAAGAAAAGGCTTCCCTGGTAGCTCAGGGATAAAGAATCCGCCTGCTGGTGCAGGAGATGAGGGTTCAATCCCTGGGTCAGGAAGATCACCTGGAGAAGGAAATGGCAACCCATCCAGTATTCTTGCCTGGGAAATCCCATGGACAGAGGAGCCTGGTGGTTGCAGTCCATTGGGTTGCAAAGAGTCGGCCACAAGTTAGTGACTAAACACCACAACTCAGAAGATAAGAGGGACAGAGCTTAAGTTTATGCATGCATTTTCATCAGTTTAGATGTCACTCTAAAATGCAGACATGTAACACTCTTTGAAACCTTGAATCCTCCTTGGTAGAGAAAATTCTTAACATTCTAATTTCATGATAAATTGCCTACTGAAAATTCTAAGTGGTATGTAAGATCCAACTATAAAATCATAATTTTAAAAGAAAAAAAAAACATACCATTGCTCCCGATGACAGTTGCTTTCACAGCTCTCACCTGGGGTAGGGTGGACCTGCACTGTTTCTAAAGATGCATTACCTGAGCTATTTGAAACTCCTTTTAGGAACTTTCCTATCATCCCAGTTTGCAAGTCACTCAAGAAAAGCACTCATCCCTATACATCATTCAGATCTAAAAGCACATTATCTGACTTCATTACCTGCTTTAACCAGCATTGCTTCAAATGATTTTTGGCAACTTCCAGAAATCAGATTCATCCTAAAATAGATGAAGTCCCTACCCATAAAAGAGGTATTTAAGACAAGTACCACAAGTTCTAAGAACAGCTTCTACTCAGTTCCAAGATATCCAGAGCATCCAAAGCATTGTTGGGATGTGTAAAGAGAACTTTCATTTACAATACCCACTTTGCCGGAGGGCTGAATAGTCTCATCCTTCAGAGTCACAGCACTTCACTGAAAACCTGCTACTCAGAGATGTCTATCAGAAACTATGTCTGGCTGAGCTTTCAGTAATAAGGTAATCAGACCTATGACCACCAGCAAGCTGCCCAGCTACAGGTAAGAAATCCAAGATGATGATAAAGGTCTTGCGTACTCCCTTTCACTTCAAATATGTTTATTAAAATGTTTTCCACCTTCGGTATCCACCAGCGCTTCCCTAGCTCTCTGTGCTCCTCCATATCCCCACACCCTTCTAACTGCCTTTTCTTCTTGTCCTTATTCGCAGGGAGGGATCATCCTCCTGCTTTTGTGCAGTGTGGCTGTTGTAGTGCTCTCCGCCATCAACGTGGGCAAGAGCATCTTATTTGTCATGACACCACACTTGCTGGCCACCTCCTCCCTGATGCCTTTCATTGGCTTCCTGCTAGGCTACCTTCTCTCTGCTCTTTTTTGCCTCAACGGACGGTAGGTATTATTGTTTTAGGTCCCACTGTCCCACACCTTTCAGGAAAAAGATAAGATCCACAATCTGGGGAAAATAATTTTTAAGCAATATATTCAAATGCAAAAATGGAACAAGGCAATTGGACTGAGGAACAGTGGGGAGGTACTGGATGAATAACACAGAGAAACAAAATCCAAAGGTATCTAATCACACAAAGAGGAACAGTTCATGGCGAAGTGCTCCCTAGCAGAGCCTAGACTCCACCACCTGCCCAACTCCCTGGCAGTAAACGGCAGCGGAATAGCTCCATGTCTTCATGACAAGCCTTGATGAGGAAAAGGATCCCTTCCCCTTTGCCTCCTTTTCTGTCTAGGCTTTAGTTGTAACACACCACCTTGGGGTGGCAACTTTATAATAAATGTGCAGAGACCATGCTTACAATTTTTTAGCAAAGAACTATTTTAATCACTAATTGCAATTCAGTGAATAAAATGTTGTATTAAATGTAACAGTACATTCTTTAGCCCATAAAGTGTAAAGCAAGAGACTGTGTTCTCAAGGCAGATAATGGAACCAAACTTTCAGTTGTGAAGACATCCAAGCCAGAAATCGGACCACAGGACAAGGTTCCCAGACATTTAGACAATCTTTTACTTTATGCTGAAATCCTAATTGTCCTGTATGTAATTCAACATGTGCCAATGAACAATACTGGCTTATATCTTTTCTCCCCGTAGCCAGACATTTTCCCCAAACTTCATTTTGGTAATTCCACAAGTGACAAACTGTAGATTTCTAAGCTAATCAAAAATTCCCTCATTAAAAACTCCCCAACATGGACCTACTGGTCACCATTTTCCACAAGGCTGGATTAGTGACCTAAGAAATGGGTCAATTTGACTTTTCTCAAAACCCTGTGCACATGGCTCAGTTCCATCTTTCTGTGTTGGACTGTCAGTCTCTCTTATAAAAGTATTTGGGAGAAAGATGACCAAGTGAAGTTGCACCCTTATGTCCCTTCTCTGAAGGCATTTGGTTGTTTTTTAATCAAAACAGATGCAAACGCACAGTTAGCATGGAGACTGGATGCCAAAATATTCAACTCTGCTCCACCATCCTCAATGTGACCTTCCCCCCTGAAGTCATCGGACCACTTTTCTTCTTTCCTCTCCTGTATATGATTTTCCAGGTTGGAGAAGGGCTTCTCCTTGTTGCCATCTTTAGGTGCTATGAGAAATTCAAGACTCCCAGAGGTAAGTACTGAATCATTCCCCTTTGAGCTCTACTCTCACCTGGGACATGATTTCACCAGCAACTGTCTCTGGCAAGGACCTTTCAAGAGGGGCTGTAACCCATAAAGTCATTAGGAACCAGACAGCACCAATGTGCAGGAAGGAATTTCAAAGAATCAAACTACCCATAGTAAGTGCATCTCATTTTCGCTGGGAGAGTAAGCTGTGGACTTTGCCTCATGGAACAGAGGGGATTTGGGCTGCTTTAACTGGGGAGACCATGCGGATGAATCAGACAGAACTGTCTTAAGCATTACATGGTTATGAGATCAGTAAGATTCTGTGTTAAGAGTAGGTTCTCAAGCCATGAAACCAGGTCAGAGCCCCAGCACCACTGGCATTGCTTTATGAGGGAAAACACGAAAGCAACGCAGTCTAATAAACCAGAACCAAAAAATGAGGATTCCAACTCTGGTTACACAGTAACAAAAAGTCAACTACTAATCTAGATTTAATCTAATTACTACTGGATTAACAAATTCCTAGCCCATAGCATCTCTTTTTTAAGATGCTCAGGAGTATTCATTCTCTTCAAGATACAAACTTCAAGAAAGCCCACTGACTCCTTTCCTCAAAGTGAACATCAAATCTTTTTTTTTCTTCAGTATCTTTTTTCAAACCCAGAAAACTCAATCTCATTTGGTAACATATTTCAGTATTTTGTAACTCTAAACATTAGTATATTCATCTTAACCACTCATTCTTCAACTGACTCAACTTCCTATAAACTTGAAGATGTCTTAAGACCTCTTCAAGACCCAGAGCCTGAATCACACCCTAGGAGAAAGAAACTTACCCTGGTGGAATTTATCTTACAGTAGCAAATGAAGACTTACAGTAACTTAAAAGATGTAATCTTGGTTATCAAGCAGCCAAAAAGAAACCAATAAATAACTGATCATTACTTATGAACCATTTTTACTCAGCTCTGCTTGAAAACTAGAGCTATAGATAAGCATGCAGTCTGATACTTCTCTAAGATCAACTCAAGCTATTTGTTACCATTCAAGATTTCCACCCTTTTAACAAAAAAATTCCAGATCCCCAGGCTTGCGGTTTTAGTACCAGAAAGGGCTGAAATGCCAAGAGGCCGTATTTTATAGCCTCTGGCTCTAGAAATCAATGTATGTAGGAAGATTCCTTGCGAGAAAACTAAATGAAAATTACTCATCTCACATACTGTCTGGGCCCAAGTAGTGTTCAAGTTTAAGGATCTGTCAGTTTTTGTGCTTTGGACCCTTCTAGAAAGATGGGAAAATGGGAAAAGTGAACCCTAAGCATCTCTCCTTGCTACCACCATGTAGGCAGAAGTAAACCCAACACCACGACAGGCGTAATGGAAACACCTCTGGGAAGACTTCTCACTGACAGTGCTTTGCTCCCTGCCCCCACTGGTCCCAGAATGCAAGTCAACTATTGCTTACATGGACTCAACTCCCCAACTGTACCACTTGTACTAAGATGATAGAGACGGAGTGAAGCAGAGTCAGGGCTCTCTAGACCTTACTGCTCTTTATTAGACCCTTTGTTACGAGTATTATCATTAGAGTTGTTGAGGTGAAACCTAATTTTTCCTCAGTTTGACTAAGTCATGGGGAGAGAGGTGGTCAAAAGATAAGAGAAAAAAAAACAGCACACCCTAAGGGAAGTTGATATTATCCCCCAGACAGAACAAGTTTCTTAATCACTCTTTTGTTCTTCCTAACCCATGACCCTTTTCAACTTTACAGATGACACAAAAATGACCTACAAAGTTGATGCAACTGAAGAAACCCTCCCAACAGCTCTGGGAAATGGCACTTACAAAGGGGAGGAGTGCATTGTTGGGTTTACTTCAGGCTTCCCCAAAGAGCTGGATTCTGGTCAGAAGGCAACTGAGCAACTCAACATGGCAAACTGAAGAGAGAGCAGAAAGAGGATCCACCTGTGGTGTGATTAGTCTCTCTCCAGCATTTCTAGCATAAACTATCAGAATCATTAAGCCTTGCATGGAGAACAAAGTGGGAGTCTACCCCGCAAGGTTTACCTGTCCTCAGCTCAGGACTTGATACCTGTTTTAAAAAATCAAAGACTTATTCAAGGACAGCCCTACAAAGGCAGGCACCAAAGCTGCCTTTGCATCCCTATAACAGTGCCTAAAAGGCATAAAAAAGCAATTTCTGAGCTGGTCAGTAAATGGGCTTTCACCCTAAAATCAAATATTAAAATTCCGTTCCCAGTTTTGTGACCCAAAAGGGAAATAAGACGCTCAGAGTATTGTAGGATTAGTAGACTTCAGAAGTCATTTCTAACCTTTGATTTAGAAAAATCTAGATCCCATTCTTTCCCTTTTGACATCATTGGCACCAAAGCTACTGAGAACATGACACCAACTGGCTAAGACAAACTCACAACCATTCTGAAATGAAAGGACATTCTGGAGAACACAATTCTGGAAGAGAGCTTTAAAAAAGAAAAGGAAGGAGAAGAAGTATAAATACCAAGAGAATAGCTTCTCTAATCTAATAATCTACCCCATCAATTCATTAGGTATCAGTAGTTTTCACGTTATGTTCAAATTTAAAATTGAGAGTAAACTATTGCCAAAATTAGTGATTGCTAACTTCAAAGTACTGAAATTCTTAAATTTCCAATTTTTCCCAATGAAATTTAGACATTTTCTATACTGCTCATAGGCAAACACATACACACACGGGCACATTAAGTCAAAGATAAATAAAAACACTTGCAAACAGCTGACTATACCTAGATTCCTTGTGAATTTCATGTCCCTTAATGTGATTAAGTACAAATGGAAACCAAGGCAAGTAAAGATCTTTGCATCCATCTGGCAAATCTCCAGAACTATCACTACTCCCAACAGAACACCAACTTGGGTCATTAACCACCTGTTAAAAATGCTAATTTGTTTTTTAAAAAATTGTAAAGATATCTGCCACCTATCAACCTTACATTCTACCTACATTTACTTATCTGTTCAAATTGTTTTCTCTCGTATCTAGCTGACATCTACTAGACCTGGTTAGGAAGAATATTAAGTTCAGCTTTTTGAGTTAAGTATGGCTGAACTTGAGATATATTACACTCAAATTTCCCTTAGAGGACCAAGCTGAACCCTGAATAGCCAATCTCCATGTTGCTGAAAATTCAAGTATAATTTAGTCAGCTCTCTGTATCTGAGATTTCACGTCAACTGATTCAACCAACCATGGACCATGGAATACAGCAAGAGGTATTTATTGAAAGTCTGTGTATAAGCAAACCCATGCAGATCAAACCTGCATTGTTCATGGGCCAACTATATATAGAAAAGTAATTACAGGGAGTTCCCTGGTGGTCCAGTGATTAGTAGGACTTCACACTTCCACTGCAGGGGGCAGGGGTTCAATCCCTGTCCTATAACGAAGATTCTTATGCCTTACAACACAGCAAAAAAAAAAAATTACGTCACACCACACAAAACCTGAAGTTGGACACAACTGAAGCAACTAACTGTAAAACCTGGTCCTAAAACTTTGCTTAGGATTACAGCCACGCTCATTATTTCTGATGTTCTGTTACTCGGAATTCAGGCCAACTTATCAATTCAAAATTAACTTGGTCATCTCTGCCATTAGTTTAAAGCGCTTTATCCTATTAAGAGTGATAAGCCACTGATAACTATGTATTTAATGATAAGAGGTGAAAAGTCACTGGTAAAACAAAGTACATACAGCATGCCCTTCTGAGTTACCATATCTAAAAAGCCTAAGGGGAAAAATAATCACACCTCTCCACTTTACATCAGCAACTTCTGGCTGACCTGTACACCTTTCAACTACACTACAAAGAAAAAAAACCTAGGTTTCCCACAGAGGTAACCACAAAATGCCCCACATTCAAGTGAAACAACAAGTACACCACACGAACTCTCCCAAGAGTTGTGATCAGCTTCACAATTTTATGGCCTAAGTTCTGTAGTCTTGAACACAGGCAAGCTTTCATACCAAGAACTCTCAAATGCACTGCCTGCTAATGCAGATTCCCACTATCAAATGCCACACTCTGAGGAAGCCCAATCTGTTCCGAGTGCTGCCAATTCTGCCTTCCTCAAAATCCCTGAAAGGCTAGGGCAGGTAAGTGTGGTTTTGGGGTTCTGGAACTAGACTTCCAAGGTTCTAATACCAGTCTAGCATTTACTTGTTGTTCCAGGCCCTGGATGGAGAAGGCAATGGCACCCCACTCCAGTACTCTTGCCTGGAAAACCCCATGGACGGAGGAGCGTGGTGGGCTGCAGTCCATGGGGTCGCTAAGAGTCGGACACAACTGAGCGACTTTCACTTTTCACTTTCATGCATTGGAGAAGGAAATGGCAACCCACTCCAGTATTCTTGCCTGGAGAATCCCAGGGACGGGGGAGCCTGGTGGGCTGCCGTCTATGGGGTCGCACAGAGTCGGACACGACTGAAGCGACTTAGCAGCAGCAGTAGCAGCCAGGCCCTGGCTCTCCTCCTGGAAAACCTTGTATTAAAAAATAAAATTATACATACATATATATAAATATTTCTATACAAATACTACATGTAATAGTTAAGTGGTTTAGCATTCAATGACAGTATATACGCGAGGAACTTAACAGAGCTACTATGTGTTACTCATTTTAACAAGTATTTATCTTGACTAGCATTCAATCAAACCAGTCTGAGATATTCCTAGAACAAACAATGAAACTAATTTCCTACAGATATAGGACTCTAACATTTAATAAAGGTGGATGTAGAACTTTAAGCAGTTTCACTACCATTTTCCCTTCAACAGACTGTTACACCCTACTAATAAAATGCATGTGAAAGCCTCTTAAAACATTACATGCAGTTATTTTTAAGTTTTATGGAATGATCCTGGACCATCAAAACCATTTCACAACCTTTAAGTTAGGCATGAAATATTAACTTCTACAATCTGCTTCCCAAACTGTCCATCTCTTGGCTATGGAAACCTAAGTAACCTGATGCCAAAATCAGATAGGGTCACACACAAGGGAAACTGTCATAAAAAACTAAGTCATCATTTGCTTTCAATACTTCACACTTCATCCATCTTTTGACTAGCCTGGAAATGTCAAAGGCACTAATTTAAAAAAAAAAAAAGCTCACCATACCTCACTAAGGTGGCTTCTCAGGTGGCATTAGTGGTAAAGAATCCACATGACAATGTAGAAGACTTAAGAGATGTGTGGGCTGGATTCTTGGGTCAAGATTCCCCTGAAGGAGGGCGTGGCAACCCACTCCAGTATTCTTGACTGGAAAATCCCATGGATAGAGGAGACTGGCAGGCTACACTGCGTGGAATCTCACAGTTGGACATGACTAGGACACACACACCTGCCTCACTGCTACAGCATTCCCAATGATGGATTTTAAATGCATCAAAAGTGCATGGGGAAGGAGAAGTAGGTAGCCATAACTCCTTCAGACAAACACACAAAAGCAGTTTTATAACCTTTTATTATCAATAACAAACAGCTGTCTTAACGTCTTTGCCAGACAGCTGTTAAAGGGTGGGTGGGTGGACACCCTTAACCCTAACAAGGAAAATTCATATTAAGCCTTTATGTACAAGCAAATTAAGAGCTCTTTTAAGTGTCCAAAGCTATTAATTAGTTTAATTGAGGCATTAAACTAATTGCGCATTAACATTATCTGAATAACCAGGAACTAAAACGTTCAAAATTTTTCTAGTACAAAAAAATTAAATTTGCTTTAGTAATAAAAGAGCTCTGTCAATATACACAAACTATATACTTCAGACATTCACAAAAATGTGAGCAGAAGGCTTATCAAAAGACATTTAATACAATTGGTTTGCAACAACCCCTGGTGGTCCACATCTACAAAGATATCCAGCCCAACCCACCCCCCTCCAAATCCCACCCCACAGAAAAGCACATACTTACCAGAATTTTTAGCAAGTATGGTTTGGGAATTTTTTTTTTTTAAAAAGGCCCCTAGGGCAAGTTATTTACAGTTTAATTGCCACTGTCAACTGATCTGGACCTTGATCGGGACCGGGACCGGGACCTCTGGCGATCCACAGATGCTGGAGACTTAGATCTACTTGAAGAACCACGTTTCTGGCTCTTCTCAGGCACAGGAGACCTACTAACAGAACGAGACTTGCTCCGGCTCCGACTCCGGCTCCTGGACCGGCTGTAAGACTTGCGACTCCGGGAACGAGATCGGCTACGAGACCTCGAGGAACTCCTAGTACGGGAACGAGACCTGCTTCGTGACCTACTAGAAAGAGAAGAAAAAAAAAAACAAAACTAAGTAGCAGACCCCACAAATCCCTTAAATAAAACTATGACTTAAAAACATTAGAGATACCTGTGCCTTTTGCTGCCTTCAATTAATTTGATTTTTCTCCCATTTATTTCTTTTCCAGAAAGTTTTTCAATAGCATTCTTTAAGTCACCATAAGAGGCAAACTCAACTACCCTATAAAGAAAAAACACACTATTTGTAAAGTTACATGCATTTCTTGCTGCTGCTGCTAAGTTGCTTCAGTCGTGTCCAACTCTGTGCAACCCCAAAGACGGCAGCCCACCAGGCTCCCCCATCCCTGGGACTCTCTAGGCAAGCTCACAAACCGTTATCAGTCTAGTTTAATTACTTTTTAAAGTTCATTTTACTATTGTTATTATTGAACAGGAAACCTCAACCTCCAAACCATGGACATCTTAAGCCACATAATTCAATGGGAGTGAGGAGCTTTCCTGTGTACTACAGGAGGATCAATACCATCTCTGACTCTACTTTAGCCACCTGGTGCAACGAGCTGACTCACTAGGAAAGACCCTGAAGCTGGCAAAGACTGGAGGCAAAAGGAGGAGATGATAGAAGATGAGATGGTTGGATGGCATCACGGACTCAATGGACATGAGTACGAGCAAACTGCAGAAGACAGCGAAGGGAAGGGAAGTCTGGCGTGCTGCAGTTCTTAAGAGTTGCAAAGTTGGACATGACTTAGCGACTGAACAACATGACCTCTACCCACAAGATGCAAACAGTAACCTCAATTCTGACAACCAAAATGTCTCCCCCTGATTGAGAACCACTGCATTTCAGGATGTCCAAATTTTGAGAACGCTAACATTCACAGTACAACTTTAGAACATTTTAAAAGGCTCTCATACGCCAATACATACTCACCCCTCATTTAATTTAGGTCGATGTGCATCCGCAAAGGTTACTTCCCCAGCTTGTCTCATGAAATCTTTGAGATCCTTAACACAAGATGATCGAGTTAAGCAGAGAAAAGGAAACGTGACACACAAACAACCATAATGTATAAAAACAAGACTACTGAAAGAGAAGATGTTAGATAAAGTACAAACATGGTATTTATTTACCACACTTGTAGTCTATCGGAATTTTAAAATAATATATGTCAGGGCACGAAATAAGCAAATAGCATATTGCTTTTAAGCAAAATGCCAGAGGAAGTTTAGATTTTAATATTAAAGTAGTATTAGTCTATACTGAGCTCAATACAAAAAGAAAAAAACAAAACAAAACAAACAAAAAAACAAAAAGAAACAATACATATTTTTAAAGTAAAGACTAAACTAGAAATTTTATATTTAAAAACAGAACATTTACAAGACACCAGTTATTTTGTGCCCCATATGTCATTAAAAAAGTTTACTTTACCTTTATTATTATTTCCCTAGGCTAGTCAGGCAGCAAACCATTTATCGGTCGGAGAAACCTTCATGACATATGCCCGACTGGCTCTTCGCCACCCACTTGAAGGACACTACCCAATCGATGGAAGCCTTTAATCGCACAGCCCTCCCTATTAGCAGACTATTGGCGGATGCAGACAGGTTCTACTCTTGTGTAGTTACCAAGGACCACTTTACTGCGATCAGGATTCCAACGACCACCTAATTTCGAATCTTTGAACTCTTTTCGACCAGGACCTCTTATTCGGAAGCGTTACAGGAAGACAGCTCTCAACTTAGGGATCAGATCACGTTATCAGCGCTCTGGGATCGCTGCAACCTGGCACTTCAAGAAGTGCACCGATTACGTCTAGACCGGCAAACACAGATCTAGAGGTGGCCAATTGATCACTGTAGGAGCTGACTGGCAAAGTCAACCAGGCCCAACCAAGAGTGACCAAGACAACGATTAGGATAACCCACAGGCACTCCTCGTCATAAGGCCAACGACACAGATAGGCTGGCAAATAAAGGGTTTAATATTTGGTTAAAATTGATTTTTAAAAACAAGAAAATATATCCTCAAAACATTTACATTCGATCACTAACATTAAAATTTGAAATATCCCCCAATTACATTTAATTAAAAATTTAAAATTACAATTAAAAGTCCATTAAAGATAAAACTACTTTTAATAAAACATTAATAAAAACATTAACTACCCACTAATATTTAAAAAACCACATCAAAATATCTCAAAACTGTGTTTCAACAAACCTGCCAGCTGACTCTTGAAGATAAATTCTCAACTATAAGCCGATTTTCTGTTCTTACAGGTGGAGCATTTCTGAGGAAGAAAATGAGTACTCACAATGGAAGAAATGCAGCAGCGTGCACCTATTGTGTTCAGTTGTGGGCAAGTTCAAGCAATCAGGTATGACACGTCATTCAAATGACTTCCACCAACAGTTTCTGCATTATTTTAGGACTCACCCTTATTAGAAACAGTAAACTAATACATGAATGACAAAACTGATTATACACACACAGCAAATCACTTTTGCTAATAACTTTAGAACACTAAGACTCCTGCAGTAATGCTTGCACAAAGCAGCCATCCACCATTCATCACATACCGTCTATCATTTCGAGGTCTGCGACTACTAAAACGGTCTGAGTAGCGTCCTCTACCTCTTCCACCTCGAGATCGAGCCCTAGCATGTTCAATTGTAACCCTACAGGAAAGGAAGAAAAAATCTTCATTATCCACTTTAAGCTACATAAGAGATCTATTTACAAAAACACGTAGCCCAATACCTAGCTTATCTTTAGAGTGCTAAGTCATAAAACTAAAAATAAAATTATCACCTTTCACTGCAGAGTTCTTTTCCATCAAGTTCATATACAGCATCATCCGCATCCCTGGGATCTTCAAATTCCTAAAACACAAACATATACATAATGCTTAACACTGCTTTAAAAGTCTATTCTACAACACATTAAAACCACTAAATGCCTGTGAAAGAGTATGTTAATGACAACAGCATATAGATTAAGCCCAATCAAAAAGGGACCGGAAATGATTTCTCCAGCCCGGAGTGAAATTCTTTTCTCCTTTAAGAAAACTGACTACCTTAAGAATGCATATGTCCCAAACATACTCTATTGGGACTCAAAAAACTCAAAAGCACTGCTTATAACAATCTTTACCCACTAACAATAGATATTTCAACCAGTTGTAAACACTTACCACAAAACCAAAGCCTCTTTTCAGATCAATATCTCTTATTCGTCCATACCCCTTGAAGAATCTTTCCACGTCTTTCTCCCTGGCCGCCGGATTTAGCCTCCCGATGAATACTCGACAGCCACTCATGTCCGGCTAGTACTTTCTGTCAGGAAATAAATTCAATTGAGATAGTACCAGTGAATGTCAGAGGAATGCCTGGTCAAGGGACCAAAAACATAAACAGCATAAAATAAAATGTTTACCCGGTGATGTTATAAACAAGATTGCCAAGAGTGCCTCTTATTAGGCCGGGTCCCTTGCAGACAAAATTAAAACTCGGCTCCCAACACGATCCTTCCCTGGGCCCAGACCGCAGCAACCGCAACGCCCACTGCCGCCTCTGGAACTGCGCAGCCGCACACTGTCCCCGGCTCTTCTGGCCCCCTCCCATCTGCCGCAGTTAGGAAAGGCCGAGAAGTGCGGGCGGAGCCGACCCCGCCCTCCGCAAGGCCAGCCCAATGACGACGGGCTGCACGCGCGTCGCCGCCTCCCGGGAGCGTCACAGCGGGTGGAAGCCGGAACCTCGCGACGCCACCGCCGCGCCTGCGCAGACGGCGGCGGGTGGCCGCGGAGCAGCCACAAAATGGCGGCCTCGGAGCCGGCGGTGGGGGGAACCACGCGTGCCAAGCCCCCCGTTCCCTCCCCCTCTCCCGACCCCACCGCTCCGGATCACTGTACCCACCCTGGGACAGCCCCGACCACACCCCGAGCAAAGGTCTCGGCCCACTACTCCCGGGTTTCAGACAGTGAAATAAAAAGGCAGGGAGGGGCGCACGACCCCTCTGTAAAAACGACCCTGCCCAGGACCGCCCTTCCACCTTCAGGTCCCCTCACACAATACCCAAAGGGAGACGTGCCCCAGCGCCCACCTCGAATAAACTGCGCTCATTGGACGCCGTCCTCCGCACAGAGAGCAGCCCTGACCACTCGCGATCTGAGCGGCCATGAAGAAGCCTCGATCCGAGAAGCCTTTCCCTCAAAGTGAGCCACTCACCTACCGGACAGGATCTTTGGCAGCTGAGACACAGAGAGGTCCGTAGTCTGCGATAGAGCCGGCCGCCTCCCCGCAGACCAGGACTCAACTCGTCTACGTCTCTCCACAACTGACGCACTTAGCTGCTCTGGCGTCCCACAAAATGGAGGGCGCGTCCCTGCGTCACTTCCGGGACCGCCCTTGACAACACCCCTTGGGTCGGGGGACAGAGGTGTCCGCGGGGCGGGGCCTCTTTACGGTGCTGGCCCCAGTGACCCTGAGTCGAGGTGGGCGGGACTGAGGGGCGGGGTGTGGTATGGGCGTGGCCGTCAGGTGCTCGGGGCTGGGAGGCCATGATCCAGAATGTTCGCACCTCCTAGGCAATGACGTTCGGTTCATCATTACTCCCCCATAAAACTACCGTAAGGCAAATGGTCACCTTTTTTATCTGAAGTTTTTTTTTAATACCCGAAAGAGTACTGGGTGAAAGGAACTGGGGCTTTGCAAAATATGTCTGACCATCTCTGACCCCTTGTTCCTTAGCTTCCTGCATAATGTTTTTTATAAAAGAAATCAGTCTTTCAATTGCAATTATTCTCTGCATTCTGTGATGAATATGGAAGCAACATCTTGTGAATTCACTCACTAAACATTATTTTTGCTGCAATGAGAGTAATCTGAAAAATATTTTCTGGGGTGAAAAACAAGAATAACGGTGCTATCACCATTTAAAAAGTTGCTGCTCTTAGGCCGAAGTGGTGTGATTTTCTTCAGTATTAATTTTTTAATACAGTATCTTGACTTATTTAACGTTAAAAAGTTTCTGACTTCTATAAAGGTAATTGGTCTTGAGTAGTGCCTAGTGACTTAATCTATTGTATTTTAAACCATTTGTCTTCTGCAGTGATTGTTTCTTCTGTGAAAACTATTGAATAAGTCTCCCTACTAGATTTTCTGACCAGCTTCTCCAATAAAAAACGTCATATTTCATGAGTAGAATTACTCTCCCTTCTATGTGATCCAGCGGTAGTCTGTGTACACCCCAATAATTCCTTCAACACTGACATAAAGAAGATATGTGTTATTCATGTTTTGTTTTCCAGAAATGCTTAGCATAGAAAAGACTCAATATTTGTAGAACTGGGTTTACATTAGCATTTTTTTCTCAAGTGTTCCTATTGCTGTATTAATGTTTCAACAAAATGACTTGGCATCCTTTTTCTAAGATAGCCGAGTAGCAAATCTATAGTAAAGGAAAAAAGATGCAGAGATATAAGATTAAAGTTTATCAAATCATCTCTTTGGGAGACTTTCAGCATAACTGAAATGTTTCCTTCATTACATCCCTGGTTTTATCTAACCGGTAATTTAAAAAAAACCCACCTCAACCTGTGTCACTTGTTAAAGCTGCCCCATCTCACCTTTCCTAAGCCAATGTATTTAGCTATAGACCAAGTAGTTTCTTGCTGTTTGGTTTTTTGGCCACACCTCGAAGCATGCTGGATCTCGGTTGTGAAATGTCATTTCTGCAACCAAGAATCAAACCCATGTCCCCTGTAGTGAAAGCCTGGAGTCTTAATCACTGGACCGACAGCAGAGTTCCAAAAGCAGGTAGTTTTTACACTCTGAGGTGCCACTTTCTCAAGCTCTCATTCACCTACAGCCAGACCTCCACCCCACCTCTCCACTGAACTGCTTTCAATGTTCATCATCAATCCAACTACAAAATCCAGCAGCCTCTTTACAATTTTCAGCCTCCTTAATGAAAGCTGCCATTCATTTTCCCTTACTGTGCACCACACATAGTGCTTGGGGCTTTGGATTGATCAGCCAATTCAGCCTTTGTACAACTCTCTGTTGTCAGTTCATATCCTTTTTTTTTTTTTTTTAATATGTTGAAACCAAAGCTCAAAGTTACACAGCTGGAAATGGTAGGACCTTGATTCAGCCCCAGGCACCTTTTCTAAGTCTGTGGATCTAAAGGATTTTCTTTCTAAAGTTAAATGATGTACTCAAAGGGAAATTCAAAAACCTATAGCATTTTTTTAAATCAGGAGAGCAAATTCACATCATGGACTAGTAACTTCACCTATATTTTTGTCTCTGTGTTACAAAGATATGAGCTAGAAGATGTAAATGGATTCAGCATCAACTCTTACTATCAAGGACCAAAGCATCTAGTCTGTGTTACAGGTGACATCCACAGGGGAAGCAGGTGAGCCCATTAGTGAAATGTGCAGACCTGGAATCAGATGTGTTGGAATTTCAGGCCCAACACTTAGTATGGGAAGCTCCAGAGAATAAAATAGGGCCTGGCATACCACAGGTCCTCCAACCATATTTGCAGAGGAGAGAATGCATGACTTTCAGCATGGTGCTGGGCCTTTCTAAGCCTCAGTTTTCACGTGTGAGAAATAGGTCAAAGATGGAGAAGCTCTACACAGTCAATAAAAACAAGTCCAGGAGCTGACTGTGGCTCAGATCATGAACTCCTTATTGTCAAATTCAGACTGAAATTGAAGAAAGTAGGGAAAACCACTAGACCATTCAGGTATGACCTAAATCAAATCCCTTATGATTATACAGTGAAAGTGAGAAATAGATTTAAGGGCCTAGATCTGATAGAGTGCCTGATGAACTATGGACAGAGGTTCATGACATTGTACAGGAGAGAGGGATCAAGACCATCCCCATGGAAAAGAAATGCAAAAAAGCAAAATGGCTGTCTGGGGAGGCCTTACAAATAGCTGTGAAAAGAAGAGAAGCGAAAAGCAAAGGACAAAAGGAAAGATTTAAGCATCTGAATGCAGAGTTCCAAAGAATAGCAAGAAGAGATAAGAAAGCCTTCTTCAGCGATCAGTGCAAAGAAATAGAGGAAAACAACAGAATGGGAAAGACTAGAGATCTCTTCAAGAAAATTAGAGATACCAAGGGAACATTTCATGCAAAGATGGGCTCGATAAAGGACAGAAATGGTATGGACCTAACAGAAGCAGAAGATATTAAGAAGAGGTGGCAAGAATACACAGAAGAACTGTACAAAAAAGATCTTCATGATCCAGATAATCACGATGATGTGATCACTCACCTAGAGCCAGACATCCTGGAATGTGAAGTCATGTAGGCCTTAGGAAGCATCACTATGAACACAGCTAGTGGAGGTGATGGAATTCCAGTTGAGCTATTCCAAATCCTGAAAGATGATGCTGTGAAAGTGTTGCACTCAATATGCCAGCAAATTTGGAAAACTCAACAGTGGCCACAGGACTGGAAAAGGTCAGTCTCTCATTCCAATCCCAGAGAAAGCTCAAACGACTCTACAATTGCACTCATCTCACATGCTAGTAAAGTAATGCTCAAAATTCTCCAAGCCAGGCTTCAGCAATACATGAACCGCGAACTTCCTGATGTTCAAGCTGGTTTTAGAAAAGGCAGAGGAACCAGAGATCAAGCCAACATCCGCTGGATCGTGGAAAAAGCAAGAGAGTTCCAGAAAAGCATCTATTTCTGCTTTATTGACTAGGCCAAAGCCTTTGACTGTGTGGATCACAATAAACTGTGGAAAATTCTGAAAGAGATGGGAATACCAGACCACCTGACCTGCCTCTTGAGAAATCTGTATGCAGGTCAGGAAACAACAGTTAGAACTGGACATGGAACAACAGACTGGTTCCAAATAGGAAAAGGAGTACGTCAGGGCTGTGTACTGTCACCCTGCTTATTTAACTTATATGCAGAGTACATCATGAGAAACGCTGGACTGGAAGAAACACAAGCTGGAATCAAGACTGCCGGGAGAAATATCAATCACCTCAGATATGCAGATGATACCACCCTTATGGCAGAAAGTGAAGAGGAACTAAAAAGTCTCTTGATGAAAGTGAAAGTGGAGAGTGAAAAAGTTGGCTTAAGGCTCAACATTCAGAAAACGAAGATCATGGCATCCGGTCCCATCACTTCATGGGAAATAGATGGGGAAACAGTGGAAACATGGCGACTTTGTTTTTCTGGGCTCCAAAATCACTGCAGATGGTGACTGCAGCCATGAAATTAAAAGACGCTTACTCCTTGGAAGGAAAGTTATGACCAACCTAGATAGCATATTCAAAAGCAGAGACATTACTTTGCCAACAAAGGTTCGTCTAGTCAAGGCTATGGTTTTTCCAGTGGTCATGTATGGATTTGAGAGTTGGACTGTGAAGAAGGCTGAGTGCCGAAGAATTGATGCTTTTGAACTGTGGTGTTGGAGAAGACTCTTGAGAGTCCCTTGGACTGCAAGGAGATCCAACCAGTCCATTCTGAAGGAGATCAGCCCTGGGACTTCTTTGGAAGGAATGAAGCTAAAGCTGAAACTCCAGTACTTTGGCCACCTCATGAGAAGAGTTGACTCATTGGAAAAGACTCTGATGCTGGGAGGGATTGGGGGCAGGAGGAGAAGGGGACAACAGAGGATGAGATGGCTGGATGGTATCACTGACTCGATGGACGTGAGTCTGAGTGAACTCCGGGGGTTGGTGATGGACAGGGAGGCCTGGTGTGCTGCAATTCATGGGGTCGAGAAGAGTCGGACACGACTGAGCGACTGAACTGAACTGAATAGTAGTTAATTCATAAGATGATCATGAGGATTAGGTGGGATAATGCATGTAAGGTATTTGATCCAGTGCCTGGTGCACTCCTCACGTTTCAGCTCTAATGAGTGATCCAGGCGGCCCTCTCAAGTCAGAAGGGACAATGATCACAGGGGAGTTTAAACTGCTGAAACAAGGGGACCCAGCAAGACAGAAGCTTAGGTTCTTATTCATGACCCCAAATCCTTTGCAGGTAAAATATAAAAGACAAACCTCCCAAAGTCAAACAGTTCATAGCATTTATAAAAGAGAGAAAGAACTGGACAAGGGCCATTTCTCCCCAAGAGCTGCCTCCCAGTGTTGGTTGTCCTCTACACCTACTCCAGCCAACAAGCTGTCAGGAACTGGGGACTGGCCAAGTAGCGGGCTCTTTACGTCTCTGATATCCAGAGGGAAGCCTCCTCATAATGGTAGCGCTGTGATCCTATAGACATGGTACCTTTATAATAGAGGGCTGGACACCACAGCTTTCTTTCCACCATGTGAGGACATAGCAAGAAATCCCTTTAGCAAGCCAGGAGGAGGGCTCTCACCAGAACCTGACCACTGCTGGGACCAATCTCTGGAACTGTGAGAAAATAAATATTTGTTGTTTAAGCACTCAGGAAAAAAAATTAAAAAGGAAGCCTCAGAATATCAATTCTCCAAATACTGATTCCTAACGAACCATTGTGGTGGGGCCCACATGTTAGTGACTAAGGTTCTTGGCCTTCTTAATTAATAGAAATTGATAGAAATTCAGTCAATGCTTTATTGGGGCCCCTGCTGCAGCAGGAGTGCACAAGAACAAACATGTTCCCTTGCTCACTTGCTGAGTGGGGTGAGCTTGTTCCTTATGGGGTGAGGGTAGGGGCAGGTCTAGGAGTCCCACCAAAGGGGCGGCTTAGGTGGTTGGCCCACCCCTTTGGTGGTGTTGAGTGCAGGGGGCGTGTGGAAGTACATTGCTTTTTCTCCCAACATCCTGTTTTTTGCTCCAGGCTCTTCAGAAGTGGCAGTTGGCCTTTTTGTTCTTTTTGTATCTCGTTTTCCATAATTTGCCCCAATTGCCCACGCACACGATTATTTTTAGTCCCTTATAGTTTATTTGTATTTTGTTGTGGAGGAGATGTTTGTCCAAGTGCAAGCACTGCAGCAAAGAGTCCCAGGTTAGAGGACCCAGGCTGGAAGAGACTCCGTCCCCCATAGCAGTCCTAATCCTGGCAATGATTCCTTCCCTAGTACAATAATTAGAGTCAAGTCACATAGGACCAATCCAGTGAAGAACGGTTGACATTTGTCTGTTTGATAAATCAAAGTACCCTGAAGTAGGTCAGGTTTAGTCCGAAAGAAATGGCTTACTCTCAGATAAAGAGTTGTGGAAGAAAACGGGAAGCTTCTTCCTGATCTCTGTACCTCAGATAAGCAATCTCCTGACTTAAGAGCTTTGATATTGAGTATTTAATTCAAATGGCCTTGGATAAGGAGAATTGGGTCAGATATCCTGCTGGTGAAGCAATTAGACATCCTATGGAGCAAGGTGGAAATCTCACTGCATCCACAGTGAGATACTATTAGGAACCAGAGCAGCAGAAACTTGGATCCTGATGACCAGGACAAGCCCAGTACCTCCAGTATTAGCACATAAGAACTGGTGCGGCTACTGGGTCTAGGTCTGGGGCTTCCAGGTGATCTTGAAGTGTGTGTGTGTGTGTGTGTGTGTGTGCGCGCATATGCGCGCGCACGCACACACACGAGCTCAGTTGTGTCCATGTCTTTGCAACCCCATGGACTGTAGCCCTCCAGGCTCCTCTGACCATGGATTTTTCCAGGCTAGAATACTGGAGTGGGTTGCCATTTCCTTCTCCAGGGGATCTTCCCGACCCAGGCATTGAGCCCCCGTCTCTTGTGCCTCCTGCTCTAGCAGGCAGACTCTTTACCACTGCGACACCTTAAGGAGGCTGATTCTAGTTTTCTCTGATGGTTTTCACCACCCTAATTCCTGATTACAACTCATATGCTCCTAGACCCTCTTCAGAACAGCAGGGTACATGGTATAAATAGTTGAATGTTGTATAAAATGGAAGCAAGGAAAGAAGAGGCTGGATATAGAGACAGAGACCATAATGGTGGGTTTCAACTACCATGTTAATGAGCTTGGACTTTGTCTAGAGGAAACTGAGTAGATGTTGCAAGATTTTATGCAAGAAGAAAATATGATCAGATTTATGTTTTAGAAGGGGAGGACTCAGAGGGACAGTGGCCACAATCAGAACTTTTTATATGGCAAGGAACAGAAACCCTGGTACAACCATCTTAATAAAATGAGTTTACCTATTGGCTAGTATAACTGAGCAAGAAGGGGAGGTCTTAGAGGGACAGCGGCCACAATCAGAACTTTTATATGGCAAGGAACAGAAACCCTGGTACAACCATCTTAATAAAATGAATTTATCTATTGGCTAATATAACTGAGCAATTTATAGACAGGCCCTGCGGTAGGCTTGGTTGGATCCAGAGTTCAAGAGAATCTCTGGCATCCTTCTTTTGGCTCAACGTCCTTTGAGAATCAGTTTCATCCCCAGGCAGGCTCACCTTGTGTTAGCAAGATGCTAGAAGACCTAGCCTCACAGCCTCACTTCACCAAGGCCAGAGGAAGGGAGAGCATATTTTCCAGGATCTTCCACTGAAGCATCTTAGATCCTCACAGAATCCCTAGCAAACACTTCCCTATGTCTCACTGCCTTTCATTTGGGTCATCTGCTCATCCCTAACCCTATCACTAAGACCAGAGTGACTGGATGTTAGTCTGAGCCAGCAACTATAGCAGAAGACCAAGGATTCATTGGCTTATGACAAATATTCATTTCTCACAATTCTGGAAGCTGAAAGTCAAAGAACAGGATCCCAGCATGGTCAGATTCTCAGTGAGAACCCTCTTCTAGCTGTGTCCTCATAGGGCCTTCCTTGGTGTGAGCGCAGAGAAAGAGCGAGCCTGTGCCTTCTTTCTTTTTATAAGGGCACTAATCCCATCATGTTCCCTTGGTATCTCTAATTTTCTTGAAGAGATCTCTAGTCTTTCCCATTCTATTGTTTTCCTCTATTTCTTTGCACTGATCGCTGAGGAAGGCTTTCTTATCTCTCCTTGCTATTCTTTGGAACTCTGCATTCAAATGCTTATATCTTTCCTTTTCTCCTTTGATTTTCGCTTCTCTTCTTTTCACAGCTATTTGTAAGGCCTTCCCAGACAGCCATTTTGCTTTTTTGCATTTCTTTTCCATGGGGATGGTCTTGATTCCTGTGTCCTGTACAATGTCATGAACCTCCATCTATAGTTCATCAGGCACTCTATCTATCAGATTGAGTCCCTTAAATCTATTTCTCACTTCCACTGTATAATCATAAGGGATTTGATTTAGGTCATACCTGTTGGTCTAGTGGTTTTCCCTACTTTCTTCAATTTCAGTCTGAATTTGGCAATAAGGAGTTCATGATCTGAGCCACAGTCAGCTCCCGGTCTTGTTTTTGCTGACTGTAGAGCGCTTCTCCATCTTTGGCTGCAAAGAATATAATCAAACTGATTTCGGTGTTGACCATCTGGTGATGACCATGTATAGAGTCTTCTGTTGTGTTGTTGGAAGAGGGTGTTTGCTATGACCAGTGCGTTCTCTTGGCAAAACTCTATTAGTCTTTGCCCTGCTTCATTCCGTACTTCACGGCCAAATTTGCCTGTTACTCCAGGTGTTTCTTGACTTCCTACTTTTGCATTCCAGTCCCCTATAATGAAAAGGACATCTTTTTTGGGTGTTAGTTCTAAAAGGTCTTGTAGGTCTTCATAGAACCATTCAACTTCAGCCTCTTCAGCGTTACTTGTTGGGGTATAGGCTTGGATTACTGTGATATTGAATGGTTTGCCTTGGAAATGAACAGAGATCATTCTGTCGTTTTTGAGATTGCATCCAAGTGCTGCATTTCCGACTCTTTTGTTGACCAGGATGGCTACTCCATTTCTTCTAAGGAATTCCTGCCTGCAGTAGTAGATATAATGGTCATTTGAGTTAAATTCACCCTTTCCAGTCCATTTTAGTTCACTGATTCCTAGAATGTCGACATTCACTCTTGCCATCTCTTGTTTGACCACTTCCAATTTGCCTTGATTCATGGACCTGACATTCCAGGTTCCTATACAATATTGCTCTTTACAGCATTGGACCTTGTTTCTATCACCAGTCAGATCCACAACTGGGTATTGTTTTTGCTTTGGCTCCATCCCTTCATTCTTTCTGGAGTTATTTCTCCACTGATCTCCAGTAGCATATTGGGCACCTACCAACCAGGGGAGTTCCCCTTTCAGTATCCTATCATTTTGCCTTTTCATAATGTTCATGGTGTTCTCAAGGAGATCCAACCAGTCCATCCTAAAGGAGATCAGTCCTGGGTGTTCATTGGAGGGACTGATGCTGAAGCTGAAACTCCAATACTTTGGCCACTTCATGCGAAGAGTTGACTCATTGGAAAAGCTCTGATGCTGGGAGGGATTGGGGGCAGGAGGAGAAGGGGACAACAGAGGATGAGATGGCTGGATGGCATCACTGACTCGATGGACATGAGTTTGAGTGAACTCCGGGAGTTGGTGATGGACAGGGAGGCCTGGCGTGCTGCGATTCATGGGGTCACAAAGAGTCGGACACAACTGAGCAACTGAACTGAACTGAACTGAATCCCATCATGAGGGCCCCACTCTCATGACCTAATCTAACACTGATTATCTCTCAAAGTCCTCACCTCCAGATACCATCACATTGGAGGATAGGGTTTCAATATATGAATTTCAGAGGAACACAGAGATTCAGTCCATAGCAAAATATGCTGATACAGACCTTCATTAAACAGGACCCACACTACAAATGGGGACCCTCACCAGAAAAGGGGGTGAGGCAACTCCACTCAAACTGTAGCTAACAGTGAGGGAGAGGTGGTTCCCCAAAGGAAAAGCAAGAGTTCATTTTACCCAACAGAGAGGATAAATGGATGCTGTGGTAGCCAACTCCCGAGATGGCCCCCGGGCCTCACATCTTGATATTCACATACACTCTTCTACATATACCAGGTTTGGTCTATATGACCAATAGAATATGGCCAAAGTGAAAATGCTGGAAATTCAGTTCTAAAATATTATGGGGTTTTTTCTATTTCTTTAATTTTATACCTGAATGAGATGATGAATATTCACTAAACTATGATAATCATTTTATGATGTATGTAAGTGAAATTGTTATGCTGCACACCTTAACCTTATTCAGTGCTGTATGTGAATTATACCTCAATAAAACTGGAAGGAAAAAGGCAAAAAATCATTAATGAGAAATAAAAACACAGGCTTCCCTGGTAGCTCAGTGGTAAAGAATCTACTTGCCAGTGCAAGAGACAGGGGTTCAATCCCTGGTCATGGAAGATCCCACAGGCCACAGAACGACTACACCCATGAGCCATGACTGTTGAGCCTGTACTCTAGCCTATTT
>NW_011494811.1:2072270-2076459 GCF_000754665.1 Bison bison bison
TGAGCCTGTACTCTAGAGCCAGGGAACTACAACTACTGTGTCCACACCCTGCAACTACTGAAGCCCACCCACCCTAGAGCCTGTGCTCCAAAACGAGAGACACCACCACAGTGAGAAGCCTGAACACCATAACCAGAGAAAGCCCCACAGCAAAGAACACCCAGCACAGCGAAAAATAGAATAAATTTTAAAAATATTTTTAAAAAAAGAAGTAAAAGCATAACAAAGATTTACTATGTAACACAGGGAGCAATATTCAATATCTTGTAGTAACCTATACATAATGGAAAATAATCTGAATATATATATATTAAACTGAATCACTTTGCTGTATACTGAAACTAACACAGTATTGTAAATCAACTGTATTTCAATTTTAAAAAAGAAACGAACTTAATTTTTAAGATTTTATTTTGTATCTACACATAATATAATAAATATATATTTTGGGGGCTGCAGTGGTCTTGGTTGCTGCACTGAGGCTTTCTCTAATTGTGGTGAGCAGGGTCCACTTTACATTGTGGTGCAGTGGCTTCTCTGGTTTCAGAGCATGGCCCTAGAGTGTAGGCTCAGTAGCTGTGGCTCCACAGCATGTAGGATCTTCCTGGACCAGGGATTGAACCATGCCGCCTGCATTGGCAGGTGGATTCTTAACCACTGGACCACCAGTGAAGTCCCTTATTGTGTTTTTCTCTAATTATGTTGTTTAAAACATAATTAGCATTCCATCTAGAATGCTCTCTCTCTCTCTCTCTCTCTCACACACACACACACACACACACACCACTTCCTTTGGGGGAAGGCAGTTGCCAAATTGTGACCCTCAGACAACCTATTGGGAGGGTGACTGAAGACCCCAACCAACAGCCATAAGGGAAGGGAGGCCTCCCAACAACCACGTGGGTGAGCCTGGAAGCAGCTCCTTCAGCCCTAATCAAGCCTTGAGATGACTACAGCCCTAGCTGACAGCTTGACTGCAGCCTTGGAAATGACCCTCAAAACCACCCAGCCAAGCCTCTCCCAAATTCCTACTCCTCAGAAACTATGGGAGATAATATTTTTTTGTGGTCTGAAACTACTAAGTTTTGGGTAGTTGGTCACATAGCAGTAGATAACACGGATGATGAGGCAAAATCAGCAGTTGTGCATTAAGTCAATTATGGGATTGATGGGGCAATAGTAGAGGAAGGGGCAAATTATAACAACTTGGGAACTGATTTAATGTGGAGGGTAGGGGCCATAAGGATCAAATTTCACTTCCAGGCTGTATTATGGGCACAGAAGAGGATACAGGATAAAGGGGTAAAGCCTATGTGCTTGCTCAGGTTAGTTTCATTGGAACATCCTGGGAGGAGAGTCCATGAGCAGCAGGATCCATATAGGTCTGAAGTATAGGAGACAGATACAGGAGAGAGCAGTTTCTAAGATCACGTTAAAAGGAATCCTCATGTATGTGAACAAGAAAATAAAAATAATCACCCAGGTTTTTGATGAGGCAAAGACATGAAGGGAGTATTTTGTGAACAAATTTAAGAATGTGTTCACCTTGGAAGGATCTTTCCGGTGACTAGTGGGGGAAAGGCATCAGCCCAGAAAATCCCAAGCACGAACACCGTGAGAACAAGGGTTAGGGGAGACTAGATGACCAGAGGCCGACAATCTGGGCTGGGGCCAAGGGTATAGGAATAGGACTATTGACTGATTGACTGTTCAGTCTCTGAATCGTGTCCAACTCACGGACTTCAGCACTCCAGGCTTCCCCGATCTCCCCAGGTTTCTCAAATCCATGTGTGCTGGGGTCCAGCCCCAGCAGGATCTAGGGATTCCCTCAGGAGGACGGTGTCGGCGATTAGGAATAGATACAAAAGAAGAGAAAGAGGCTTGATCTTCCTTGGTTTACACAGAAAGCCAATAAAGCCCCTGTGTTCCTGCCTCCTGACTCCTGACTCCTGTTCAGGAGCCATCCTGAAAGAAGAACAGAGAGAGAAAAGGAGAGAAAAGGAAAAAAAGAATGACACTGGGAGACCAAGCTCTGATGAAGCCGGGTCTGTAACTTTATTTTCAAAAGGAGCTTTTATACCCTAAGTTACACATTTCCAGAAGTAAAAGATACAGAGTTATACAGAGTCAGCTCAACATTACATCAGTTTCACCTTTATCAAAACCAGGACATTTTCTGCATAGCTTTTCATAAACAAGGGTCTTATGTTGTGCACATCATCTTCTGGCCCTGTGGCCTGCTAACATTTTGTAACTCTTTCTTGATAAAGGTTGGTCACCCAGAAAACCTGCTTTCCCTTTATCTTTCCAGTCTGCAGTCCCCCTCAGGAAACAGAGCTACATTCTTATGGAGCAAAGGGCAGTGGGTTACAACAAAGAAAGAACTTATTAACTCAAGGGTCTTATGTTGCTAATGCCAAGGCTGCTGCTTGTTTTCCTTGCATACCAACTATTTTTGCTGATGCACTCCCAGGCGCACATTGGGCAAAGGACAAGGAAACTCGGTAGCAAACATTGGCTCAACAATGCAGTATTATTTTAATAAAGCTTTTTTATCGCTCGAAGGTTATGCTTGGGGTGTTGTAAACAATCATGTGCGTTAGTTTCAAGAGTGTGGATAAACCTGCCAGGTAAGCTAAAATAGTAACAGAGGGTTTAAAGTAAAAATGCTCCTTTCAAGCCCAGGAGACTTAGTAACTAGAGCCCTAAGTTGATTTTCTTCAGAGAAAGGAGGTCAGGGATAGCCCCCTGTAAATGTCAGAAGAGTTGGTGAAAGGCATAATATAATAAACAGTAGACAGACAGATTTTAGTTTCGGGGTAGATGCTCGAGCAGATCCAGGGAATCCCTCTGAATCCCGTTCTGCCTTTGCCTGTCAGGTCCTCTCCGCATGACCTTTGTCATGGGTGGGATCTCCCGTGGTGGCTCCCAGCACATGTGCATTGAGTTGGTGATGCTATCTAACCATCTCATGCTCTGCCACCCTCTTCTCCTTTTGCCTTCAACCTTTCCCGGCACCAGGGTCTTTTCCAATGAATCCACTCTTCACATTGGGTGGCCAAAGTATTGGGATAGCGCTACTTTGCCTTCAAATTCAGGCAGGACCCTGGCCCAGTAGAGTGTGTCTACTTTTCACCTGGTGCATTTGCTTGTGTCACCACGGCTCAGACACTCTGGATCCATCCATCAAAAATGCATTCTTGTTTAACTGCATTTAACGTATAATTATTTGTAAATACCTGGTCCTTCTGGTTGTTATCATAAAGCATGTTAAGTGTATTTTCAGTGTTTCACTCAATAAGTCTTTTGCTCATCTTGACATGGCCTGGAGCCTGGGCTGTAGTCCCCATGGCTCAAAGGCATCGCTCCTGTCTCTAAACTCCTGTGGTGCTTCATCTTTGTAGGTGTCCTCTAGCAGCTGCCACAGGCTGCCTTAGAGCATTATTTGTGGGAAATTATAAGCTCTTTGTTTTAATTCCAAAGAAGGGCAATACCAAAGAATGCTCGAACTACTGCACAATTGCACTCATCTCACACGCTAGTAAAGTAATGCTCAAAATTCTCCAAGCCAGGCTTCAGCAATACATGAACCGCGAACTTCCTGATGTTCAAGCTGGTTTTAGAAAAGGCAGAGGAACCAGAGATCAAATTGCTAACATACGCTGGATCATGGAAAAAGCAAGAGAGTTCCAGAAAAACATCTATTTCTGCTTTATTGACTAGGCCAAAGCCTTTGACTGTGTGGATCACAATAAACTGTGGAAAATTCTGAAAGAGATGGGAATACCAGACCACCTGACCTGCCTCTTGAGAAATCTGTATGCAGGTCAGGAAGCAAGGACAGTGGAACAACAGACTGGTTCCAAATAGGAAAAAGAGTACATCAAGGCTGTATATTGTCACCCTGCTTATTTAACTTCTATGCAAAGTACATCATGAGAAACGCTGGACTGGAAGAAACATAAGCTGGAATCAAGATTGCCAGGAGAAATATCAATCGCCTCAGATAGCAGATGACACCACCCTTATGGCAGAAAGTGAAGAGGAACTAAAAAGCCTCTTGAAGAAAGTGAAAGAGAAGACTGAAAAATTTGGCTTAAAGCTCAACATTCAGAAAACGAAGATCATGGCATCTGGTCCCATCACTTCATGGGAAATAGATGGGGAAACAGTGGAAACAGTGTCTGAG
>NW_011494811.1:2076748-2085755 GCF_000754665.1 Bison bison bison
AGAAGACTCTTGAGAGTCCCTTGGACTGCAAGGAGATCCAACCAGTCCGTTCTAAAGGAGATCAGTCCTGGGTGTTCATTGGAAGGAATGATGCTAAAGCTGAAACTCCAATACTTTGGCCACCTCATGAGAAGAGTTGACTCATTGGAAAAGACTCTGATGCTGGGAGGGATTGGGGGCAGGAGGAGAAGGGGATGACAGAGGATGAGATGGCTGGATGGCATCACTGACTGGATGGACGTGAGTCTGGGTGAACTCCGGGAGTTGGTGATGGACAGGGAGGCCTGGCGTGCTGTGATTCATGGGGTCGCGAAGAGTCGGACATGACTAAGCGACTGAACTGAACTGAACTGATAAGCTCTTTGATATTACAGACCCTGTTCTATAAACCTTTGCAGCCCACTCGATGAGATGCACAATTCCCCGTGTGCAGTCAATTGTAAGAACCAGCTTGCATAAGACATCACTTGCACTGGCTGACCAGTGCCCACTCCTTGTTGTTGGGGAGCAGCACATCCTGACCTCACAGTACATTCTCTCAGCAATTGTACTGCTCAGCCTGGAGCTCCCCGCGGGTATCGCAAATGTACCCATCACCCATCAATGGGGTTCTCTCCACCACAGGAATTTAGAGTTTTGAGCTGAAACACCCCACGCTGAGGCATCTTCACGGCAGGCTGTCAGAAAGAAGTCGGTTTCCCAGTCTGTGGCTGACATACCCAGAGCTGCCCTGATGCCAGCACCTCCTGAAACTGGTTCGAACTTCCTAAATTTTAGGAGATACCCCAACACCTTCCAGAAAGTTCCTCTTTGTATTTCAGCTAGCTCAAGTTGCTTTCTGTAACTTGAGCACAAAGTAGCTTAACAAGCAACATTATCAAGCAAGCCTCAAATACAGGCTCATCCCTACAGATTCAGCAGCGTCTCATGAAATCCCAGGAGGAGAATGTGCCCACGTAAGAGGAGTCTGGAAACAGGAAGTGGGAACTGTCAAGAACTCAGAAAGTCTCCCTTTCCCCTATCTGTTTTTTGGTTTTGTTTCGTTTCTTCCCCTCTGGCAGCCTGGCTTTCCCTACCTCTTGATTCATACAGCAGAAGAAGGCCCCGCCCACCATGTCACCCAGTTTTGGTATCTCCTCCACCCACAAGCAGAACCCAGCATGAAGGTGAAACCTCTTCATCCCAATTCCAAGTTTCCTGGAGAGGAAAATCTGATTAGCGCATTTTGGATGAGATGTCTGTCCTGATCCCCTCAGAGAAGATGAGTCACATGGCACAAGCACGGCCGTCAGAGAGCCCACCTCATAAAAGAGTCTGTAAGCTAGGATGACACCCCGCATGTTGAACTAGCAAGCAGTTCGACTTCAAAATGGCCCAGTGTGCCCTGGATTTAACTCACAACCACCCACCACTCTTCTACCGGAGCCGGCCAAACCAGCTTATCTATCTTCCTACACCAGGCTCTCTTTGGGCAAGGGTGTGTGAAACCATCCCACCCGCCTGAGTCCTGCCTGTTTTCCTAGCTATGTCTAACTAGAAAGATAACCTAATAATTACCTACTATACTGGGTAGCATTCAGAAATAAGTGGGGGCCTGCCATGTGCCAAGTGTTGTACCAGGGGTTTCGTGGACTTATCTCCTTCGACCTTCACCTTAACCCTAAGATGCATATTGCTGGACCTATTGTATAGGAGAGGAGCTATGTCCCAAGAGGTCTATTTCCCAAGTTTGACAACTTGGGAATCACAGTGCAGGATTCAAACCCCTAGTTGGTCTAACCTCTTTTCACGGCCAAGGTCACCTTCAGTATGGCTCAGAGGGGTAGGTAGAGCGCACTCAGGTGCCTCAGCAAGCAGAAGTTGAGGGTGAAATTGAGTTCAGACGGAAGGGCTCAGGCACTGGGAGACTTGCTTCCTTTCTGAGTCGGACATGACTCCCCCAAGTCCTAACTCACACACTGCCCCTCTGACCCCACCTTCCCCAGGAAAGCAGAACCAGTAAGGAGCAGAGTTAACATGATGGAACAACAGGGTTGAAGACCTGTACAGTGACTTCTCTTTAGGAGCATTGCCTGTCCCAGGAAGACTTGAAAGGCCAAATGTAGGGCAACTGTCAATCATAATACATTTATGATTTAGTACAGCTCACATTTATGGTGTGCTCACTGCTCCTGACACTGTGCTCAGAACATCCTGTGCATTCAGTCACTGAAACTTTGCAACAAAACAAGTTTCTGTAAGAGAAGACCAAGGCTTAGAGAAAGTAACCTCCAAAGGTCGCACAACAAGTAAATATTTGAACTCAAGTTGTTTTTCTCAGAGAGCTCAAATGTTTACTACCATGACAAAGCAATAAATACTGGATATGTGCTGAAGAAAAATTTAAGGACATACCCAGAGAAGTTAAAGCAAAGAATTTGTCACATAAAGGGGGAGGATGAGGCCGAGAAACCGTTTTCCCATGGAGGGGAAACCAGCTGAACTGAGAGGCAGCTCTGGGTGCGAGGCGCTCCAGAACACTCCTGGGAGCAACTTCCACCTTCTCACCAGTGGGTCGAGTTATTTTTACACCATTCTCATCTGCAGCAGCTACTGCATCTGGCTTGTATGTGAATGCCTGGGGCAGGTGAAACCCTGGGGGACACACCCAGACTTCCCAAGGGATATCTGGGCACTAAATTCCACTTTAAGAGATCCATCTGCCATTCGGCATCCTTGTCTTGGTCAATGTGGGCTGCTCTAACAGAATACCACAGATTGAGTGGCTTTTAAACAAATATTTATTTCTCACTGTTCTGGAGGCTGGGAAGTCCAAGATCAAGATGCCAGGAGATTGGGTGTCTGCTGAGGGCCCACTTCCTGGTTCATGGATGGTTGTCTTCCTATCACGTCCTCACAATGGTGAATGGGAGAGGAAACCCAATGGGGTCTCTTTTATAAGGGCACTGATCCCATTACCTAATTATCTCTCCAAAACCCCAGCTCCAAATACCATCTGTTTGGGGGCTAGGATCTTGACATATGACTATGGGGGGTACACAAACATTAGTCTGTGACAATTCTCTGCTGTGATGTGAACGCTTTCCCAAGTAGATCTGATTGTGAACTCTCCTGTTGGTCCAAGCATCCCCTTTCCAAAGTCCCCTCGCCCCTTAGACAAATCTTCAGGAGGAGTGAGAGGGTAACTTTTGTTCAGTGGGAGAAGAGTGCCTCCAAGGCACCAAACTATTAGTCATTCAGTCGTGTTTACTCTTTGCAACCCCGTGGACTGTAGCCTGCCAGGCTCCTCTGTCCATGGAATTCTCCCTGCAAGAATACTGGCATGAGTAGCCATTCCTTCCTCCAGGAGATCTTCCCAACCCAGGGATGGAACCCAGGTCTCCTGCATCACAGGCAGATTTTTTACTGTCTGAGCCACCAGGCACCAAACAAAGAGATCACTAGAAACACTGTTGGTTAGGTATGGAAAACTCAGCAGTAGTCACAGGACTGGAGAAGATCAGTTTTCATTCCAATTCCAAAGACAGGCAGCACCAAAGAATGTTCAAACTACTGCACAGTTGTACTCATTTCACATGCTAGCAAAGTAATGCCCCAAATTCTCCAAGCTAGGCCTCAACAGTACATGAATCTAAAACTTTCAGATGTTCAAGCTGGATTTATAAAAGGCAGAGGAACCAGAAATCAAATTGCCAACATTCACTGAATCATCAAAAAAGCAAGAGAATTCCAGAAAAACATCTGCTGCTGCTGCTAAGTCGCTTCAGTCGTGTACGACTCTGTGTGACCCCATAGACGGCAGACCACCAGGCTCTGCCGCCCCCGGGATTCTCCAGGCAAGAACACTGGAGTGGGTTGCCATTTCCTTCTCCAATGCATGAAAGTGAAAAGTGAAAGTGAAGTGGCTCAGTCCAGTCTGATTCTGAGCGACCCCATGGACTGCAGCCTACCAGGCTCCTCCGTCCATGGGATTTTCCAAGCAGAAGTACTGGAGTGGGGTGCCATTGCCTTCTCCAGAACAACATCTACTTCTGCTTTATTTATTGACTACACCAAAGCCTTTGACTGTGTGGACCACAACAAACTGTGGAAAATTCTGAAAGAGATGGGAATACCAGACCACTTTACTTCCCTCCTGAGAAATCTGTATTCAGGTCAAGAAGCAACAGTTAACTGGACATGGAACAATAGACTGGTTCCAAATTGGGAAAGGAGTATGTCAAGGCTGTATATTGTCACCTTGTTTATTTAACTTATATGCAGAGTACATCATGAGAAACGTTGGGCTGGAAGAATAACAAGCAAGAATCAAGATTGCTTGGAGAAGTATCAATAACCTCAGATATGCAGATGACACCACCCTTATGGCAGAAAGTGCAGATGAACTGAAGAGCCTCTTGATGAAAGTGAAAGAGGAGAGTGAGAAAGCTAGCTTAAAACTCAACATTCAGAAAACGAAGATCATGGCATCTGGTCCCATTATCTCATGGCAAATAGATGGGGAAACAGTGGAAACAGTAAGAGACTTTATTTTCTTGGGCTCCCAAATCACTGCAGATGGTGACTGCAGCCATGAAATTAAAAGATGCTTGCTCCTTGGAAGAAAAGTTATGCCCAACCTAGACAGCACAGCAGAGGCATTACTTTGCCGACAAAGGTCCATCTAGTCAGAGCTATGGTTTTATGGTTTTTCCAGTGGTCATGTATGGATGTGAGAGTTGGACTATAAAGAAAGCTGAGCACTAAAGAATTGATGCTTTTGAACTGTGGTGTTGGAGAAGACTCTTGAGAGTCCCTTGGATTGCAAAGAGATCAAACCAATCAATCCTAAAGGAACTCAGTCCTGAATATTCGTTGGAAGGACTGATGCTGAAGCTGCAATACTTTGGCCACCTAATGCAAAGAACTGACTCATTGGAAAAGACCCTGATGCTGGGAAAGATTGAAGGCAAGAGAAGAAGGGGACAACAGAGGATGAGATGGTTGGATGGCATCACCAACTCGATGGACATGAGTTTGAGCAAGCTCTGGGAGTTGGATGGACATGGAGGCCTGATCTAGAAGTTTCCCCTACTTTCTTTGATTTAAGTCTGAATTTGGCAATAAGGATTTCATGATCTGAGCCACAGTCAGCTCCTGGTCTTGTTTTTGCTGACTGTATAGAGCTTCTCCATCTTTGGCTGCAAAGAATATAATCAGTCTGATTTCAGTGTTGACCATTTGGTGATGACCATGTGTAGAGTCTTTTCTTGTGTTGTTGGAAGAGGGTGTTTGCTATGACCAGTGCGTTCTCTTGGCAAAACTTCTGTTAGCCTTTGATTTGCTTCATTCTGTACTCCAAGGTCAAATTTGCCTGTTACTTGGGGTATCTCTTGACTTCCTACTTTTGCATTCCAGTGCCCTATAATGAAAAGGACATCTTTTTAGGGTGTTAGTTCTAGAAGGTCTTGGAAGTCTTCATAGAACCGTTCAACTTCAGCTTCTTCAGCATTACTAGTTGGGGCATAGACTTGGATTACTGTAATACTGAATGGTTTGCCTTGGAAACAAACAGAGATCATTCTGTCGTTTTTGAGATTGCATCCAAGTACTGTGTTTCGGATTCTTTTGTTGACTACGATGGCTACTCCATTTCTTCTAAGGGATTCTTGTCCACAGTAGTAGATATAATGGTCATCTGAGTTAAATTCACCCATTCCAGTCCATTTTAGTTCGCTGATTCCTAAAATGTCGATGTTCACTCTTGCCATCTCCTGTTTGACCACTTCCAATTTGCCTTGATTCATGGACCTAACATTCCAGGTTCCTATGCAATATTGCTCTTTAAAACATCAGAGTTTACTTCCATCACCAGTCACATGCACGACTGGGTATTGTTTTTGCTTTGGCTCTGTCTCTTCGTTCTTTCTGCAGTTGTTTCTCCACTCTTCTCTAGTAGCACATTGGGCACATACCAACCTGGGGAGTTCTTCTTTCAGTGTCCTATCTTTTTGCCTTTCCATACTGTTCGTGGGTTTCTCAAGGCAAAAATACTGAAGTGATTTGCCATTGCCTTCTCCAATGGACCATGTTTTGTCCACCATGACCCATCCATCTTGGGTGGCCCTACATGGCATGGCTCATAGCTTCATTGAGTTAGACAAGGCTGTGGTCCATGTGATCAGTTTGATTAGTTTTCTGTGATTGTGATTTTCATTCTATCTGCCCTCTGATGGAGAAGGATAAGAGGCTTATGGAAGCTTCCTGATGGGAGAGACTGACTGAAGGGGAAACTAGGTCTTGCTCTGATGGACGGGACCATGCTCAGTAAATCTTTAATCCAATTTTCTGTTAATGGGCGGGGCCGTGTTCCCTCCCTGTTGTTTGACCTGAGGCTAGACTATGGTGGAGGTAACGAAGATGATGGCCCATGCACGCACTGCTGCACTCAGTGCTCCGCACCCTGCAGCAGGCCACCGCCGACCCACGCCGCTGCCAGAGACTCCTGGACACTCTCAGGCAAGTCTGGGTCAGTCTCTTGTGGGGTCACTGCTCCTTTCTCCTGGGCCCTGGTGCACACAAGGTTTTGTTTGTGCCCTCCAAGAGTAGTTTCCCCAGTCCTGTGTAAGTTCTGGTGGCTCTGTGGTGGGGTTAATGGCAACCTCCTCTGAGAGGGCTTATGCCACAGCCAGGTCTGCTGCATCCAGAGCCGCTGTCCCTGTGGCAGGCCACTGCTGACCCGTACCTCCACAGAAGACACTCAAACACAGTTCTGGCTCAGTCTCTTTGGGGTCTCTAGGTCCTGGCGCACACAAAGTTTGTTTGAGCCCTCCAAGTGTCTCTGGCGGGTATAGGGTCTGATTGAAAATGCGATTTCACCCCTCCTACCATCTTGCTGGGGCCTCTCCTTGGATCCAACATTCTCCTGTCAATGGTTGTTCAGCAAAAACTTGTAATTTTGGAGTTTCCACAGGAGAAGATAAGTGCACGTCCTTCAACTCTGCCATTTGTGAATCCATGACAAGTAGACTCAAGGGGTTAGATCTGATAGACGGAGTGTCTGAAGAACTATGGACAGAGGTTCCTGACCTTATACAGGAGGCAGAGACCATCCCCAAGAAAAAGAAAGGAAAAAGGCAAAATGGTTATCTGAGGAGGCCTTGCCAATAGCTGAGAAAGAAGGGATGCTAAAGACAAAGGAGAAAAGGAAAGATATCCATTTGAATGCAGAGTTCTAAAGAATAGCAAGGAAGATAAGAAAGCCTTCCTCAGTAATCAGTGCAAAGAAATAGAGGAAAACAAAAGAATGGGAAAGACTAGAGATCTCTTCAAGAAAATTAGAGATACCAAGGGAACATTTCATGCAAAGATGGGCACGATAAAGGACAGAAATGGTATGGACCTAACAGAAGAAAAAGATATTAAGAAGTGCCAAGGATACACAGAAGAACTGTACAAAAAAGATCTTCGTGACCCAGATAACCATGATGGTGTGATCATTCACCTAGAGCCAGACATCCTAGAATGTGAAGTCAAGTGGGCCTTAGGAAGCATCACTATGAACAAAACTACTGGAGGTGATGGAATTCCAGCTGAGCTTTTTCAAATCTTAAAAGACGATGCTGTGAAAGTGCTGCACTCAATATGCCAGCAAATTTGGAAAACTCAGCAGTGGCCACAAGACTGGAAAACATTAGTTTTCATTCCAGTCCCAAAGAAGGGCAATGCCAAAGAATGTTTAAGCTACCACACAATTGCACTCATCTCACATGCTAGCAAAGTAATGCCCAAAATTCTCCAAGCTAGGCTTCAACAGTACATGAACCGTGAACTTCCAGATGTTCAAGCTGGATTTAGAAAAGGCAGAGAATCAGATCAGATCAGTCGCTCAGTCGTGTCCAAACCCTGCGACCCCATGAATCACAGCACGCCAGGCCTCTCTGTCCATCACCAACTCCCGGAGTTCACTCAGACTCATGTCCATCGAGTCAGTGATGCCATCCAGCCATCTCATCCTCTGTCGTCCCCTTGTCCTCTTGCCCCCAATCCCTCCCAACATCAGAGTCTTTTCCAATGAGTCAACTCTTCGCATCAGGTGGCCAAAGTACTGGAGTTTCAGCTTTAGCATCATTCCTTCCAAAGAAATCCCATGGCTGATCTCCTTCAGAATGGACTGGTTGGACCTCCTTGCAGTCCAAGGGACTCTCAAGAGTCTTCTCCAACACCACAGTTCAAAAGCATCAATTCTTCGGCACTCAGCCTTCTTCACAGTCCAACTCTCACATCCATACATGACCCCTGGAAAAACCATAGCCTTGACTAGACGAACCTTTGTTGGCAAAGTAGTGTCTCTGCTTTTGAATATGCTATCTAGGTTGGTCATAACTTTCCTTCCAAGGAGTAAGTGCCTTTTAATTTCATGGCTGCAGTCACCATCTGCAGTGATTTTGGAGCCCAGAAAAATAAAGACTGACACTGTTTCCACTGTTTCCCCATCTATTTCCCATGAAGTGATGGGACCAGATGCCATGATCTTCGTTTTCTGAATGTTGAGCTTTAAGCCAAATTTTTCACTCTTCTCTTTCACTTTCATCAAGAGGCTTTTTAGTTCCTCTTCACTTTCTGCCATAAGGGTGGTGTCATCTGCATATCTGAGGTTATTGATATTTCTCCCGGCAATCTTGATTCCAGCTTGTGTTTCTTCCAATCCAGCGTTTCTCATGATGTACTCTGCATATAAGTTAAATAAGCAGGGTGACAATATACAGCCTTGACGAACTCCTTTTCCTATTTGGAACCAGTCTGTTGTTCCATGTCCAGTTCTAACTGTTGTTTCCTGACCTGCATACAGATTTCTCAAGAGGCAGGTCAGGTGGTCTGGTATTCCCATCTCTTTCAGAATTTTCCACAGTTTATTGTGATCCACACAGTCAAAGGCTTTGGCCTAGTCAATAAAGCAGAAATAGATGCTTTTCTGGAACTCTCTTGCTTTTTCCATGATCCAGCGGATGTTGGCAATTTGATATCT
>NW_011494811.1:2085855-2087030 GCF_000754665.1 Bison bison bison
AGATGCTTTTCTGGAACTCTCTTGCTTTTTCCATGATCCAGCGGATGTTGGCAATTTGATATCTGGTTCCTCTGCCTTTTCTAAAACCAGCTTGAACATCAGGAAGTTCACAGTTCATGTATTGTTGAAGCCTGGCTTGGAGAATTTTGAGCATTACTTTACTAGCATGTGAGATGAGTGCAATTGTGCGGTAGTTTGAGCATTCTTTGGCATTGCCTTTCTTTGGGATTGGAATGAAAACGGAACTTTTCCAGTCCTGTGGCCACTGCTGAGTTTTCCAAATTTGCGGCATATTGAGTGCAGCACTTTCACAGCATCATCTTTCAGGCAACCCAAGATGGGCAGGTCATAGTGGAGAGATCTGACAGAATGTGGTCCACTGGAGAAGGGAATGGCAAACCACTTCAGTATTCTTGCCTTGAGAACCCCATGAACAGTATGAAAAGGCAAAATGATAGGATACTGAGAGAGGAACTCCCCAGGTCGGTAGGTGCCCAATATGCTACTGGAGATAAGTGGAGAAATAACTCCAGAAAGAATGAAGGGATGGAGCCAAAGCAAAAACAATACCCAGCTGTGGATGTGACTGGTGATAGAAGCAAGATCCGATGCTGTAAAGAGCAATATTGCTAGGAACCTGTAATGTCAGGTCCATGAATCAAGGCAAATTGGAAGTGGTCAAACAAGAGATGGCAAGAGTGAATGTCGACATTCTAGGAATCAGCAAACTGAAATGGTCTGGAATGGGTGAATTTAACTCAGATGACCATTATATCTACTACTGCGGGCAGGAATCCCTCAGAAGGAATGGAGTGGCCATCATGGTCAACAAGAGTCCAAAATGCCATACTTGGATGCAATCTCAAAAACGACAGAATGATCTCTGTTTGTTTCCAAGGCAAACCATTCAATATCACAGTAATCCAAGTCTATGCCCCAACCAGTAATGCTGAAGAAGCTGAAGTTGAACGGTTCTATGAAGATTTCCAAGACCTTCTAGAACTAACACCCCCAAAAGATGCCCTTTTCATTATAGGGGACTGGAATGCAAAAGTAGGAAGTCAAGAAACACCTGGAGTAACAGGCAAATTTGGCCTTGGAATATGGAATGAAGCAGGGCAAAGACTAATAGAATTTTGCCAAGAAAATGCACTGGTCATAACAAACACCCTCTT
>NW_011494811.1:2087537-2102657 GCF_000754665.1 Bison bison bison
GGAAAACAACAGAATGGGAAAGACTAGGAATCTCTTCAAGAAAATCAGAGATACCAAAGGAACATTTCATGCAAGATGGGCTCGATAAAGGACAGAAATGGTATGGGCCTAACAGAAGCAGAAGATATTAAGAAGAGATGGCAAGAATACACAGAAGAACTGTACAAAAAAGATCTTCACGACCCAAATAATCACGATGGTGTGATCACTCATCTAGAGCCAGACATCCTGGAATGTGAAGTCAAGTGGGCCTTAGAAAGCATCACTACGAACAAAGGTAGTGGAGGTGATGGAATTCCAGTTGAGCTATTCCAAAGCCTGAAATGCAGAGAAACCAGAGATCAAATTGCCAACATCTGTTGGATCATAGGAAAGGCAAGAGAGTTCCAGAAAAACATCTACTTCTCCTTTACTGACTATGCCAAAGCCTTTGACTGTGTGGACCACAACAAACTGGAAAATTCTGAAAGAGATGGGAATACCAGACCACCTGACCTGCCTCCTGAGAAATCTGCATGCAGGTCAAGAAGCAACAGTTAGAACTGGCATGGAACAACAGACTGATTCCAAATCGGGAAAGGAGTATGTCAAGGCTGTTTATTGTCACCCTGTTTATTTAACTCACATGCAAAGCACATCATGCAAAATACTGGGCTGGATGAAGCACAAGGTGGAATCAAGATTGCCAGGAGAAATATCAATAACCTCATATGTATAGATAACACCACCCTTATGGCAGAAAGTGCAGATGAACTGAAGAGCCTCTTGATGAAAGTGAAAGAGGAGAGTTGAAAAAGGTGGCTTAAAACTCAACATTCAAAAAACTAAGATCATGGCATCTGGTCCCATCACTTCATGGCCAATAGATGGGGAAACAATGGAAACAATGACAGACTTTATTTTCTTGGGCTCCAAAATCACTGCAGATGGTGACTACAGCCATGAAATTAAAAGACACTTGCTTCTTGGAAGAAAACCTATGACAAACCTAGATGGCATATTAAATAGCAGAAACATTGTTTTCCCAATAAAGGTCCGTCTAGTCAAAGCTGTGATTTTTCCAGTAGTCATGTATGGATGTGAGAGTTGGACTATAAAGAAAGCTGAGCACCAAAGAATTGATGCTTTTGAACTATGGTGTTGGAGAAGATTCTTGAGAGTCCCTTGGACTGCAAGGAGATCCAACCAGTCAATCCTAAAGGAAATCAGTCCTGAATATTCATTGGAAGGACTGATGCTGAAGCTGAAACTCCAATAGTTTGACCTCCTAATGCAAAGAACTGACTCATTGGAAAAGACCCTGATGCTGGGAAAGATTGAAAGCAGGAGGAGAAGGGGCTGACAGAGGATGAGATGGTTGGATGGCATCACCGACTAGATGGACATGAGTTTGAGTAAGTTCCCGGAGCTGGTGATGGACAGGGAGGCCTGGGGTGCTGCTGTCCATGGGATCACAAAGAGTTGGACACGACTGAGTGACTGAACTGTACTGACGACTGCAGCCCAGAAAGCAGCAGCTCAGATAGCTCTGAGAGACTGCTCCAAAGTGGCAGAGGGGAAGATAAATTTATAAGATTTTGGTGAAGGGGGAGCTCAATACCATTAAGCATTCATTTTACAAAAGGTTTTTTGTTAGTTATGAGGATCTGATGTCACCAGAAGGGATTTAGTACTTCCCTAGATATGAGGAGATGCAAGGATTGAGATCATAAAATCTGTTTCTAAAAACATCCAACTAGACCTGTCCCACCAGATTCCCTGGAGCACAGAGTGCCTCACTCCACCCTGAACTCCCTCAGGGGTTGTTGAAGGTCAACAGCTATTGCAGCATAGGGTTCAATCTCCGTAGAGGCAGATGGCTGATGCCTTTCTGGCCATGCTCTTGGTAAGGGCCAATTTATAGTTGACACTATACAACCACCTTCTAAGTCAACAACTCTCAAACTCACGTAACCACAGAATCAGCCATAGGAGAATCAACAAAACCACGGGATTTCAGGGCCCTCCTCGACCCATGGAATGATATTCTCTGGAGGTTGAGAAAGAACCTGTCCGGAACTCAGGTGGGAATGGAACTCTCATCTGGTATAGCTGTTCCTTTCTAGAACTCTGCATCTTGAAAAACACTTAAGCAATTTTCTGGTATACATTAACAGGTTTAAGTACCTTTCCTGGAATCTCACTACCCTTCCATGATCTTAGGAGGATTCTACAGACCTTTAACCAGTCCTGGGAGGTTTCTGATAATCTTTAACCGGACGTCTTTCTCCCCGCCCTCTCCTTCTCCCTTTCTTTCTCACTCTCGCTCTCCCACCCCCGTCTTCTTCCATTTCCCCTCTTCAATCTCTTTTTTCTCTTCTTTTGCCACTGGTATGACAATGATGCTGCTGCTGGGAAAGATTGAGGGCAGAAGGAGAAGAGGGAGTCAGAGAATGAGATGGCTGGACAGCATCACCAACGCAATGAGCATGAACTTGGGCAAACTCCGGGAGAAGGTGAGGGACAGGGAGGCCTGCATGCTGCTGTCCCTGAGGTCGCAAAGAGTCCTACACGACTGGGCGACTGAACAACAGCAACCAGCGACAGTGACTGAGCTTCCCAAGTGGCTCAGGGGTAAAGAATCCGCCTGCCAAACAGGAGACGAGGGTTCAATCCCTGGATCAGGAAGATCCTCTGGAGAGGGAAATAACAACCCACTCCATTATTCTTGCCTGGGAAATCCCATGGACAGAGGAGCCTGGCAGGCTACAGTTCATGAGGTTACAGAAGAGTCAAGTATACATCTTAGCGACTAAACAACAAAACAAAACCATGATTATCTGAACCAGCACTCTTCAAGAGAAATAAAAGCCACAAATGCAAGCCACACACATAATTTAATAATTTCTAGCGGCCATATTTTTTAAAAGGTAAATGCAACAGGTGAAATTAATTTCAACAATATATTTCATTTAACTCAATATATTCAAAATATTATTGTTGCAATACACAGTTAATATAAAAATTATTAATGTGATATTTTACCTTTTTTCTATCTTAAGTCTTGGCAATCTGCTGTGTTGATTTACTCCTGGGCACATCTCTACTCAGTCTTGCCATGTTCAACAGCCATGTGAGGCTTGAGTACTGTGTTAGACAGCAGAGATTTAAACACTTGTAGTATTTCCTTTTAAAATGTCTCTGTCAAGAAAGAAGTCTTTGAATTAGGTCCTTTTTTTTTTTTTTTTTAAGAAAATTTCCTTCAGTGGAGAAATTAAGGTGTCATAAGTAAGAAAGTAATAATGATTCAGAAATACTGGGATTGTGTGACCTTGGCCAGGGGCCCTTAGCAACATTGTTTCTTCTTTTAAAGATTTTTTGATGTGGACTATTTCTAAAGTCCTTACTTAATTTGTTACAATTCCATTTCTTTTTTTTTTTGTCTTGGTTTTTTAGCCAGGAGGAATGAGAGATCTTAGCTCCCCAACCAGGGATCAAACCCATACCTGCTGTAGTGGAGGGTGAGGTCTTAACCACTGGACCACCAGAGAAGTCCTCAGCAACATTGTTTTAGGTGTTGGTAGAAACTTTATCTGACTACCACCAGGGCCAGGAAGTGAACTCAGGATCTGGTTTCCATTCCACAAAATGAAGCCACACGTGGAATGTCACATCCCCAAACCCTTTAAGCCAAGCTCTGCGCCTAGGATGGAAATCACAGTCTCTGTGTGTTACAGTGACCTGCATGGCTCAGAACCCTGGAATGTTCTATTGTTATAGAAAAGAGTTAAAGTAGTAAAGCTTCTCATGGTCCATGGACTTTAGAGAACAGAGTTCTCGGCCCTATGTCATTAGTACCAAATCACACAATTTTATAGTTCATAGTGGTAACAAGAGTTAGATGAGATAATATATGCAAAGTACACAATAAGCACTCAACAAATAAATGGCAGATGCTCTTCCTAGTGGTAGGAACATTGTTAGCATTAGTGTTTTTAACCTAGGTTTCCCGTAAAGTCATTCTTTCCTTCTGCTGCATGGGCTGCATCCAGTTAAAAGTTGGACAGTTTTCTTTAAATTTCAGACCACATGGGTTTCCTCCCCATAGAAGCACCACAGAGGCTCCGAGTCTGGGAGGGTCTAACTCTGCCCAGAGTCACAGGTTCTTTTTTTTTCACCAGTGATAGGCGAGCACTGCTTGCTTACCTAAGACTTCTGCTGTCTTTCCTCTGTCAGGGCTTTACTTCTGGACTTTGTTGCATTTCTCATGCACAAATCACATAAAGGCTCTTTGAAGAGAAACTTATGTTATCAGGAGCCAAGGCTTCTCTCAACCCTCCTGAGCCAGGTCAGGGCTACTTGTCCAAAGTGCCCCCCACCCACACACACACCATGCCCAATGTCTCCCCAGGTTCTGTGGGGTGTTTTGTTTTTTATACAATGCCCACACCTGTTTTGTTTTTTATACAATGCCCCACCTCTATGCTTGTTCACACATGACGAAACAAGGTAGTTTTCAGACTGGTTCTCCCGGTTCTTGACCTCCTTTCTCTGAATGTAGAACCCCTTGGCCAGTTGGTGGTATTTTTTTTTTTTGCCACATCACACAGCATGCAGGATCTTAGTTCCCTGATCAGGAATCAAACCCGTGCCGCCGGCAGTGCAAGTGAGGAGTCTTAATCATGCACTGCAGGGAAGTCCTTTCTTTATTTTTTGGTGGTACTTCTTGCTTTCAAATACAATGGTACTGGAATTAGTAAGATAAAAATGTACTTATTCTGATGTAACAGTGGTTCCTATCACCGATTAATTCCCAGTTAGGGCAGGCTACAGTCCATAGCTCATCTCCCTGGTGGCTCAGGCAATAAAGAGTCTGCCTGCAATGCAAGAGACCTAGATTCAATCCCTGGGTTGGAAGACCCCCTGGAGAAGGAAATGGCAACCCACTCCAGTATTCTTGCCTGGAGAATTGCATGGATAGAGGAGCCTGGCGAGCTACAGTCCATGGGGTTGCAGAGTCGGACATGACTGAGCATCTGAGAGCACTGTGGACAGAGTTGACCCAACCAGTCTCCCTCCTTAGGGAGCTCACAGTCTAACCACTGATCACACTGAATCTTCCCTCTTCAGACCAAGACTCCAGCTCCTCATGATCCAGCGAGGCCTGTACTATTTGTGTTATCCCCAGAACAAGATGGTATTTGCACCAAGGAAAGGAGCCTCTTGGCTGGTTGAGGGAATTCCCCTATCCTGAAGACATTAAAGCCCCCACCTCAGTTTCCTTATCTGTAAAATGGGCTTTCTCCATCCTCAGGGTGGGGAGGACACAGTGCAGATATTTGAGCTGAGTGCACAGGCCTGGAGAGCAATCCAAGAAGGTGAGACTGGCAGGCAGAGAAGTCCTGGGAGCAGGACCCCGTGCTGGCCCCCCAGGAAAAGCCTTGGACCCATGGAGAGGGCACCGGGGCAATGAAGCTGCTTCAGGAAAGAGAGTGGGGCACGAGAGGATGGTCATTTCCCAGGTCACGTCCGAGTCCCTGGAGTAGCCACCAAGTGTGGGTTCTTGGCTTCACACAGGAAAGAATTCAAGGGAAGCCATAGTAAAGTGAAAGAAGGTTTATTCAGAGAGGAAACACACTCCGCTGACAGAGGATACCTCCAAAGCTATGGAGTTGCCATTCTTTATAGGGGTGGGTAGTTTCATAGGCTCGTGAGTGGGAGGAGTATTCCAGCTATTCTGGGGAAGGCGTGGGGATTTCCAGGAGTTGGGCCACTGCCCACTTTCTGGCCTTTACGGTCATGGCACCTGGGGTATGTTACGACGAGCCAAGTGTTACGTGTGTTACATGCTAAGTCTTTCAGTTGTGTCCAGCTCTTTGCGATCCCCTGGACTGCAGCCCACCAGGCTCCTCTGTCCATGAAATTCTCCAGGCAGGAATACTGTAGTGGGCAGCCATGCCCTCCTCCAGGGGATCTTCACCCCCGGGATCAAACCTGAGTCTCCTGCGTCTCTTGCATTGGCAGGCAGGTTCTTTACTACTAGTGCCCCCTGAGAAGCCTGCAATGAGCCGGCGTGCTTGTGTACCTACCTGCTTGTGTACCTACCTGCTAAGTTGTTTCAGTTGTGTCCGATGCTGCAACCCATGGACTGTAGCCCGCCAGGCTCCTCTGTCCTTGGGATTCTCCGGGAAAAGAATACTGGAGTGGATTGCCAAGCCCTCCTGCAGGGCATCTTCCCGACCCAGGGCTCAAACCTGTGTCTCCTGTGTCTCCTGCATTGGCAAGCAGGTTCTTTATCAGTAGTGCTACCTGGGAAACCCCCACAACGAGCGTGTACTGAGGCTCGAAGTCAAGTGGAAGTTGAGTCTGCCATCTTGGACCTAGCTGGTTCTAATCAGTTTATGTAACGTCCTATGACCATGTCATTATTTTAAAGGTTGTGCCCTGCGCTCTTCTGTCCCAAAGCCAGACACATGGGAGACCCCCCAGGCCTCTCCCCGCCCACCTGGCCAAGGCTGGCAGAGCCCCCGCCCACCCAGTCTGTCTGTCCAGAGTAAGTGTTAGTCGCTCAGTCGAGCCCGACTCTTTGTGACCCCATGGACTGCAGCCCACCAGGCTCCTCTGTCCATGAGATTTTCCAGGCAAGGATACTGGAGTGGGTTGTCATTTCCTTCTCCTGTCCAGAAGGGAGAGGCTAACCTGAGACTCCCCTCCTCTAAGGCCTTCACCTTTCTCCTTCTTTCTGAGCTTGACTCCCAAGCTGAACTGACTCGGTTCGCCTATGGACTCCAGCCCCCAGGTGGCAGGAAAACCAGCACCTTTGCTGTGGCAGCTGCAGGGAGGGCCAAAGAGGGAAGCCTGGAGGCCCCCATTCCTGTCCGGCTTACACCAGCAGCAAAGCCACCCCTGTTCTCGCTCCTGCAGGTGGCTTCAACCACGGGGTGCTCTCCGGGGAAAGTCTGGGGAGACTCGCCCCTCTCCTTCGGCAAGGCTTTCTCAGCTTCATGCATTTAAGTTTGAATAAATGTAAAGTGATTCTTTCAGCTAAGCGGTGCAGATCACTTAACTCTCACACAGTCCTGCTCTTTTTCCCAAGAGGCAGAGGAGACCCAGACTGCCAACAGCAGCATGAGTGTGCTCAGTCGTGTCCGACTCTTCACAATCCCCTGGACTATAGTCTGCCAGGCTCCTCTGTCCGTGGGGTTTCCCAGGCAGGAATACTGGTTGCCATTTCCTACTCCAGGGGATCTTCACCGCCAACAGCGGCAGACCTGGTATATTTGACCACTAAAGTAGATCATTTTTGAACATTTTTGTATCCTCTTCTATACAACAAAATTATTTTCATCAAGAATCATGGAATGAAACCAATAATAAGAATGGCCAGAAAAAAAAACAAACGACCACAATGAAGTTTGTCTTGTATTTCTCACGTCAAAGCATATATATATGGCTTCACTTTTTATTCCTTATCAATTTATTATAAATATATATGATTTTTAATAGAGGAAGAAACACACACAATTCCAGTTCCCCCAAAAAAACTACATGTTTATTTCTCCATCATCCACTTCCAACCTTCATTCATATGAGCACATGTCTTTACATGACTATAATGACTGCAAATCTACCTTATGCCTTCTTTTCTGTTGCCTGTCATACTACAAGCATTCTCAATGTGGCAACAGAAGCTTTATAACTGTGGTTCAAAGTGCCTGAATGGAAAAAATTAGAGGTGTCCTACGTGAACAACAGTTTGGGGAGGGTGGTGATAATGTAAATGTAACAATTCAGTGGGTTTTTTAGAAATTAATTGATTAATTAATTAATCTGTTGGCTGCCCTGCATCTTAGCTGTGGTGCTTGGGCTTATTGCAGTGGTTTCCCTTGTTACGGAGCACAGACTCTAGGCACACGGGCTCAGCAGTTGAAGTCTGCGGACTCTAGAGCAATGGCTCAGTAGCTAAGGCACACGAGGTTAGTTGCCCCATGGCATGTGGGATCTTCCCAGACCAGGGATTGTCCCCTGCGCTGCACGACAGATTCTTAACCACTGGATCACCAGAGAAGTCCTCAGTGAGTTTTTCTGTGTTTGTTTCAATAGCTAAAACAATGCATCACATTTCTCAGAAGTGGAAATAGAAAATCATCCGTGTTAAAAATTTAAAATAAAACAAATGTTGCATTATAGAAAGAAGTAATGGATAAAACACCTTAACTACATTTACGTTAGTTATGAATCAAACCATTTGTTTCATCCTTTGAATTGATTATCTCTTCTGGGAAGAGGGTTAAGGGAGAAGACGCCGAGGATCCAATCCAGATCCTAGATTCTGTTATTGTAAGTTCCTGGTCTAGTACACACCACACACACACACACACACACATACACACTTGACTATGAAGTCCTGATCTTTCATTGGATAATGTCCCATTTCTTACATTTCTTACTGGGATCGTTTCTTCCTCTCAGAATTAGACTACGTGCTTAGTGCGCCACCTGGTGGACAAATTGCATTGCATGCTGTCTCCCTGGAGTTGACATCAAGTCACAGATACTGGAAAGCTCTATAAATGTTGGGAAACAGGTTTATCTCTCATTACCAAATCTATTTTCAGTATCTGACCACCACTCTAGTAACTTGAACATATTTATTTTTAAAAATTTATTTCTAATTGAAGGATAATTGCTTTACAATTATGTGTTCAGTTCAGTTCACTCAGTTGTGTCTGACTCTGCGACCCCATGACTGCAGCATGCCAGGCCTTCCCGTCCATCATCAACTCCCGGAGTTTACTCAAACTCTCATGTCCATTGAGTCAGTGATGCCATCCAACCATCTCATCCTCTGTCGTCCCCTTTTCCTTCCGCCTTCAATCTTTCCCAGCATCAAGATCTTTTCAAGTGAGTCAGCTCTTCGCATCAGGTGGCCAAAGTATTGGAGTTTCAGCTTCAGCATCAGTCCTTCCAATGAATATTCAGGACTGATTTTCTTTAGGATGGACTGATTGGATCTCCTTGCAGTCCAAGGGACTCTCAGAGAGTCTTCTCCAACATCATGGTTCAAAAGCATCGATTCTTTGGGGCTCCGCTTTCTACAATAATGTGTTGGTTTCTGCTATACATCATCATGAGTCAGCCATAGACGTACATATGTCCCCTCCCTCTTGAACCTCCCTCCCATCTCCTACCCCATCCCACCCCTCTAGGTTGTCACAAAGTACCGACTTGAACCCATTTCTAACCTTCACCAGGGTTTTTATTTTAATATGAAGAAGGATCATGTGCCTGGACAATAAACGGTCCAAATGGAGCAAATAAGAATAGAGCTTGGCATTAAAGTTCAATAAATACACTGAAAAACCAGTGTGGTTTGTGTCTGTGACAGTGCAGGAGAGCCTCTTGGCACGAGGCAAGCAACACTTGACAAAATAATAATATTGCAGTTTGAAATATTGCCACACTCCTGTAGGTCAAGCAATACACTTACTAGACTGAGTTATTAGCTGTATACAGCACTCTGAACTGGAAAAAAAAAAAAGGGAATGCATACACTTTTTTGAGATATGGAACCTTTAAAACAGTATATGTGTGTGTGTGTGTTCAGTTGTGTCCGACTCTTTGTGACCCCCTGGACTGTAGCCCGCCAGGCTCCTCTGTCCATGGGATTTTCCCAGCAACAATACTGGAATGGGTTGCTGTGCCCTCCTCCAAGGCATCTTCCCGACTCAGGGATCGAACGCATGTCTCCTACATTACAGGTGGACACGTTACTGCTGACCCACCAGGGAAGCCCCTTAAAATAGTAAGCCACAAAAGAAACCTCCACAAATTCCAAAGGATCCTTATCATTCAGACGGTACTCTTTGATGACAAAGCAATTAAATTAGAAATGTATAACAAAAGTAGTTTGGTTTTTTTTTAAGTCTCAAGACAGGCAAAGGTGGTGAAACATTGATGGATGGAAATAATAACTTCATTTTTTTCAAAAACTTTGGTGACCTCTAAAGAATGGAAATACAATATTATGGCTTCCCAACTAGAGAAGTGTAAGAGAATATAGAAAATTGACAACATTTTCAATCCAAAAGAAAGCAGGAAAAGTAAAATGAAGAACAATTAGAGGGTAATACAAACTAATAGATGTAAGTTCAAATATATTAATAATTATAAGGAAGATAAACATAATAAATTCATACAGTAAAATAATTTATCAGATTAAAGTCCTACAAATCCAATAATATCTTACTCATGACAGATATCTAACAACAAAACCAGAAAGAATATTTGAAAATAAAGGGATGAAAACCTGGCTTAGCAACCTAACACAGGCAAATAAATAAACCACGTGGTGTTAAATTAAAAAAAAAATCAGTAAGGCATAAAGAAGAGAAATACATAATAAAGAAATACTCCATTAAGAAAAGAGGACATTGTAAGTCTGGATAGATTAAAGGGCAGCTGAATTATTTTTAAGTATGCATGCAAATGCTTTAACCCTCTTTCCTTCAAAAGGTGGAGCATAACTCCCCTGCCTTAATATGGGCTGAGCTTAGAGATTTCATTTCTGATGAGTAGAATATGGTGAAGCATGTGGTTCCCAAAATCACATCATAAAAGACATCACAGCTTCTTCATTGTACATTTTTTTTTTGTAAATTAATTTATTTAAATTGGAGGCTAATTACAATATTGTAGTGGTTTTTGCCATTGGAGAAGGCAACGGCAACCCACTCCAGTACTCTTGCCTGGCAAATCCCATGGATGGAGGAGCCTGGTAGGCTGCAGTCTATGGGGTCCCTAAGAGTCGGATACGACTGAGCGACTTCACTTTCACTTTCCACTTTCATGCATTGGAAAAGGAAATGGCAACCCACTCCAGTGATCTTGCCTGGACAATCCCAGGGACGGGGGAGCGTGGTGGGCTGCCGTCTATGGGGTCGCACAGAGTTGGACATGACTGAAGTGACTTAGCAGCAGTACGTGTGTTCCCCATCCTGAAACCCCCTTCCACCTCCCTCACCATCCCATCCCTCTGGGTTGTCCCAGTGCTCTGGCCCTGAGCGCCCTCTCTCATGCATCGAACCTGGACTAGTGGTCTATTTCACGTACAATAATATACATGTTTCAGTGCTATTCTCTCAAATCATCCCACCCTCGCTTTCTCCCACAGAGTCCAAAAGTCTGTTCTTTACATCTATGTCTCTTTTGCTGTCTCGAATATAGGGTCATCGTTACCATCTTTCTAAATTCCATATATATGCGATAGTATACTGTATTAGTGTTTTTCTTTCTGGCTTACTTCACTCTGTGTAACAGGCTCCAGTTTCATCCACCTCATTAGAATGATTCAAATGTATCCTTTTTAATGGCTGAGTAATATTCCATTGTGTATATGTACCACAGCTTTCTTATCCATTCATCTGCCAATGGACATCTAGGTTGCTTCCATGTCCTGGCTGTTGTAAACAGTGCTGGGATGTACATTGGGGTACACGTGTCTCTTTCAATTCTTGTTTCCTTGATGTGTATGTACATTCTTGAATCACTTGGCCTGGGGAAGGCCAGCTGCCATGTCAATGGACACTCCTACAGTCCCAGAGAGGTCTTTGTGGGGGAAGACTGGTGTACCAACTTGCCAACCACATGAGTGAGCTTGGAAGCAGGTCCCCAGACCTGTGCTCACCTTTGGAGAACAGTGACTCCTGCCAACAACTCATGAGAGACCCTAAGCCAGAATTGCCAAGTTAAGCCATGTGTGAATCCCAGACTCAAAAACCACAAGACTGTAAATGTGTATTGTTGCTTCAAGCCATTAAATTCAGGGGGTATTTTGTTATACAGTAGCAGGTAATTAATAAGATGACCTTGGGCTTCCCTGGTGGCTCAGTGGTAAAGAGTCTGCCTGCCAATGCAGGAGACATGGGTTCAATCCCTGGTCCAGAAAGATGCTGCATGCGGAGGAGCAGCTAAGCAAAAGCCACAGCTGCTGAGCTCGCGTGCTACAACTACGGAAGCCTGAGTGCCTACAGCCCGTGCTCTGCAATAGGAGAAACCACCCCGATGAGAAGCCTGCCCAAGACAACTAGAAAGTAGCCCCACTCACTGCGACTAGAGGAAAGGCCATGCAGCAGTGAAGACCCGGCACAGCCAAAAATAAACAAACAAAATTATTTTCAAAAAACAAGACGGTCTTAAATTATAGAAAGCAAAGAGTTACTTGTTCAGTTTTGTCTGACTCTCTGTGACTCCATGGACTGTAGCCCACCAGTCTCCTCTGTCCATGGAATTCTCCAGGCACGAATAATGGACTAGGTAGCCATTCCCTCCTCCAGGGGATCTTCCCAACCCAGGGATCGAACCCAGGTCTCCTGCATTGCAGGCAGATTCTTTACAGTCTGAGCCACTTGGGAAGCCCATGCAGAAAGCAAAAACTAACATAATTATAAAAAGAAATTGACAAATCCCAAGGCCTAGTGGGAGGACCTAACAGCCTCTATCATAAATCAATAGGTCATGAAGAAAAAATTATAAAATAAAAAACAATACTATCAGCTAACAGTGAAGAACTTACATGCCTGGCACCATTCCAAGTATTTTGCTTGAATACAGAACATTGCGCCAAATAATAGAGGCGTATATTATACCAAGTGTGAAAAAACCATCACAATTGTTGACCAGCTATAAGGTCACAAAGAAAATCTCAAGATAGTTCAAGTAATCTGTTATACTAGTCACTGTCTCTAAGAAGTACAATGCAATTAAATTTAAAACCAATAACTAAAACAAAGTGTTTTTAACTCATATTTGAAAACTTAAAGTTTTATTTTTTAATAACTCATGGTTAAAGGGGAAATGACACTTATTTAGAAATGAGCAATGGAAATACTATTAATCAAACCTTTCAAAATGCAGTTATAGTAGTATTTAGAGGGAAATTGGTAGCCTTAAATGCATTTCCTGAAAATCAAGTTAAAATAAATAAATTGTACTCAACAAATGGAGCCAAACAGAAATACTTAATAAACCTAAATTAGGACCAAAGAGAAATATCAATAACCTCAGCTATGCAGATGACACCACTCTTATGGTAGAAAGCAAAGAGGAACTAAAGAGCCTTTTGATGAAAGTGAAAGAGGAGAGTAAAAAAACTGGCTTAAAACTCAACATTTAAAAAGCTAAGATCATGGCATCTGGTCCCATCACTTTATGGCAAATAGATGGGGAACAATGGAAACTGTGACAGACTTTATTTTCTTGGACTCCAAAATCACTGCAGATGGTGACTGCAGCCGTCAAACTAAAAGACGCCTGCTCCTTGGAAGAAAAGCTATGACCAACCTAGATAGTCTATTAAAAAGCAGAGACATTACTTTGCCAACAAAGGTCCATATAGTTAAAGCTATAGTTTTTCCTGTAGTTATATATGGATGTGGGAGTTGGACCATAAAGCAAGCTGAGCACCAAAGAATTGATGCTTTTGAAATGTAGTGTTGGAGAAGACTCTTGAGAGCTCTTTGGACAGGAAGGAGATCAAACAAGTCAATCCTAAAGGAAATTAACTCTGAATGTTCATTGGAAGGACTGATGCTGAAGCTGAAACTCCAATACTTTGGCCACCTAATGCGAAGAACTGACTCATTGGAAAAGACCCTGATGCTGGGAAAGACTGAGGGCAGGAGGAGAAGGAGACAACAGAGGATGAGATGGTTGGATGGCATCAATGACTAGATGGACATGAGTTTGAGCAAACTCCGGGAGTTGGTGATGGACAGGGAGGCCTGGCATGCTGCAGTCCATGGGATCACAAAGAGTTGGACATGACTGAGGGGCTGAACTACTGAACTGAAGACCAAAGAAGGAAATTTTTAAATGATACGATAACAATAGAAAGCAACAACAACAAAACACAATAGAGAGGGACTGACAAGCCCCCAATCTCATCATATTTTTTTTTAAACTTATGAACTTCATTTAAATTGGAAACTTCAGGGCTTCCCTCGTAGCTTAGAGGTGAAGAATCCACCTGCCAATGCAGGAGACACAGGTTCAGTCCCTGGTCTAGGAAGATTCCACATGCCAGCAGGGCAACTAAGCCCATGTGCTCTAGAGCCTGTGCTCCACGGCAAGAGAAGCCACCGCAGTGAGAGGCCCAAGCACCGCAACAAAGAGCAGCCCCTGCTCATCGCAACTAGAGAAAGTCCGTGTACAGCAATGAAAACCCAGCACAGCCAAATGAATAAACAACAAAATATGAACAACTAAAAAACTGGTACATCCAGGGCCTAGAGATTGTCATACTGAGAAATAAGTCAGAGAAAGAGAAATATTGTATTCTATCCCTTGTATTCAGGATCTAAAAAGAAGTGATACAAATGAACTCATTTATAAAACAGAAACAGACTCAGACTTAGAGAAGGAACTTCTGGTTACCAGTAGGGAGGGGTGGAGGGGAGGGATAGTTAGGGCGTTTGGGATTGACATGTACACACTGCTGTGTTTAAAAGTGATAACCGACAAGGATCTAGTGCATAGTATAGGGAACTCTGCTCAGTATTACATAACAACTGAAATGGGAAAAGAACTTGAAAAAGGATACATGTGTATGTATAACTGAATCACTTTGCTGTACCCCTGAAACTAACAAAACATTGTCAATCAACTATGGAACAAGTGAAAGTGTTTGTCGCTCAGTCGTGTCTGACTCTTTGTGACCCCATGGACAGTGGTCGGCCAGGCTCCTCTGTCCATGGAATTCTCCAGGCAAGAATAATGGACTAGGTAGCCATTCCCTTCTCCAGGAGATCCTCCCGACCCAGGGATCGAGCCCAGGTCTCCTGCATTCCAGGAGGATTCTTTACTGTGTAAGCCACCGTGACAAACTATGCTCCAGTATAAAATAAAAAGTTTTTAAAAATGATACATCACTTTTTTTAAATTTTATTTTATTTTTAAACTTTACAATATTGTATTAGTTTTGCCAAATATCGAAATGAATCCGCCACAGGTATACATGTGTTCCCCATCCTGAACCCTCCTTCCTCCTCCCTCCCCATACCATCCCTCTGGGTCGTCCCAGTGCACCAGCCCCAAGCATCCAGTATTGTGCATCGAACCTGGACTGGCGACTCGTTTCATACA
>NW_011494811.1:2103427-2108890 GCF_000754665.1 Bison bison bison
AGGATCCTCTATGATCCACCTCCCAGAATATTGGAAATAAAAGCAAAAATAAACAAATGGGACCTAATTAAACTTAAAAGCTTCTGCACAACAAAGGAAACTATTAGCAAGGTGAAAAGGCAGCCTTCAGAATGGGAGAAAATAATAGCAAATGAAGCAACTGACAAACAACTAATCTCAAAAATATACAAGCAACTCCTACAGCTCAACTCCAGAAAAATAAATGACCCAATCAAAAAATGGGCCAAAGAACTAAATAGACATTTCTCCAAAGAATACATCACTTTTTTTAAAAGCTGATTACCAAACTTTGTTGAAACAAAACAAACAAAACCCTGGTACATCTGTACAATGGGAGGCTATCTGATGATAAAAAGGAAGAACTTATTGACACATGTAAAACATGGACAAAAATCAGACACATTATGCTAAGTAAAGGAAGCCAGACTCAGAAGGCTACATAATGTACGATTCTATTTATATGATATTCTGTAAAAGCAGAAATTTTATAGACACAACACAAATCAGTGTTAGCCTCTGGCTAGAGTTGGGAAGGGGTGGTTACACAGGAATATGAAGAAATCTTAGAGGGTGATGGAAAAGTTTTAATTGTAGTGGTGATTACGTGATTGTATTAGTGTCAAAACTAAAAATGAAGAAGTGTAAATTTTACTGTATAAAACTAGCTGTTAATAAACCCAACTAAAACAAATGAAGCCAAAGGTAAGACTCTGGTAAACAGGTCTTGAACTCTTCAAAAACAAAAAAGGACTCTGGTAAGATTGCTCAAGAAAAAGTGAAAGTCACAACAAGTAAACAATTTTAGAAATTGAGAAATATTAAAGGGGTATGATTACAGATAGCAAAGTTTTAAAAATCAAAATGCTCTATGCCAACATATTTAAAAAACATACATTGAAATAGAGAACTTTATAGAAAAAAAATCACCAAAATTATTTCAATAAAATGGAAAACCTAATTCAATCAATAATCATTCAGGAAATTGCACATATGGTTTTATAGGTCATTTTCATCTGACTGTTAAGAAACCAATAAGCTTCCAAAAGTTAAAAAGATGGAAGTCACAAAATACTGTTACATGGGGTTACCATAGCTCTGTGGCAATCAAGGACAAGAAAAGAACTTCTCAAAAAATGCAGAACATGAGAGCTGTGAGTTAAATTTTATTTGGGGCCAAATGAGAATTACAGTCTGGGATACCTCTGCTCAGAAAGGGCTGAGGACCCACTCTGAAGGCGGGGCCAGGGGTGGGCAGTCACAGTATATATATGATTTTAGTGAAGGAAGGAAGTAAAGGAAATTTGCTCAGTCGTATCTGACTCTTTGCAACCCCATGGACTATACAGTCCATGGAATTCTCCAGGCCAGAATACTGGAGTGGGTAGTCTTTCCCTTCTCCAGGGGATCTTCCCAACCCAGGGACTGAACCCAGGTCTTCCACACTGCAGGCGGTTTCCCTTCTCCAGAGGATCTTCCCAACCCAGGGACTGAACCCAGGATCTTCCCAACCCAGGGATTGAACCCAGGTCCTCCACACTGCAGGCGGATTCTTTACCAGCTGAGCCGCAAGGTGAAGGGGGGATACATACAAGCAGGCACACATTTTTGGCAGAAGATTGCTGCAGGTCATGAGAAGCAGATGCTTTTATTAAGAATTTTAGTCCTTTTCTAGCTATGAGAAGATGTGAGAAATTGAGCTCATAACATCTGAAAATGTCCGAGTATCTGAAGGCTTGTTCTGCCAGCTTTTCCCAGAGCACAGAGGGCCTCATTCCTGATCTTTGGCCTGGAACTTCTTCTGGGGTGTGTGGAGGGTCTGCAACGGCAGGCAACAGTGGCTTCATTCTTGCAAAACCAGATGGTGATCAACAGCTTTTAATTGGCAGTAGATGTCAATTAAACAAAAATAGCAGTGTATTTTAAAACACACAATCACACACGTGCTTTTATCCTAATCAAGTTGGGTTTAGCAAGAATATAAGGATGGTTTAATAGCAATCAATTCTATTACTATTCAATATAATGAGTTACATTAATGGATTAAAGAAAACTATGTTAAATCTTATCTATTCTAGCAGAAAAAGTATTCCATGAAGTCAAACGCTCATTAATTATTAACAACAATTAGCAAACTAGAAATTAAATGACACTTACTTAACTACATTGATACCTACAACCACAGCCTATGGGGGACACATCTGAAGTCACACAGATTGGATCTCTTGGTATTTGCTGCCGTGAAGGAGCTTGCACACTACGAGGGGCTTGTTTTGGAAGCATGTGTTAAGTAGTTGGGGTAAGTCTCAAGGCAGTGTGGTTTTATTCTGCACTAGATGCTCTCCGGAGAAGGCGATGGCACCCGCCTCCAGTACTCTTGCCTGGAAAATTCCATGGACGGAGGAGCCTGGCAGGCTGCAGTCCATGGGGTCGAGACTGAGCGACTTCACTTTCACTTTTCACTTTCATGCGTTGGAGAAGGAAATGGCAACCCACTCTAGTGGTCTTGCCTGGACAATCCCAGGGACGAGGGAGCCTGGTGGGCTGCCATCTATGGGGTCGCACAGAGTCAGACACGACGAAGCAACTTAGCAGCAGCAGATGCTCTCAGAAAATGGGGGCAATTCTGAGACTGGATATTTTCATTTTTATCCAGGACGCCCTCTGAAGCCCTTTTTCATGAGTCTCTGCCTGCTTCAGTCTCTGTGTGGGTGCACGTTAGTCCCTCAGTCTGACTCTTTGCAACCCCATAGACTATAGCCCACCAGGCTCCTCTGTCCATGGGATTTTCCAGGCAAGAATACTGGAGTAGGTTACCATTCTCTTCTCCAGGGGATCTACCTGACCCAGGGATCAAACCCTGGTCTCCTGCATTGCAGGCAGATTCTTTACCATCTTAGCTACCAGGGAAGCCCTGCTTCAGTCTCTACCCCTGGTAATTTTGACACCTAGTGCAGGCTTTAAAACCTCCTAAGGTGTCTGTCCACCTAGAGGTAGTATTTAAAGCCCTGAGAATGGCCCACCCAGCCTTCACCATAGAGCACAGCACAGGCGCATATCCCCCACCACACACACACCCTCCCTTCAAGCCACACCAAACCTCTCAATGTCACAAGCCTCCTTCAGGCTTCTAGGTCACTGCTCGGACTTTTAGCTCAGCCCAGAAGGCCTCTTTTCTGGGCAAACTCGAGTCCCAGCTTAAGGTCACCTCTCTGCAAAAGCTCTAGCCAGTGGTCCTGCGGCCCCTTCCCCATTTTCCCCCGTGTCATCTCCCCCCCTCATCCTTCCTGCAGCCCCTCCTTCCTCTCTCCTGCCCTTCCTCCATCCTCTTTTCCTACTTCAGTGAAACACTGAGTCTCTGGACCTGCCCTGCTGGGCTCTGAGGAGTCAAGGGTGATCCAGTGACAAGACTCTTAAGGAGCCTCAAGGCCCCAGCAGTGTCCACACCTTCAGCCCTGCAAGCCCAGCCCTGGCACAGGCCTGGCCCTTTGCAGACACTGTTGGATGAGAGGAGTCTGTTATAGATTGAGTTGCATTTCCCACTATGGTAGGTTCAAGTCCTAACCCCCAGGACCTGTGAACATGACCTTACTTGGAAACAGGGATTCGCAGATGTCCTCCTGTTTAGATGAGGTCATAGTGGATCAGGCGGATCCCAATCTGACTACCGGTGGAGATAGAGGGAATGCAGGAAGTACAGGAAACTAATCCAGAGTTCCAGGCTCATTGCCCATGAACTCTTGGCCACATTCCCTCTCCATCACCCCTGGAGGCCACAGCTGCCCAAAACTCCGTTGCAGGCTGGACCCCAACTTTCCAGTTTTATCCCATCAGCCTAGCCGAAGCCTCCCCTCTGACGGGCAGAGGACTAGTGTCTCAGTTCAGTTCAGTTCAGTTCATTTCAGTTGCTCAGTCGTGTTCGACCCTTTGGAACCTCATGGACTGCAGCACGCCAGCCTTCCCTGTCCATCACCAACTCCCGGAGCTTGCTCAAATTCATGTCCATCGAGTCGGTGATGCCATCCAACCATCTCTTCCTCTGTCGTCCCCTTCTCCTCTTGCCTTCAATCTTTCCCGGCATCAGGGTCTTTTCAAATGAGTCAGTTCGCCTCAGGTGGCCAAAGTATTGGAGTTTCAACTTCAGCATCAGTCCTTCCAATGAATATTCAGGACTGATTTCCTTTAGGATGGACTGGTTGGATCTCCTTGCTGTCCAAGGGACTCTCAAGAGTCTTCACCACAGATCAAAAGCATCAGTTCTTCCGAATCTCACCAGGCGGACACTAGATGGCGCCAGCAGGCTGAGCCATCCCAACTCCCCGATAACTGTGGGCTGATCTTTGAGGCCAAGACAAGGACCAGGCATCAACTACTTCAAGTTCTTCCCCAAGAATTGGCTTTTGTTCTGTCAGAGAGAGGAAATCAGATCCTTCTGCCTGCAAATCATACTTCCCAGCCTCAGTCTGAGATGCTCGGAGGAGAAATAAGAGGAACCAGATTACTGCCCCCATGCCCCCACGATACCCCCCACCCTACCCTCCAGATTCTGCCTTCCCAGGTTGGGTGTGCTCTGATCCTTTGGCGTTCCCCTACATCTTCCTGTGGGATGCCAACCAGTTCTTTTTTCACCCCAGAAGCAATTCCCTAGGACAGGCTTTAGTTCTTTCCCTGAACAAGTGTGATGACCCTTCCCTGAGTCCAGGACCCTCAGCCTCACTCCTGAACCCTCTGCAAGACTCCCTACACACTCTCTTTCCAGTACTCCCTTTGTGTATTTCTCTGTCCTTCCTCTTTTTCTCCTCCTTCAGTTTAGTTCAGTTCAGTCGCTCAGTCGTGTCCGACTCTTTGCGACACCATGAATCCCAGCGCGCCAGACCTCCCTGTCCATCACCAACTCCTGGAGTTCACTCAGACTCACGTCCATCGAGTCAGTGATGCCATCCAGCCATCTCATCCTCTGTCATCCCTTCTCCTCCTGCCCCCAATCCCTCCCAGCATCAGAGTCTTTTCCAATGAGTCAACTCTTCGCATGAGGTGGCCAAAGTACTGGAGTTTCAGCTTTAGCATCATTCCTTCCAATGAACACCCAGGACCGATCTCCTTCAGAATGGACTGGTTGGATCTCCTTGCAGTCCAAGGGACTCTCAAGAGTCTTCTTCAACACCACAGTTCAAAAGCACCAATTCTTCGGCACTCAGCCTTCTTCACAGTCCAACTCTCACATCCATACATGACCACTGGAAAAACCATAGCCTTGACTAGACGAACCTTTGTTGGCAAAGTAATGTCTCTGCTTTTGAATATGCTATCTAGGTTGGTCATAACTTTCCTTCCAAGGAGTAAGCGTCTTTTAATTTCATGGCTGCAGTCACCATCTGCAGTGATTTTGGAACCCAGAAAAATAAAGTCTGCCACTGTTTCCACTGTTTCCCCATCTATTTCCCA
>NW_011494811.1:2109012-2109259 GCF_000754665.1 Bison bison bison
GAGTTTGCTCTAACACACATCCATTGACATGTTGGATCGGCGATGCCATCCAACCATCTCATCCTCTGTCGTGCCCTTCTCCTGCCTCCAATCTTTCCCAGCATCAGGGTCTTTTCCAGTGAGTCAGCTCCTTGTATCAGGTGGCCGAAGTATTGGAGATTCAGCTTCAGCGTCAGTTCTTCCTTCTGTACTATTCACCATAGTATTTGTTGTCGTTGTTTAGTCTCTAAGTCATATCCAATTCTTT
>NW_011494811.1:2109359-2109766 GCF_000754665.1 Bison bison bison
ACCCCATGGACTGCAGCACACCAGGCTTCCCTGTCCTTCACCATCTCCCAGAGCTTGTTAAAACTCATGTCCATTGAATCGACGATGCCATCCGATTATCTTATCCTCTATCATTCCCTTCTCCTTCTGCCCTCACTCTTTCCCAGCATCAAGGTCTTTTCCAATGAGTCTGCTCCTAGTATTTACAACTGAAAAATATCCATGTATAAATGGATGAGTGCAGTTCACAGCCATGTTATTCCAGGGTCACCGGTACTGTCATTTTGACCTTTCTGTCTCTTATTCCTCTCCATCCAGTACAGGATGCTTGCAGTGGTCTCCTGGTGGATTTCGATTCTGATTCATTGTCCACCAAGTTCTTTTCTAATACACTCAGAGCCTCTCCTGCTCTCCAGAATCCTTTGATG
>NW_011494811.1:2109866-2111506 GCF_000754665.1 Bison bison bison
ACTATCTTATCCTCTATCATTCCCTTCTCCTTCTGCCCTCACTCTTTCCCAGCATCAAGGTCTTTTCCAATGAGTCTGCTCCTTTGATGGCTCCCACTTGCCTAAGGGAAAGTGGAAGTTAGTCGTTCAGTCGTGTCCAACTCTTTGCAATCCCATGGACTGCAGCCCACCAGGCTCCTCTGTCCATGGGATTCTCCAGGCAAGAACACTGGAGTGGGTTGCCCTCCAGGGCATCTTCCCAATCCAGGGCTCGAACTCGCATCTCTTACATCTCCTGCTTTGGCAGGCAGATTCTTTACCACTGAGCCATCAGGGAAGCACTCTTCCTTCTGTGTATATATATTAAAATTCCCTCTTCTTATGAGGACACCAGTCATACTGGATTATGACCCGCTCTAATGACCTCATTTTAACCTAATTACGCCTTTAAAGATGCTGTCTCCAATTTCAGACACATTCCAAGATACTGGGAATTAAGACTTCAACATATGCATTTGGTCAGGGGGCTGTGGACACAATTCAGTTCATAATACTAAAGATTCTAGTAAATAGTTTTATTTTCTCCAGAAAGGCAGATGGAAATAACAGGCAATGAATATGGTTTATTAGTTCTTAAGCAAAGCTCTTTGGGGAGCTGTGTGTCCCTTCCCAGAAGGCAGATTACTAATTTGTAACAAATGAAAAGATCAGATACATTTTCAATATTCTTTGAGAATATTTTCTGTGTGCTTAGGTATCAGGCATTTTGCTTTTTTAAGGAATAATTTATTGAAGAGGCAATATATTTACTTGCTACAAAATTCAAAAGTGCAAAAGGTATGGAAAGTGACCTTTCCTCCCAAGTCACTCTTTCTCTTCAAGAGGTTTTCAATGTTACCCATATCTGGAGTGATTCTCTGTGAAAAGAAAAGCTTGCACATTGACACATTTAAAAGATTTTTTTTTGGTATACAAATGATAGTGTTCCAGCACCCTCTTCTGTGCCTGTTTGTTTTTTTTTTTACAACAATGTATCCTGCAGAATAGTCCAGAGCTGTTTTATTCTCTTCCCCTGCCTCCTCCACCATGTTCATTTAATGTTTGATGTATCATATGTATTTAGCCTGTGTTGATCATCATTTAGGTTATTTTGAAGTTTTGGCTTTATTCAGTTCAGTTCAGTTCAGTCGCTCAGTTGTGTCCAACTCTTTGCAAACTCATGAATTGAAGCACACCAGGCCTCCCTGTCCATCACCAACTCTCGGAGTTTACTCAAACTCATGTCCATCGAGTCCTTGATGCCATCCAGCCATCTCATCCTCTGTCATCCCCTTCTCCTCCTGCCCCCAACCCCTCACAGCATCAGGGTCTTTTCCAATGAGTCAACTCTTTGCATGAGGTGGCCAAAGTACTGGAGTTTCAGCTTTAGTATCACTCCTTCCAATGAACACACCCAGGACTGATCTCCTTTAGAACAGACTGGTTGGATCTCCTTGCAGTCCAAGGGACTCTCAAGAGTCTTCTCCAACACCACAGTTCAAAAGCATCAATTCTTCAGCGCTCAGCTTTCTTCACAGTCCAACTTTCACATCCATACATGACCACTGGAAAAACCATAGCCTTGACTAGATGGACCTTTGTTGGCAAAGTAATGTCTCTGC
>NW_011494811.1:2111606-2154317 GCF_000754665.1 Bison bison bison
TCCAACTTTCACATCCATACATGACCACTGGAAAAACCATAGCCTTGACTAGATGGACCTTTGTTGGCAAAGTAATGTCTCTGCTTTTGAATATGCTATCTAGGTTGGTCATAACTTTCCTCCCAAGGAGTAAGCATCTTTTAATTTCATGGCTGCAATCACCATCTGCAGTGATTAGACAACTGCAATGAACAGCTTGTATACATTTGATATTTTTATGCAAGAACATCTTTCAGAAAAAATTCCTGAAAGGAGAATTTCTTGGTCAAAGAGTACATTGTAATATTTTTTAAGTAAATAATTTTATTTAGAAACAAATTTATAGAGTTTCCTGACTCATTTGGGGAGTATGTTGTTGGATCCCCTTTAACATGTATTCCCTACGAACAAGGACATGGCCCTGAATAACCTCAGTATAACCAACAGAACAAGAAATTAACACAGATACATCACTACCATCTAATCCTCACACTGGACTCAAGTTTCACCAGTTGTCCCAATAATGTCTTTTATGTCAAAGGATTCAATTCAGAATCATGCTTTGCATTTCTCAGTGTTTTTTGTTCTGTGTGAACTTGGCATTTTGAGGACTATATGCCCATTTTTGTAAAAAATACTCAGTCTGGGTTTGTATCATTTTTTCATGATTAGATTTAGGTTGAGTTTGGTGGACGTGTTTGGACGTGATGCATTCTGTCAGGTGGTATGTGATTTTTGATTTGTCCCCCTGAATGAAGTAATATCTACCAGGACTTCAGTTTACCTATATGGATTTGTGGCCTTCTATTTTATGCAATGGATTAAAATCTATTATCATTTTTTTTTAACTGATTCTATTATTTGTATGTTTTTTTTATTTTATTATTATCATTATTTTGATGCTCATGTCGTTCCTGATTCGGTCAGTAGATGCCCCTGCAAGTGGGAGTACTTTGGACATGTACCCATCATTTTTTTAGCACTTTTTTTTTTTTAACTTTCTGATACATCAAGATATTGCAAGTTCATCTAGTAATCTTCCTGCTGGGGCTCTGGAATCAGCCATTTCTCCAAGGAGCCCAGGTTCCTTTTAGTGGAAAACAGTCTTTAAAAGCCAAGATCCAAACTTCAGGTGTGCTAGCTGCTGTTGAAGTGTCACTGATCCCAAATCCTCTGGAAAGAGCTTGGGAATATCTAGCTCATGTGTGTGTGTACCTGCATACATGCATTATTTATATTTCTATATTTATATAGATTGAAACCATGAAATCTTACCATTCCAACCTGACACTGCATGGTTCATTGTGTTCATCCTGTTTCCTTTTCTGATTGTGTAACTCTGCCCCCACTTAAATGGTATTAGAATTGAACTGTTCAGTAAATGAAGGGAAGAGGAACTGCATTGTAATTTGATGGTTGTCGCCAAATTACTCTCCATGGAGAATGTACCAATTTACACTCCCACTAGATAAAGGCAATGGCACCCCACTCCAGTACTCTTGCCTGGAAAGTCCCATGGGCAGAGGAGCCTGGTAGGCTGTAGTCCATGGGGTCACTAAGAGTTGGACACGACTGAGCAACTTCACTTTCCCTTTTCACTTTCATGCATTGGAGAAGGAAATGGCAACCCACTCCAGTGTTCTTGCCTGGAGAATCCCAGGGACGGGGGAGCCTGGTGGGCTGCCGTCTATGGGGTCGCACAGAGTCAGACATGACTGAAGCAACTTAGCAGCAGCAGATATTTGTAAGCTTTTCCTTTTGCCAAACTGATAGGTGAAAAAAATATTACTTCCGATGTTTTAACATGTATCACTCATTATAAGGCAGCTTATTTTCCAACGTTTCTAATGAAAAAGAAACGTGACAAGGAAAAACTATTGTAGTTGGATGTAACCACTGTCCCTTAATTCCGCTTCAAGGAAATGACAGAAAGGGCAAAAACACCTCTCAACATTGAAATGGCTGCCTGGCTGCTCTGGCAGAAACTTGGTTGCAAGCACTGGGTGTCCCTTCTGTCCCCAAAGAGCTAGTGAACCGGCCCTGTACTACAGACTTGGACGCGTTCGCGCTATCTCTGAGGACGCCCCCTGCAGGCAGGAGCAGGAGCTGGCAGGTTGGCAGCAAGTCAGTTATGCTCAGTGCTCTGTTTTTGTAGGGAACAGACTCTGGGACAGGAAGTCTCAGACACTTGTCTATGGGTACCCTGGATTTCTTTCTTGTGATTAAAATAATTAAAGTTTAATCAACCCAGAGGAGAAAGGCATTTCTAATTGTGGCAGATCTTAAGTTTTAGGTTGAAATTGCTCACACTGACCTTCTTTAATTAACCTGCAGAAGTGGCGATTTCAGATGCTTCCTCATCTTATATGCTGGTACTTTGCTCCTATAGGTCTCTGTAGCCTGAAGAATGGGCTTTCTATGTGGCTCAGTGGTAAAGAATCTGCCTGCCAATGCGCAAGATACAAGAAACTCAGATTTGATCCCTGGAGTAGGAAATGGCAGTTCATCCCAGTATTCTTGACTGGAAAATTCCATGCACAGAGGAGCCTGGTGGGATGCAGTCCATAGGGTCGCAAAGAGTAGGACACGACTGAATGACTGAGCACACACACACAGCCTGAAGGAACTGCTTCTTCACACTTCCCACCTTATAGCTCCTTGTTGACTTACTCTTCTACCTAGAGTATTAAAATAAAATTCATCCTTTATGACGTAAAGCAAATGGCACCTTCCCTGGGGAATCTTTGCTCATCCCCCAAGAAATGAACTCTTCACTCTTCACTCCCCAGGCACTTTGCGGGTGCTCCAATAGCTTCCTTTAAGTTCTGCCTTAAATTTTAGGCAGCTGTTTAATCTCTTTCTCCCCTATTAGTCTGCAAACTCCTTGAGGACAAAGACTGACTCTTACTCACTGCTGTACTCCTGGGACCTAGTACCAGATTTTGTGTAAAGCTAACTCTAAAAAAAACAGAAACAAAGAAAGAAAGTGAAAGTGAAGTCGCTCAGTGGTGTCCAACTCTTTGTGACCCCATGAACTGTAGTCTATCAGGCTCCTCTGCCCATGGGATTCTCCAGGCAAGAATACTGGAGTGGGTTGCCATTTCCTTCTCCAGGGAATCTTCCCAACCCAGGGATTGAACTGGGTCTTCCACATTGCAGGCAAACGCTTTACCATCTGAGCCACCAGGGAAGCTTTAAAACAACCACAAAAAACTGTTGAGTAAATTGGCAAATGAATGAATGACTAGGAGTGAGAACGGCCATTCCATAAAAAGGCTGCTGCTGCTGCTATTGCTAAGTCGCTTCAGTCGTGTCCAACTCTGTGCGACCCCATAGATGGCAGCCCACCAGGCTCCCCCGTCCTTGGGATTCTCCAGACAAGAACACTGGAGCGGGTTGCCATTTCCTTCTCCAACGCATGAAAGTGAAAAGCGAAAGTGAAATCACTCAGTCGTGTCCAACTCTTAGTGACCCCATGGACTGCAGCCTACCAGGGTCCTCCATCCATGGGATTTTCCAGGCAAGAGTACTGGAGTGGGGTGCCATTGCCTTCTCCATAAAAAGGCTACAGCACCAAATTCTGTAAAAGTCTTCAGAGCTCGATGTTCAAGGGCTTTGAGACCACCCTAGAAGTCACAGCACCAGCCCCCATCCTTGGTGTGTTTGTGTGGAGCCAAAGTCCTTCCTTCACACACCCAAGATCACCTCAGATGCTCAGCCCAGGTCAGCAGGCTGAACCCGCAAGCATGCTGCCTTTTGCTGGAGGCTGGACAACCCACTTCCCCAGCAAGCTCCACGGTGGGGAAGTCCATACTTGCAAAGCCTCCGCAGCTTCCTGCCAAGTTGAGTCGTCAGCCACCCCAGGCTCGGGAACAGTTCAAGTTACCCCAGACAGGCTGTTCAGGACATTCCTGTGTTATGAAATTTCCTTTTCTGGTGGCCCTGGGGCATCATGGGAAATCTGAGATGCCAAACAGCTGTTCCCCTCTGGGCGTGGGATGGGACAGTCCCCAAGCCGTGGTGCTCCCCTACCTCACAGGGCTTAGAGCAACAACCTGGGCCTGTCGTTGTGGGAATGTGCCATGTCTATCCAGGTACAGATTCATTTCTTGCCTCAGGAAGTTCTCTCTCTCCCCCAAACCTGGATGTCTTGGACCTCAAACTTGGACAGTTTCAACTTCTTTTAAAATTCAACTTCAGGAATAATGAACAACTATAGATCAAAATGCCATTTTCTTTCAACTGGCTTATTTTTTTAAAAAAAGATAATACCTCATGCTGGACTTCCCTGGTGGTCCAGTGGTTAAGAATCCACCTGCCAATACAAGGGACATGAGCTTGATCCCTCGTCTGGGAAGATCCAACATGCCTAGAGGCAACTAAACCCCTGTGCCACAATTACTGAGCCCACGAGCCTTAGGGCCCACACTCCGCAACAGAAACAAGGGAAGCCACTGCAATGAGAAGCCTGCACCCCACAACTGGAGAGCAGCCCCTGCTGGTGGCAACTAGAGAAAGTCCCTGTGCAGCAATGAAGATCCAGTGCAGCCAATACATTAAAAAACAAAAACCAAAATAACCCATGCTGGCTGGTGAGGTCGCTGGGACATGAACACTGCCAATGAGATTGTAATTTGGAGTAACTTTCTTGGTGGGCAATTTGAGCTGTCTCAAAAGCCTCTAACATGTGCTTCTTCTGATCTTGCAATTCCATTTCCGGCAGTTTATCCCAGAGAAGTAATTTAAAATACTATCAACCCATTGGCTATAAGAATTAAAAAAAAATTTTGACAACCTAAAAGTCCAGATTACCAATATGATAGGGTCTATGCAACCGTTAAAAATGGTGTCAATGAAATCTTATGATTAGAACATTGTCAGTAGAAGGTGGAATTATGGGTGATTTTAACTTTCTTTCTGAATTTTCTGAAATGATTGTGTGTTACTTTGGCATATTTAAAGGTATTTTAAGTAGTCTGAGAAAGCCCTGCCCTGGAGATTGTTACTTTTGTCCTTGTCTGGGAGTCTCGGCTTTCCAAACTGGGAAATGGGGCTTCAGTAGCAGGGTAGGAAATTTCTTTTCTCCCCTTCCATCTCCTTTCCAATCTAGGCCAATCACTTCAAAGACAGCCCTTCCCCCAGCAGTTCTGCAGGTTTTGTGGGCTGTTTCTTTTGTTCCTCTCATGTGTCATCAAGAGAAGGGCTGCCAACCTGTGGCTGACCCTGTTTGGACAAAACTCTTTTCCCCAGCATTTCTTACCTGATGGGATATGCTTCTCTCCCATATTCCAGAGAGAGAGATGACTTACCTCTCATTGAAACAAGCGGTCTTGTCTGTGTTTTTTTCTCGTGGAGGAACAACTCTTGCTGCTTGGTGAATTTATTTCTCATCGCATTTTGCATAGCTTAAATGCCTCCTCCCTCAACGCCATGAAGGGCACATCCCAATCCTCTGAGATGAGGGTACCGTATTGTCCTCATGACAGAATGCCATTTCCTTGCTCTGAAATTAAGAGTTCTTCCTCTATCTGAAGCTCACTGCTGAGAACAGACTCTGAAAGGCAGTAGGAAGGGGATGAGGGCCTTGAGAGGCAGGCAGAATCTGGTGGGGTGGAAGTGGGCCGGGAGGGGATCACTCCTTCAGGGCTATCTGGGTTCAAATTCAATTCTGGCTCCACCTTGGGCAAGTCGGTTCACCTCTTTAGGCCTCACTTCCATTCTATGTGATTCAGGGCTCTGAGTTGATACACATGGAACACTTAGAACCCTGCCTGGTGCAGAGTAAGTGCTTTTTTAAGGACCAGCCATTACCACCATCAGACTTCCCTGGTGGCTCAGATGGTAAAGAATCTTCCTGCAATGCAGGAGACCTGAGTTCCATCTCTGGGTTGGGAAGGTCCCCTGGAGAAGGGAATGGCAATCCACTCCAGTCTTCTTGCCTGGAGAATTCCATGGACTGAGGAGCCTAGCGGGCTACAGTCCATGGGGTCGCAAAGAGTTGGACACAACTGAGTGCCTTTCACTTCACTTCCACTATCACCATCACTTCAAAGCTGGACCACTCGTCTCTCCACCCCCTTGCAGTTATGGCAGTGTTGCCTGGGCAGACCCTACTGAAGACGGGTGTTCTGAGCTTGAGACTGGGTGTTGGGCACAGATACCCCTAGAATGCTTTTCCACATGACACTGTGTGTAAACACATCTTGACCATTTCCCAGGGGGACAAAACTAAGGGTGGCCTGAATTTTTACCCCGAAGTACCCGGTACATCTTTCTACTCATACCCTTACTACCTGTTGAGTACTGTTGACCTCTCCTACCTGGCAGTGACCTCTTTTCACCTCCTGCTCTTTCAGCTCTAGGTCTCCAGTACTTCCTCTCCCCCTCAGAGAATGGTGTTGCTGTTCACCTCGCTGCTCAAACTACCTTATTCCCCACAGAACCAACAACTTCTTACATGGTCTCTCTCTTATGTATGTTTTTATCCCCGTAAATTCATTCTTCTTAAGAGACAGAGATAGCTTCCGAAAACAAAGTGGAGCTAAGTCATTCTATTGATTAAAACCAGGAGGGCACTTCCTGTTGTCCTCAGGAAGAAGTGAAACGTCCCAGCATGGCTGGCAAGGGTTTCCGACCATTAGCCTCTGTCTGCCTCCTTCAGCGGTCCCTGAGCCCTCTGCCCTCAGCCCCCTGCAGCGGCCCTAGACCCCTTTTGGTTTCTCAAACTCCAAGTGCTTTTCTGTTGCCCACACAGACGCTGGGTCCTGCCCCTCAGTCTCACTGTTCTAGCTTCCCTCTTCTCAGTTACATGGCCTTTCATCCATAAGGTGTTCCTGACTGTCCCCTCAACATAACTTCTGTCACCACGGCCATCACTGGCTGCTGCTCTGTCTTCCTTCCTGACAGGAATTCCACGCAGGCCCCCAACTCACCATGTGGCTCACTGCTGAACCGCAGCCTGAGCACAGTGGTTGGCACGCTGAGGGGACTGACGTGCTTTCACTGGTGTTTGTGGTCCCTCCTCCTTGTTCCACACACCACCTCCCTGTCCCGTCTCCTCTTATCAGGCATCTCTTCCCCTCAGAGCTGGTGTTTTCATGCCCTTCATGAGTTCCTGCCCCTGGGAGGGTTTCTGCAAAAACTTTCTGGAAGGATCACATCTCTCACAACTGCCTTCAAAAGAACTTTTTTTTTTATTATTATTATTTAGAAATGCAGTTATATACAGAGAACAATTAAAATTAAATTAAACTTTGTACAAATATTAAAATACTATCTTCACACCCACTGCAATGTACAGGATACCAAAAAATATATATATAAAATAAAATAAAGCAAACCCAAACTGATTGGGTGACATCCTGCACAGTCAATGATGCGCGTGTCATGTGAAACTGTTGCTGAGGTTCCATAGTGGCGTGATGAGCCGCCAGGCCACCCTCAACCCTCTCTTCTCCCTGCATGATGGTCCAAGTGCTTTGCCCAGGCACATCCCCCAGCTCCTAGCACAGGGCTCAACCTTGGGGTTCTTGTTCAAAATTCTACTAGATTTTCAACTGGCGGTTAAGAGGAGTTGCTTCCCAGGAAAGCTGAGCCTGCCCTTCACTCTCTGGGGAACTGGCTACTCTACCACTCGGTCTACAAACCTGCCACACAAAATCCTCTCCGAGCCCCTCACCGGACTCCAGTAACAACAGGCCTTGTGCTGAAGGCCAGGAGCCCCGGCAGGCTTCAGGGAAGCTCCTGGACTCTGTCCTCAGCAAGCACATCTGGAATGAAGCTGTCAAGCCTGTGTCCTTTCCCTTCTGGGCCCTATATTTTCAAGGAGAGGGGGGGAAATAACAAACAGGCAAGGATCTAGAAATGTCTGCAGCATTTTTCATTCTCTATGTAGCGATGCTCCCTGGGAATGGAAGTGACAGTTATATGGGAAGCAGTGGTTTGAGCTCCACAGGGGTGGGGAGGGGAAAGGTCAAGTGCTAGGGCTCCTGTGCCACCACTGACTTAGCAGGAAAAGTATACCTTTGTCTGGCCATCAGCTTCTCCATGAAGCTTCGCGTCTGGCAGGAAGAATGGGGATGAGACAGGAGTTAAGTTCTGTTTGCAAATGGAGTGTTGGGAGGATGTACGTTGAAATGCCTTATAAAACCAGAAGAACTCACAAAGTGGCCAGGACTTGGCCCATTTCACAGTTCACACCCAGTGAAATGGGAACACAGCACACAAAATTCAAAAATGGCAGAAGATAGAGCCTACCTGCTGAACTAAGGCATTGGAAATGTTAGAAAATTTAAGTGATTTTTCACCATATACTGGCCCTTGAAAGTCACTGGAATGTGACTGCAAGTTGCCAAGATATAAAACCTACATTGAGTCAGCCCATGTACGCAAATAAAAAGAAAAAAACGCTTCTTAAAAGTCCTTTGGTGCCAACTGTTCTCCTGTACAAGTCCTCTGCTGGGTTCCCCTAGAGGTGAGCGCAGGGAAGCCACACCAGGGCAGCTTTCCCCACTGCTCCAGGCCCCTCTGGTGGCCCCCAACACCACCTTGTCTCTCAGCCAGCCCCCACCCCAAGGCCACCGTGGAGGCCCTGATCCTTCACATCTGAAACAAGGGCCAGAAGCTCTAGAAACAGCAGTTCATGGCTGATTTGGGAGACGAGAATTAATTGCGGGAAGCCATCACGGCGGGTAAGCAGGGAGGTGAGGCTGGCCCGGTACCCACATGCCAGGGGCCTCCAGGAGTCAGGCTTCATCAAAGCCAGGGACAGGGGAGCAGGGGAGGGGAGCCTCCCAACTTTTCTCTCCTCCCTCCCAGGTGGCAAGTCTGGGCTTGTGATCCCCCCAGGGTGGGCGGGCAAGGTGAAAGAAGGGTTCAGAAGGCAGGCTTTTTCATTTTTTTCAAGCGGCAGGCAGATCATCTCTGTGGCTGGATAAACCGCAAACAAAAAGTGCAATCTCATGGGGAAAACCCCCAGAGTATTTATATAAAAAAAGGGTAAGAGCCCCGTTTAAAAAAATATTCTAGACGCGAGTTCAGGTGCTGGAAGATGGGGAAACGAAAGCTGCGGGCTCAGCAGTGAGACTCTGCAGGCACCCCCAGCCCATCCCCCTACCGGGCCTTGCTCCCTTCCGGAGGAAGACAAGGGTACCACGGGCGGAGCAGAACCTGTGCGGGCTGAAGTGACTGGGGTCGTGGGGACCCTGCCCTCCAGATGGGCCCCGGGCCAGCCACAGCTGGCAGGCGCATCTCTGGACACGGCCTCTTTGGAGGCCAAGGGCAGGCCTACTCCGTTCTGCACTTTCCCTTAGGCACCTCCTCCTTGCGGGCCAGGGCTGTGGGCACCAGGTGGGAAGGAGAGAGAGAGAAACGCTCGGCAGGCATTGCCCTTACCTGAGAGGAAGGAAGACTACAGGGGTGAGAGGCCAGGATAAGCGGGAATAAAGTGCGAGTGTTGAGCAAGGGGGTGGGAGGCTGAGAGAAGGCCACCGGAGCTACCCTGGTAGGTCAGGAACTGAAAACGCCCCAGGCTTGAGTATTTTCAGGCTCAGCGGGGAGCAGAGGGGCAGCGCTTCAGGAACAAAAGCAACAACAAGCACTCCCTAATGCCACATCTCATGAAGAGGCAGCAGCCCGCCGAGGGAGCAGCCCCAGCGAGGGCCCTGGCCACTCCTTCCACACCAGGGCCCTGGAGCCAGGCTGCTCCCAAACCGTCCCCACCAGCAAGCGCACGCAGCGGGTGGGGGTGTGTGCTGATGTCTCCAGGGGTGTCGTCTGTCAGCTGTGACGAGTGGAAGGCAGCAGGGGAGGGCGGGAGGAGGAGGAGAAGCAGCAGCGAGCAAGCGGCAGCATGCTTCCCGGGCACAGTTACTAAGGCACGTGACTGCGGTGACGAGGACCCTCAGGACCGGGCCGGAGCTGCCTGCAGCCGTCTGGGGGCTCGGTCAGTGCCCCGCAAGCCCCCTTCCATCACCACGAACCCAGGACGAGGCCACTGGCCCCCAACTGCCAGTGACCAGTGGGGCATCCCACGGCATCTCAGAACTCTCACGTCCCATGGGGGACGCCGCTGGCCCTGGCCAGCAAGGAAGCCAGGGCCACATGGCGTCACACCCAGGAGGCAGCAGGAACCTTCCCCTTAGGCTCCAGGGAAAGAGAAAAAAAAAACAAGGCCAGGAAGGCCAGATGCTGGAAGCAGGAAGTGAGGACTTGCATATTAGGAAGACAAATCATTAACAGCCACCTTCCTTCCCTCCCTTGGGATCTTCTGGACGCTTCTCAGAAACTCACCAGGGCCAGGAGCCGCCACCTCTGAGCTAGACAGCTGGAGTGAGGATGGCTGCGGGGTGACTTTTCACAGCCTCCGTCCTCAGTCGAGGCAGCGCACCACTGCTGTCAGCCAATGGCAGGCCCAGGGCCCCACACTCTGGCCCCACCTGAAGCCACTTTGGGATCTGCTCCTGCTAAGGGCAGTGGTGCCAGTCTCCAAAGCAAATGGGCCAGACCCAGGCCTGGCCCCCCTGGGGGAGCAGCAGCGCAGCCGTGAAGGCTTGTAGGACAGCAACCAGCCCGCGTGACAGGGAGACCGGACCGGGGGGAGGAAGGCACAAGTAAACACGGCGCGCTCGGGCCACGGGAGCCGGGGGGCTGCCACCCAGGAGCTGGCTGCAGGGGACTGGAGGGCTCCGGGGAGGGAAGGGGTCAACCCACACGTTCAGATAACGTCCCCGACACAGGTGGAAAAGCTGGGGCGCACAGGGAGCCAGCTCCTCCAGCCGTCCAGCAGGCAGATGGCGAGATTCTTCCTGGAGTTTCCAGCGAAGTGGGCCTGTGGGCCCTCAGAGGTGCGGAGATACAGACACACAGGTGGGCAGCTCAAGTCTCCGGGCAGGGCGGCTGGAGGACGTGGTGCTCAAACCCACAGGGAGAGGAGGAAGGGCAGAGAGGAGAGAAGCCCGTGGCAGCCCTCATGCTTCTTTCAACAGTGGGATATCTGCGGGCGGAGGAAGACAGAAAGCAGAGTGGTTACCCGTGTGGGTGACGGCAGCGCAGCTCACCCCACTGCGGGGGCCCCTCGCACACTCCTAGCTAGTCTAAACCCCTCGCCCCTTCTCCAGGCCTTCCTGCTCATCTCTCCGTCTGTCTGTGTGAGAAAACCTGAACAGCCAGTCCAGTATTCAAACCCTTTCTGGCCCTGCCACCCTGCACCCTCCTCTGCTTGGATGCTGATGGTTTAGTTGCTTCTCTTTCTACCCTTATTCTCATCTTATGAGGCTACTGAGCCCTGGTAAGTCTCACCTCCTTCTTAAAGCCATCCTTCAGCTGTGTGATTCTGAGTAAATCAATCCCCTTCTCTGGGTCTCAAGTCATCTCACACGTCACCTGGGCTAGACTGATATCTGAAGGGCCTGGCTTCCTGCACAACTGTCTGCCCCAGATAACTTGGGCTTAACCTGCAACCAACTCAATAACCTCTGTGTCTGGTTTTGCACACCCCTCATTCTGACATACCTAATTCAACTGACATGAATTTGAGCAAACTCTGGGAGATATGGAAGACAGAGGACTCTGGCGTGCTGTAGTCCATGGGGTGGCAAAGTGTCGGACACGACAGCAACCGAACAACAATATTCTGACATGGACCCTACCATTTGGTTCCATTTTTTTCTCTAACTCTCAGGTATATGCTCCATCTTCCCAACTGACTGACAGTCCATGCATGCAGACAGCATGTTTTGTGGTTCTTTCCATCGCACCTGAAACCTAATCCAACACCAGGCACAAGATGGGCTCTGTCTGAATAATGCTTGTTCAACACGTGGAACAAAGCCAGGGACAAGGAGAAGGGAGAAGAGCTGGCACCCCTGGGCTCTTTATGAAGGACAGGGGCTGAGGTCTACGTCAGTACACGCAGACACACAGCATGTACAGCTGGCTGCCCTGGGGCCACTGGCTTCCAACTTTAAATCTGGCCCAAGGATTTAATGGCCCCTTCCTAGCTCTACATCCCACCAAGATAATAGGAGGCATACTGGTGATACTCAGGAAACCCGAAACCTGATCTGCACTTAAAAATTTCGAACTTCTTGGCTTTCAGATATTCTAAACCTTAGACACTAACTGTGGCCAGGACTCGCAGGAAGGGGAGAGCTCTAAAGCACTTTTGGCAGAGGGGTCGGGGGGCAGTGGCGGGGGGGGAACGGGATTGGTAAGCATGGAAGTCCTGACTTTCTAAAGGGAAACATCTAGGTTTATTCTGCATCCTGAACCACAGTGGGATTTCATGTAAAGATGGTTTTTAAAGTGACAAGAGTCAATCCCAGTGTTTGATGCTCCAGGCTCCAGTAAAGGCAGAGGTGTCAGGAGGGACCAATTTCATCCTCTGACGGCTTTACCACAAAGGCCCCGGAGTTACCTGGGAGGCAATATGGCACCATGGATTATGATACAGGCTTGGGAGCAGATCCATCTGGCTTCAAATCCCAATTCAGCCATTTACCAAGACTTACCCTCTTGGAGCCTCAGCTTCCCTATCTGTAAATTGGTGTTGGTTACAACACCTACTTCTCAGGATCACCGTGAGGTCTGACCTGAGGTAGTGCAAGAAAACCAAACAGCACAGGAGCTGACATGCTCCTGGTTAGAATGAAGCAGCAGAATGCTCTGGCAGAGATACAGGCTCCAGTTTTTCTAAGACCCCACACCTCCTTGTCATTCCTGTCCTTTCAGGAACATAAGAATTATAACAAGAGGACAGGCCCCACTTCCACCTCCAACTGGCTGTCTGCCCTTTGATTTAGTATTTCCCTGAGGCCATGAATAGTTTCAGAGACTCCAAACCTATTAAGACTCACAGACAATAGCAAAAAGTCTCCCAATACAGAGCCCAAAGGCCCACCTAGGGTAAAATCCTATTTTGTACGATAATCCCCTAGGTACTATCCTTTGCCCCAGGCACACCAATGATTAGAAAGGCTCACTGCCCTTCCTCACTCCCAGCAAGGGCCCTGGGCACCGGCACAGACCACCTACCATCTGTGTAGTCCTCTGACGCGAGGCTCTGTATGTCACTGTTCTCTGAATCCGGGGCTTCTTTGTGTGCCGCTCGGCTGTTCCCTGAACCGGCCACCCAGGAAGAGGTGGTTGCCTGGTGCACCATCACAGTCTCTGAGCCCCGAGAGCCCCAGGCTTCACACAGTCCAGACTGGCCCGGGGCCTCTTCCTCGCTGCCTGCAGAAGAACAGGCCCCCTGGTCCTGCGGGTGCGGCTCCCTCATCCCGCTCCTCCCGCTGGGCCCAGACCCTTCTGACAGCACAATCTGCACTCTGGGGTCTGCTGGCGGCACACAGTGACCGGAACTGCCGTATACAGCCTCCTCATACGACGGGAGCGCAACCTGGACTCCGTCCACCATGATGGAGACCTGGTCCCCGGACACTCCCTGGTCACGCCTGCGTCCGGAGAAGGAAAGGACAAAGGAAGAATCAGAACATGCACACAAGTAGGCATCACAGTACCAACAATACCAACCGTTTCTGAGGGCTTACTATGTACCAGGCACGGCACTAGGGCTTTATACACTCACCCCACTGCATCCTCACCTGAGTCCCTCACCAAGAACGTGGATGAGGCTCCGAGGAGCTAAGCAACCTGCCCAGGCACACAGCTGGTAAGGGAGGAAACTAGGATGTGCACCCATTCCACCTGCTTCCAGAGACTATGTTACTAGCCTCTGGGTATACAGGCACCTGGCCCTCTGGTCCTGTGCAAAAACCAGGAAGCTCGAGACTCAGAAATAAAGCCACGGGCTCAGCACAGCTAAGCCAGGAAAGTGGAAGAGCGGTGGCTGCGTGTACTTGTGAACACACCTGCCTGTACATTTCCAGCGGGCACACGGTGTGGCACGTACACTCGTTGTTTAGTTGCTAAGTCGTCCCTGACCCTTTTGCGACCCTGTGGACTGGAGCCCACCAGTCTCCTCTGTCCACGGGATTTCCCAGGCAAGAACACTGGACTGGGTTGCCATTTCCCCTCCAGGATCTCCTCAACCCAGGAATTAAATCTGCGTCTCCTGCATTGGCAGGTGGATTCTTCACTGCTGAGCCACCAGGGAAGCAAATTACATCTCCATAAAGGTCCTTTTAAAAAGAGGAGAAGGAAAAGAAACACCGTGATCTTGAAATGGGACACTGGACTCGAAAACTGAAGGAAGAATTCTGTTCTTTTGACTCAAGTCACTTTACTTGCCTTTTATTTTTTTAATTTTGTAAACTTAAAAAAACCCTGTGGATTTTTTTAATATAACCACTGACACAGCAGAAATAAAACACAGAAAAATGTATACCTGATTTATTCCAAAGGTAATGCTAGTGTATGGGCTTCCCTACTGGCTCAGCAGTAAAGAATCTGTTTGCAGTGTAGAAGATGCAGAGAAGCAGATTCGATCCCTAGGTCAGGAAGATCCCCTGGAGAGGGAAATGGTAAATCACTCCAATAATCTTGCCTGGAAAATCCCACGGACAGAGGAGCCTGGTGGTCCAGGAGGTCGCAAAGAGTCAGTCATGACTGAGCGACTAAACAATAATGCCAGTGTATAACCATGACCATTCCTATCACCTCACCACCAAAAGTAACCACTATCCTAACTTACATTAAAATCATTCCTTTGACTTTTATTTTAGTAACGTTAATGCCTAAGCATGAATTCTTCAACATTGTTTAGTTTTGAGGTTTTGTGACCTTTTATGAATGAGATAGAGATAATAAATGTGTGTGTCTGTGTGAGAATAGGCGTGTGTGGTTTTGTATTTTACTCGACATTATGTTTGGGAGATTCAGCCGTGCAAATACCTTTTTTCTGGATCACTTTTATACACAGGCTCCCACCCCAAACCAAATAAATCTGGGGATGGAGGCCCAGGTGCTGGCGCCTGTGTTTAGTTCCCCACTGGAGCCTCTCTGTGCATCCAGGAGTGGGGACCAGGGAGACAGGGCAGCGGCCTGCAAACACGAGCCTGCCCCAGAACCGCTTGGACTGCTGACGAAAGGCAGAGCCTCTCATTCTGTCAGTCTGGGTGGGGCCTGCAAATCTGCATTCCTAACAGGTTCCCAGGTGATGCTGCTGCTGCCGGGACCACATGTGAGAACCACTGACATAGCAGAAATAAAACGGCACTGGAGTGGGAGACTGGGGTTTAAGTCTCAGCTCTGTAGTCACCTAGAGCAGTGGCACCCAACCTTTTTGGCACCAGAAACTGATGTTGTGGAAGATAATTTTCCACAGACAGAGGTGTGTCAGGGGGTGGTTTGGGGAAGATTCAAGTGCATCACTTTTACTGTGCACCTTATCTCTAATCTAACACTGCCACTGACCTAACAGGAGCTATTGGTCTGTGGCCCAGAGGTGGGGACTGGGGGGGGGCTCCCCTGACCTAGAGGGATGACCCTCTCTGACTTTTACCTCTCTGAGCCTCAATTTCCTAATCTGCAATGATCCTGTGAGGATTACGATGATGGATGTGAAGCAAAAGCACACTGCCTGGTACACCTGGAAGTTTAACACACGCAGGGCCCTCCCCTTTCCCTGGGCACACATGGACCAGCAGAGGCCAGCAAGCCCACCAGCACCCCTCTGCCAGTCCAGGGCCAGCCCCCAACAGTGACGCCTGCTGCCACCGCCACTGGGCTCACCGGCTGTGATGGAAAGACTTCAGCTTTGGCTGCAGCAGCACAAACAGCACCACGAGGAGGAGAATGAGCGCCACGGAGCTGGCAGTGGAAGCCACGATGGACAGCGTGGGGACCCCGAGCGAAGTGTGGATATCTTTGTCTATGGAAACAAGCCATCATCACCAGTGTTTTGTACCCAGACACATGGAACGCGAGCCTCATGGCTGACCTTCAAAGGCCCCCTGCATGGTGCCCCAGTGAGACGTGCTAGGTATGGCCAGGGTCGCTTTTGGAGCAACAGTGCAGAGCCAAATGGCTTTTATGTCAAGGAAAACGGACATTTCCCTATTCTGTTCCTGAAACTAAAATTCCCTTCACCTTGGACTGCTGAGGACCATCTAACACCTAAATTCACTTAACCCTAGAGATCTTACCTTTATAAACCCAAGCTGATCCAGTCCTCAACAGCAGGTTCAAAGACATGAACCATTCAAAAGCACACATCTTTCCACCATCTAAAGTTCCGCCCATGTGGCAGCAAACTTTATAAAAACAGGGCTGTAATAACCCTCTGTTCTAAGGTCCTGCATCTTTAGCTGTATATCTAAGGCCGGTCCCCACCCTTCTCCAGAGTGTCACAGTCCTGAAACTGGAGTGAAAAGCCCAGAGATGGCTGCATGTCACACACTTTCCTCAGGAGGCTGGACCTCATGTCATGTACGACAGGAGGAGGCTGAGGGTGAGCGTGCTCCTGTCCAGCTGGACTGCAGCTCCGTAACAAAACAGCGCCCTTCCATTCAGGGGAAAAAAATATACCACAGACACTACAGAAGGTGCCCGCATTGTGCCCCTGTGTTAGCAGAACACAGCCAGAGGTCACCAGCCCTGGGCTAGAGCATCAAGGGACTTTGCATCGCACAGCAGACGCCTCAGTGGCTCAGCTGAAACGCCGCGGGACACGCATCAGCAATCCAAATGTCTAACCGAGACGTGAACCCCAGAGGAGGGGAGGCTGCAGGGTGCCAGAGGGACCACACTGCCCCCCACAGCACAGGGCCCTCTGGAGTGAGTGCGTGCCACTGCCTGGGAGCCCGAAGGGAAGCAGGAGCCCAGCAGCAAGTACCCCACTCTCGCTTGCCAAACTGACCCTCGTTGAGACGGCAGCTGATCTCCATGGCTGGTTTCCACTCGCCATTCTTACACGTCAGGTATTTGTAGTCACCCTTCAACATGTAGCCTTCGGCACACAGGTACTCAATGACGCTGCCGGAGTTCAGGGGGTCTCTGCAGGGCCGGGGGTGGCAGATGTAGCCACCATTCTCTGGCTCCGGTGGCAGGGAACACACTGCAGAGATGGAGAGAGAGGAGGTACCTTGATGAGGTTTTCCAGCGGGAGTGCCGTTGGCAACACAGAGAGGGGCAGTGCTGAAGGCCTCGGTAGGAAACACCTCAGGAGCAGAGCGCCAGACCCTTGGAAAGGCTGCTGCCGGAACACTGGAAGATCAGGTTGCCAAAGACAGAAGGAGGCGCCCTGGCAACAGGGGAAGCCGGGCTGCCAACACCACGCCCCCACCCCTTCCCTCCCCCTCCCTACTGCCTGCAGAGAACCGCATCCTTCACTCAACAGTAGTCTGACCAAGCTAGATTCACAGAGACCTAGTGTGTAATACAGTTTTAATAAAACCTACTGGAACACAATGAAACCAAGTGACAGGTGGTAAAACACCAGTAACCTGCACGGGGGAAATGTTAGCTTTGTTTCCAGATCAGGATCAGAAAGGACTCCTCTGTGTGATAAAATGTGCCTTCTTGGCTTCTGATGCGTTTCCTGGGAGGCTTCCCAAGCCCCCGGCACCATGCATTCCCTGAACTGCGTGGTCACTGGCATCACTCAACTCCATCCTACAGTGAAGAATGTATTTTTCATTGAGGTAGGTCTGCTCAGTTTTAAAATCTCTGTGGAGTAGTCATCATGCCTCCCCTTTGACGATGAGGACACTGGTCCACAAAAGTTAAATGACTTTGAGCCAAGTGTAAGGCAGAGAGAGTCAAGGGCAGACCGGGGAACAGAGCTGGGTCTCCTGATTCAAAACCTGCTCTTCCCACCAGCAGACACTGCTTCCACTCCAGGAGTGAGCGGGCCTTTAAGAACTGTGTATGTCAAGGTTACCTCCCTCTGAACAAGGAAAATGGCAAACTGTACTAAGTGCTGGGAGAACTGGGATGGAGACAAGCTGCGGTAACAAGCTCCCTGGAGCGGCCCAGGGAGAAGGCGGCCTCCAATTCCAAGGCCTGGGGAGGACGTGAAGCATCTGGATGGACACTGCAGAACCCAAGTCCCCAGGCAATAGATCAAGGGGTGTGCCTCGCAAAAACAGGAAGGGGACAACAGGTTCCCTCAGGGATCACTGTTTGGAAGAAGATATGCTGGCAGATGGCCAGGCACCCACAAACTTCAGCTTACCCCAAGCCTTACTAATGCAGGAAAGATGAAAGTCTCCAAAGGACTTTAGATTTTGCTGACAGATACCCTGTCCCCATCAAGATATCACCAGGACATCAATATGAAAATAAGACCCGCTGGGTTTCTGTTTTTCACTTCCTCTAATAGACCGAGTTTCTGACTGTCTGAGATAAGGTACTCTCCCTTCATGGGAATGCCCACCACTCTCACCAAATAAATACCACTTCCCTTCAGCCTGCAAACTGCTCTTATGTAAGATGACTGCCAACCAGGAGAGGCGGGGATATGAAGTAAAAAAAGAGATGATGGTTCCCTGCCCTCAGGCTACTTATCATTGAGATTCAGAGAAAAGACTCCATTACTTAACCTATTAAAATAATGAGGTAGGTCCACAGGTATCAGAGAAGTCTGAACGTCCTCTCTGAAACTAGTATATGAGCCCAAATAAGCCCACTCAGCGCCCTCTAAGGACATACCATCATCTCTAGACTCTTTCCATGCCACCCAGCTCGCCCAAAGGCTGGAACAGGAGGCAGACACAGGCATCACACCTCTCCTGGTGCCTCTCTAAACTCTGGCCAAGGTACTCAAAGAGCTGGCCAGCTGGACTGCCAAAGGAAGCTCAGCAAACCACTTTACCTTGTACACTCTCCCTCTTTTGTTCAGGGCAACAAGCCTGCCAGAGATCGCCTGGCTCTCTCCAGATTGTGTCTAATTGGTTCATTTCCTCAGTGTAATTAATGGTGAGCATCTGACAGCAGCTCCCAAAAGCAGGCAGGACTCACACAGGTCCAGTGTGCGGGGGAGGACAGTCCCAGGGGAAGGACTGCTGATTCTCAAGTCATTCCGGCTCTGCTGGGCACTTCTGCCCAAAAAGCCCACATCGTCACGGAACCCCTGAGAGGACCCTGGACATCACCTGGCACTCACTGCATCAGTACCAAAAGTGAGGTCTACAAAGACGCTACGTACAATTCATTCCGGTTCACTAATATTTACTGATGACTGGGCAGGGATCACTGTGCTCTGCTCTGAAAAAGGATAAAAAGATACACACTGCAGGCGCATGTGTGCTCAGCTGCTCAGTCCTATCTGTCTTCTGTGACCCCACGGACTGTAGCCCACCTGGCTCCTCTGTCCATGGGATTCTCCAGGTGAGAATACCGGAATGGGTTGCCATGCCCTCCTCCAGAGGATCTTCCCAACCCAGGGATCAAGCCTGCATCTCCAGCACTGCAGGCAGATTCTTTACCACTGAGCCATCAGGGAAGCCCAAGCACTCCGGGTACTTGTAGCCAAACAGGGGTATGACAAATAAGTCCACATGTGTATTTTAAAAGCTTCTTTCTTCATGGCTTCTGAGTTTTATGTCGTGACACATTTTGGAGAGTATGTTTAGGAAACTCTTCTAAACATACTCTCCAATATTTTCTTCTCAAGTTTTACAGATTGGTTCTTTGTTATGTAAATAACACCTTCGGAGGGGTAAAAAAAAAATTATAGGAAATATATACCTAGAAAAAAATTCAAAAAGTAGGAGGGTGAACACAGAAAAGTAAGCCCTCTTTCCCAGTCACTCAGTGCTTCTTCCCAGAGATACTCCACACAGATTTTACCCTATACATGTCAAAGAATGAGATTAGTGCTGCAAGAGGGGGAGTTCAGAGCAGGAGAGATCAACCTTGTGTGGGGAAGGGCCAGGAATGGCTACTGAAGGAAGCGGCATTTTCAATGGGGCTTGATTTCAGCGGGAAAGGAGGTGGCGGTTTGAATCGAATGCTCCAAAGCAGCAAAGTGTAGATTAAGCCCAGAGAACATCAGGTAGCCTAGGTTAGCTTGACTGCATGAGAAAATTTGTCCAAATAAATAAATAAATAAAATAATGGTAACAGTAGTAGTAGAAGTAATAATATTGTGAAGAAACCATTTTGCAGAGGGGCCCTGGCTACAATAGGAGGTGTTCATACCATATTCAATGGGTGAAATCACAAGAAGAGCTGACTTTGATGTAAGTCAAAGAGAGGAGGAAAAAACCTTTGGAGAAGGTCAGCAGTAGAGCCACCCTCGCATGGGGAAATAAACTGGATTAAAACATTCTATGAGGACCATACAAAAGAGACAAACTAGGGTAGAACAGCCTCAGCATCACGAAGGGACCGCCCCAAGTCCAAGGAAGAAATAAGGAGGTCTCAGAAGGAAAAATCAGAAAAAGGCAGGATTGTTTTAAGATGCCAAGAACATAAGGAAAAAAATACAGCCCTCTTGCCCAATCAGAAAGCAGAGTGGGAGCACCTTGGCAGGGAGCAGGCGTTGGGAGAGGGTCTCAGGGACGCCTGGGCGTCAAAGGACTGGGAAGAACATGAGGAGGATCAAATAAATCACTCGGTGGCTTCCGGGAGCCACTGTTCTGGGCAAGAGGCTGACTTAATCTGTGCATCAGGCTTGCTCTCTCTGACAACCCCAAGTCCGCAGAGGGAGTTTCAAGATCTGTTCTTAGCCCCAAGCAGACAATGAACTCATCTGATTTGGCAAAGCTGCATAATTTTAAAAAGAAGAGGGAGAAAGCCAGAAGATAGAAATTTTACAGAAAAAAAAAAATCAATTAGCTCTCTTTAGCTTCCTTCTCTGCTTCCCATTATCTCTTATAGCCACTTTTTTTGGCCTCCCATGAGCACAGGAATCAGCAAGGTAATTCTTCAGGGTGCCTGTGGAGTGCCCAGGGCACAGCTGTCATGAAGCAGGAGACACAGACCAGATGGGGAGGCAGCAGACGGAGAGGAGGCAGAATGATCTGGCTGGTACTCCCATCCCTGAGCCTAAACCAAGAGCAGAAACCAATAAGAGCCCCCAATCAGCCCTCAGATAATGTGATTTTCTTCTGCTGTTCTGGGGACCAGACTTTTAAGAGGAAGCGAGGAATCAGAGACAAAACAAATTCTAAGATTCCATAACAAATGAATCAAAAGAAGCTCCAGGAATGGCCTTGGAGTCAAAGTGTCGAGTTTAACACACTGTTCAGTTCAGTTGCTCAGTTGTGTCCAACTCTTTGCGACCCCATGAATCGCAGCACGCCAGGCCTCCCTGTCCATCACCAGCTCCCAGAGTTCACTCAGACTCACGTCCATCGAGTCAGTCATGCCATCCAGCCATCTCATCCTCTGTTGTTCCCTTCTCCTCCTGCCCCCAATCCCTCCCAGCATCAGAGTCTTTTCCAATGAGTCAACTCTTCGCATCAGGTGGCCAAAGTACTGGAGTTTTAGCTTTAGCATCATTCCTTCCAAGGAAATCCCAGGGCTGATCTCCTTCAGAATGGACTGGTTGGATCTCCTTGCAGTCCAAGGGACTCTCAAGAGTCTTCTCCAACACCACAGTTCAAAAGCATCAATTCTTCGGCGCTCAGCCTTCTTCACAGTCCAACTCTCACATCCATACATCACCACAGGAAAAACCATAGCCTTGACTAGACGGACCTTTGTTGGCAAAGTAATGTCTCTGCTTTTGAATATGCTATCTAGGTTGGTCATAACTTTCCTTCCAAGAGCCCCTTTTAAAATGAGGTGTGGAGGGCAGGGATGGTGAAGATCAGCTTGAGGAAGGGAAGCAGAATGCAAATACCTAGTTCAGTTAAAAAGACTCAACAGAAGAGACTTCCATCTGATGTCAGTCATCAAGAAAACCCTAAACTCCCACAAATATGTATAAAATAGATAATGAGAACCCACTGCATAGCACAGGGAACTCTACTCAATGCTCTGTAGTGACCTAAATGGGGAGGAAATTCAAAAAAGAGGGGATATATGTATACATATAGTTGATTCGCGTCACTGTACAGCAGAAACACAACATTGTAAAGTAACTATACCCCAACAAAATACAAAACAACACCCCCCACCAACTCCCTCACATCGTGCGTACGTGCCAAGTTGCTTCAGTCGCGTCTGATTCTTTTGTGACTTTAAGTGCCTGGGCTTAAGAAACTGTGTTTAGTATCCACTTGCAGGTTTGAAATAATGTCGTTTTACACTAAAACCAGTGTAGTGGCATTTATAACACAATGGGCACAGAGAAATAGGTGCTTAGTGAAGGTGCTGAAAGAAAGGATGGCCAGAGAAAACTTTTCTAGGAATTCAGAGGAGAACAAAGTGGTTCCCCCAAACCCAGCACATCAACACAGCAGCTGTGGTCACCAAGGAACGCAGCAGAGGCGGTATCACACGTGTCCCTGTGTGACTGTAACTCCATCACACACACGTGTCCCTGCGTGGCTGTAACTCCATCACACAATCAGAGCACCCCTCCTCCTAAGATGCTCTAGCAGGGCCACAGAGCTAAGCGTGACAGGACCAAACCCTCAGAAAGATTACAGTCGACAGGACACAGACATGCAGGGCTAACTCTCATGTAAATGAAAGAAGCAAATTGCTCAAAGCTGAGCTCTTCTATTGGCCCTGGGTGTCCTTCTGAGCAGGGACATCTTTTCTGTTCATCTGAGAACTGCTGGCAACCAGAGGAAGGTGAGGGCCCAGGCAAAGAGAAGCAGGTGCAAAAAAATAGAAAGGGGAGGAAGGAATGGATGGGAAGCAAACACCGAGCACAATACTGTCCCCCAGAAATACAATGCGGCCACAGAGGTGATTTTAGATTTTTCTTAGTCACATTAATCTTAATGATATATTTTATTTAACCAAAATATGCAAAATACACGTTTGCTATCTCAATACATAATATAAAAATTTATTAATGAGATATTTGATAATACTCTTTTCTACAATTATGGCACATTTCAGGTCAAACAAATCTCATTTCAAGTTCTCAACAGTCACTCGAGGCTAGTGGCCATTGTACTGATGGCACAAATGATGGGGGTCTGAGAACAGAAGGAAGGGTTCAGACCACACCACTAGGTGTGAGACCGGAGGGTAAATAGCAGATGAAGATGCCGTGGAGCACTCAGGGTCCCTCAGGTTGTTCTTTAAAGCACTGTTGACATGCTTGCTTTCAAAACCCTTTCTCAATACACGAAGGTTTAATTTCTATTTCTAGCCCTCAAGGCTCTGTTAGGAATAGAGAGAGCCAGAGAGAAAGCAAGGCAAAACGGGGAGTAGGGGTTGGGAAAGGTATTCAAATGTGCAAATTTCTTTTTGGATGTAAGACTAGGAAAATAATAATTACTGCGAAAAGCATTATTACCTGTGCCAGGCACTCTTCTGAGCTCTCTCTTTACACAAAGCAGGTACTATATTTTTTTCCATTTTACAGATTAAAAACAATGAGGCTTAATTTTTTTTTTCCATTTTACCGATTAAAAACAATGAGCCTTGGCTGAGTTGAGTAATTTCCTCCGAGCCGCTCATCTCTAAATGACTCAACAGGCGCTTGGCTCCTGAGCTGCAGGCTTGACTGAGAAGTCTAGGCAGACCTGCAGAGGAGGCGAGGTACCAGTCCATCCCCCAATGGACTAGGCCTGGACCTCTGGAACATCTCGCTGCTCTGGGAAAGGTGTGAGCTCGCTAGTTCAACAGGGAGGTGATTCTCCTCAAGAAAGCCTCTCAAGGAAGCTGGAACTGGGTATTACAGACAAATGCAAGGGGCTGGGGTCGGGGTGGGCGTAGTGGTTGGGTTACCACATCTCACTGTGGTATAAAGGTTTCTTCTAAGGCCTCCCTTAGAAATCTCAGTAATAACAGCTCCTATTCACTGCTGCTGCTGCTAAGTCATGTCAGTCGTGTCCGACTCTGTGCAACCACATGGACAACAGCTCACCAGGCTCTTGTCCCTGGGATTCTCCAGGCAAGAACACTGGAGTGCCATTTCCTTCTCCAATGCACGAAAGTGAAAAGTGAAGTCGCTCAGTTGTGTCCGACTCTTCACGATGCCATGGACTGTAGCCTACCAGGCTCCTCCTATTCACTGACCACCTACTATATGCCAAGTATCAGTCTAAGCACTTTACATGTCTTAACACATTCAAATTTCACAAAAACCCTATAAGAAACGTATTGTTATAACATTATACAGATGAGCAAATGGATGGAGTGAGAGAGCTTAAAAAACTTGGTCACGGTCACCCGGCGAGTAAAGATCTGAACCCAGGAAGGCTGGCTTCCGCTCCATGGCACTGGGCAGTAACAAGGGTTCTGTGTCCAGCTTCTCCTCTCACAGCCCACCTGAGAAAGTGAGCCACAAGGAGGGGAGCCCAGTGACAAAGGCGATCTGTGTGCTGCCTGTGGACACTGGTCTCTCCTGGTCTCAATTTCCATACATGCAGGCGCTGAACCAGAAGGCCTCTGAGGTCTTGTCTGCCATTTGTAAACCTGCGTCAAGTTGGGTGGATGGCCAGCCTCATCGCCCCCTGAGATTCCTCTCCTGTTAGTCCTGCAGCCACTCCAGTTCTGAACTGAGCACCGTGTGGGAGGCTCGAGGAGAAGCGTCCTATCTGTGCAGAAGCGCCCGCAGCCATGTCAGGGCAGAGTCCCACCTTGGGCGCACGGCGGGGGTGGAGAACCAGGCCAGAGGAGGTTGGCTCCTCCAGAGAGAACCAGGGGCTGCTTCTGTCCATCTCTTTCCCCCGCGCTCTGCCTTCCTGATCCCCTAGTCAAACTAGTCACCAGTCTAAAACAGGCAGCATGCAACGAAAGGGAAGAGATGATTTCTCATGCCATTTGCAACCTTCCTCTCCTCTGAGACAAACCTTCCCAGCGGTCAGACAGGAAGCCCATTGTCCAGCCAGGATCCCTTTTCTCATGAGAACTTCCCAAACGCGGGGGAGGGCCAGCTGCGGGCGCTCCAGCCTTTCCCAGGGTGTGGTTCCAGAGCAAGTGGGGGTGAGCAGCAGCAGAAGCCACCATGGCTCAGGCTGCCCTCTCGCAGAGGCCCGGCCCAAGCCCCGCTCCAGGGGACTGAGGCTCACAAGCAGGTCCAGCTTCAGAGGCTGTCCCTCCTGCTTCAGGCCTGCATCTTTCACTCCCCTCACCTCACAGGAGAGGGGACATGCCAGCCGGCAGGTCAGAGCCTACAAGAAGGAAGAACATTTTCTTTATGGCACCTTGCCCCAAACATGAAAACTCCTGTCATCTGAGAGTGGCCACCAAAGTTGTTCTGAAGGAAGCAGTGCTGCTCCTTGGCCTGGAAAGCCTGACCTGAAAGTACAAAGGGTCAGCTGGAGCCCCACCCAACTGTCAAGACTCGGCTCCCAGGTCGCCTGCCCAGGACACCGTCCCAAAGAGAACTAAGCGGCACGGGCAGAGCCTACCCCCGGCCTACAGTGAGAGCAGCCGGGTGAGCTAGGACAGTTCCCCACTGCGTGGGCTTGGGCGGGTCTTCCCATTCCCCAGTTCCCTCACCTGTAAGAGGGGGACAGTAAAGGTGTGTACCTCGTGGGCGCTGTGCAGATTCATCACAATCATGCCTCTCACACACCAAGCAGTCAATAAACAGCAGCTCTATCACCCTCCTCTTTTCTCCACACATCTTCCTGCCTCCCCATAAAGCACTGGCTGTACTGTTGTCTCTGCAATTATTTTCTCACAGGTCGGTCCACCCCACCTCTCCACTAACCCACCCACATACCCAAGCTGTAGGGTAAGCATTTGTTCTGCTTCTTGTATTCCCAGATCTCAGTACAGAAACTGACAGAAACTGACTTCACCTACAAAATTTTGCCCACATTTCAAGGCACTGTCTTTTTAAATGCAAAGGGTCACATGGTTTCTGATTTGAGATGAATCAGGAGCGGATAACAGCTGAAACAGGAGGGAAGTTGGCAGGCAGGGCACAATGTTTAGAATGACATAGTCATAGGACACAACAAAAAACTGGTTAGAACTAACAAGGCCCAAGATGGTGGAAGACAAAACTTCCAGGAGACTCTGAGCCTCTTTATACACTCACTGTAACGCATCAGCTAACTGACACACCGGCCAAGGCCATGACAGGTCTGAGGCCAACCATAGAAAGCTGAAAAGTGGGTGGTGGCCCAGTTCCTGGAAATCCCCGCCCTCTTCCCCAAAACAGTTGGAATAACCCTCCCACTTATTAATCTATGAAATCAGCCAATCCATACAAAGTATAACCACACCACATTTTGGAGTCTCGCTTTCTGAGATGGCCCACACTCTTGTCTGTGGACTGTGTCTCTCTGTAAATAAATCTACTTCTTACCTATCACTCTGTCTCTCACTGAATTCTTTCTGCAATCAGACGTCAAGAACCTGTGCTTCATTAAGCCCTGAGACCAGGTGTGTGATCTCAGTTAAAAGACCTTGGGCTCCATCCTAATCTGAGCTGCGTGGTTTCTAGCAGGGAGACGCCCTCGGCATGGGACATCTCATGTTCTCTAAACTGCCATCTCCCCGTGAAAATACACTCCCAGCCACCAGAATCGGGCCATGCAGAGTCACAGCGTGGTCTGATGGTGAATCAGGGTTTGACCTGGGGGCCTGCCCTCTCCTGGGCCTTACTTCCTAGCAGCCAATACTCACCTTCGTGAAGTGCTTAAGGGGATGGATGAAACTATGTACCTAAAAGTGTCTTGCATCATGCCTGGCACACAGTAGGCACTTTCTTTAAATTCTTTACATTTATTATTCACACTATAAATGTGATTTGTAAATGTAAACTGATTTGTACAAATGTAAACTAATTTCTTACCTGTGGTTTTTGGAATAGGGTAGGGCAAAGACTCCAGCAAAGAAAAGGGATTGCTTCAGAAATTTCTTGATGTCTGGAGAGGGACAGGCAGTGAGAGGAGTAGGATGAGCACTCTGGCTTGCCTGCTGTCCCCTCCTCCAGCTCAGTAATATGCCAGCCCCCTGCCCCACTGTGTTCTCAGCAGAGCCTGAGCTGTTCTTGGCTGACAGAGAAATGAAGATGCTCAGTCATGTGCGACTCTCTTTGTGATCCCATGGACTGTAGCCTACCAGGCTCCTCTGTCCGTGGAATTTTCCGGGCAAGAGTACTGGAGTGGGTTGCCACTGCCTTCTCTGGGGCATCTTCCCGACCTGGGAATTGAACCCAGGTCTCCAGCACTGCAGGCAGACACTTTACCCTCTGAGCCACCAGGGAAGATTAATGGCCTCCATATGGCCTGTTACCCTTTCACCCCTTTTCTCACAGCTCAGGGACTTGAGAGACACGCGGCCACCTGGGGCTACACTCTCACCCCACCCCTACTGTACAACTGAGAAGACGAGCAGGCAGGAGGACCCTTCTCCTGTTGCTGCTCCAGGCCTGGGCCTCACAGTATCAAAAACCCTCCCACTCACCGCAGTGACTTAAGAGAGCAGCACCCACAATTTTCCACCGCCTCCACCCCAGGATGGTGGGATGCCAGCAGGGCTAAGGAGACAGGCCATTCCACGTGCTTAACAAATGATACTACGTTCCCCTGAGAGCAGTAAAGGGTTAAGAGAAAACAGATGTTTATTTTTTCTCATCAGCGACTGCTACTTCCTGGTCTCATCTCCTTTATCCTATCATTGAAGAAGCTGCCCACGTGTCTGCTCTTGCCCTCAGAATTCCCCACCTCTAGGAGGATGGAGGCTGGTCCTCTGCAGGAAGGCCCCAGTCAGCTGCTTAAGGCACTGAGCAACCTCAGAAGGAGAACTGATGAGCGAGTGATAACTGACTTCAGAGTCTGGCTGGGAGTTTACGACAGGGCTGGACTCAGAGTTGTGGTTTCATTCCCAGTCTACCATCTGATGGAAATACCTTATGCCAAGTCTGGTGTCAGGCACACACAGTAGGCCTTCGAGAAACACAAATTTAAATTTAAAACAAATTTAAAGATCTCTGCTGTCTAACAGGGTAGAAGTGATGAAGAGAATTAACATTTATCACCAGGCGCTATGAGAGGCAATTTAAAGTTACTATCCTATTTTTAACTCTCCCATCCTATGAGGAAAGTGGTGTCATACTCAATTTGTTCAGATGAAGAAAGTGATGCTCTGAGCAATTTAGTAGTGGCCTGAGATTACAAATCTACCTGGTAGTAGAGTCTGGATTGAAACTCTGGCATGCCTTTCTCCAGCTCCTTGACTACAGATGCCACCAAAAAAGTTACCCCAAGACCTACAAAAGTGTAGCATGGGGGTGGGGTCCATCTGACAAAAAGTTGCAGTAATTCCTGTTTGGCGAAGAATGTGGACTGGTGAGTTTACCTGTGCCCAGAGAACTCAGCTCATATCTCAAGTGGGGCCACATTTTTCCAGAGAGCTGGGGGGAAAAGGCAAGACGGTTTCCTTTAGTAATCTGTGAGCATTACAAACAATGGAGCTATTTAAGGAGCACGGATCCCAAAGCTGCAAGTGGGAGAGGGCATGGGGGCATTTTCAGCTTGGGAACACCCACCTTCCAAGAGGGATACATGACAGGAAGCCCGCCACTGAGTGCAGAACGGGGGTGTGAGCTACATTTAGATAGAGGGCTGCCCTTCTGCCCACCGCCTAGAATACAGAGGATCACCAGGGCAGCTCTGCCAAGGCCCAGAATAAACAGCCTCTGCTGCGTGCCTCCAAACAGGGAGTCAGGCAGCGCCTTGCTTATGCTGGGTGCTCAACAAGCCACTGCTGCTTGCCCAGGCTCACACACCTGCAGTGAACGAAAGGGAGGAACTGGTAAACTCTAGCCACAGAGGGCGGCAGAAATCAGCTGAGGGGGCAGAAATCAGCGATGGAGGTGACCTGTAACTGGCAAGCGCTACACTTCTTGGAAAAACACCCACCCAGTAATTGAGGGGTAAAGGTCTGAATCATCTTTTCTGAAGAAAGAGATGTGATGGATCTTGCTGTGACAAACAAGGTGCAAATAACAGACTACAGGTCGAAGGCCGGCCATAAAGTGAGCCCTGCACATTCCGTGGGGGTTTGTGTCAGGCCTGACCCTACCACGAGATTAGGAGATATAAAAGGGAAAAGACAAGGCGGTTCTTTGGAGGGTGGGGTGCGTGGCATGGGGAATGAAGTGGCAAGGGCCAGGGGTCATTGCCTTAATCACCTCTGAGCCAACAAAAATGAGGAACACTGTGACCGATGGGCCATGGGAAGATGGAGTCAAAAGTTACAAAATCTATTCATCTGGAGAGTCTTCCTCCATCTCGTGAGGAAGGAGAGTCTCTTCTTTAAATGCCTCATCAGTTTAACCACACTGTTCATACAGCCACCACAGGAAAAGGAGCTTGTCCGGCCTTCTTGGTTTCCTCTGCACTTCCTAGAAAGGGAACTTCCCACCCTCTGCTATCATCAGCTGATCAAGGGTGGTGAGAAGTCTCCCCAGAGGAGTTTTATTCTTCTTTACCCCCAGTCAGTCCTAAAGGCAATCAGTCTTGAATATTCACTGGAAGGACTGATGGATGCTGAAACTGAAACTCCAAAACTTTGGCCACCTGATGCAAAAAACTGACTCACTGGAAAAGACCCTGATGCTGAGAAAGATTGAAGGCAGGAAGAGAAGAGGATGACAGAGGATAAGATGGTTGGAAGGCATCACCAACTCAACTGACATGAGTTTGAGCAAGCTCCAGGAGTTGGTGATAGACAGGGAAGCCAGGGTGCTGCAGTCCATGGGATCGCAAAGAGTCAGAAATGACTGAGCGACTGAACTGAACTTTCAGTTTGTGAGTCTTTCTAAAGTTCTGGGCCAGACGGAGCCAGAGGACTCCTGGCAGATCCCTTTCCTTGTCCCAGGCAGCAGGGAAGGCCAGAGTCTCTCTCACCTCCTGTGAATTCACTCACATCAGACCCGCTGTGAGGTCCATGGCAGGGCCCCTGCCCTCAAGCGCTTTCTCACATGTCTGGGACCTGCTTCCCCTTTGATTTTAGCTTGAGTATTTATTAGCCTGGCTGTGACAGGCTGTCAAGATCTCTTGATCATTAAACAAAGCAAACGCAAAACAGATTAGTGAGCTTCAGGGACAGAGTCTCAACCGTGCTTTTTATTTGTCCATCTGAGCCCCACCTTCCTGTTGCCTCCCCTGCCTCTCTCAGGTCTTTGGGCCCCTGCGCCTGGTAAGCCACTTGTGACTGACCAGACAAGATTCCGGGTCAGAAGACATTGCCTGTTGCAGCCTCAGTCATTTGTGCGTCAGAAGATACCTGTGTCCAAACATCACACAGGTGAACAGAAAATATCCTTTAATCTTTTATCTTCCAAAGAATGGTTTAATGACTTTCACCCATTAGAAGAGAGTTAAAAAACACTTGCAAACCTTGATTCTTATTCCCTCTGGATTTCTTTCTACTAGGAATGCTTTCTCAATATAACATTTTCGTATCTATGAGCCCCGACCAGTGTGCCAGGTTGGTGACAGAACTTCGAGAGTAAATAATACATCCCTGGTGACTCGGACGGCAAACAGTCTACCCGCAATGCGGGAGACCTGGGTTCGACCCCTGGGTTGGGAAGATCCCCTGGAGAAGGGAATGGCTGCCCACTCCAGTATTCTGGCCTGGAGAATTCCATGGACAGAGGAGCCTGGCAGGCTACAGTCCACGGGGTCACAAAGAGGCAGACACAACTGAGCGACTTTCACTGTTCCTGAGGAGACTTCACACTCTTTGGGGGTACAGATGAGGCGCCCTAAGTAGGTTATAATAATAATAACATCTACTCTATCTCCTAGAGTTCACCTAAGGATTGCATGTATCCATCTGTTCTTTCAATAGGTTTTTACTAAGCACTACAGCACTGTGGCAGGCAATGGGGAAGGAGGGTTGGGAAGGCAACAAAGATACCGACCCTACCTTCTGGGAGCTTGTGGTCTAATAAATAACCACAGGAGACACATGTTAGAAATCAATCTGGGCTACACTAGGAGGTTCTGAAGAAGGGTTAATTCAACGGGGGAAGAGATCAGAAAGGAAGAAAGAAATGATACCAGAACTCCAAATCTAGAGGTAAACAGGACTGTGACATGGGATGAAAGACTGTGACTTGCATAAAGGAGGGGGAAGAGCATGCAAGGGGGAGCAAGGGGGAGACAAAGGCATAAGCAGAGGAGCAAGAAGAGGGTGTGTGTGTGTGTGTGTGTGTGTGTAGCAGGACATAGCTGGAAATTCAGAAAATCAGGGAGGGCCCCAAATACAAATCTGAATAATGAAAAACTCTTGGGTTCTTCTTCCCTACTACTATTATTACTACCAATAAAACGAAAAGCCGGCTCTATGTTTCTAATCCAGCTGAAGAAACCATCTGAATCTCCCTGCCAACTCTGGCAACTAGTTTTCAGTGGAGCTGGGGTGCAGGTGTGGCAGAGCCAGGGCAGCAGAAGGACCGAAAGAAACCATGTGAGCTCTCCGGTGCAGATGCATCATGTGTCTTAAGTGTGCCAAGGTGAGGGGGCCCGGGAAAAACTGCAGGGACTAGAGCAGAGAAAAGGAGTACAGAGATGTCCTGCGGTCAATTTCGTTCCCAGGGTTCTCTCACACAGCAGCAGATGGCCTATCCCTGGAGGACTCAATCTCGGAAAACAGCTGCTCCCAGATCCCGGTCTAACAGCTGGGGTCACAGGACCTCTCCGCGCAAGCTGAATGCCAGAAATCAATGGGTTCCATTGTGCCTGAGCTCTCATGTCCAGGCTCATGCCCTAGGCCTGCCTGGAATTGAGGACTGAGAAAAATAAAACTATACACTTTGAAAGACTGCACTTGCAAATTCACGGAAAGATATAGTATTATAAAGTCCAATTTCATTTAAATTACCTTGACTTTGCTAGGAAACTATTGAGATGCTAATTATTTGAGAGATAAAGGAGAGTGGGGGCGGGGGCAGGGAGCAGAGGGACAGATCATAATTGGAGGAAAACCCCAAACTGTCTCTGGCCCTCCTCGTCTTCCTGCCCATGGCACAGAATACCAACCAAACCAAAAAGCAGGCGAGATGTCCCATGTACTGGAAAAGGGGATAAAAATCCATAAAACGGTGTGTGTGTACACAGAGGAGTGTAAGTGTATGATTACATAATTAGGCACATTAAAGTATTTATACTGCTGAGACTAAAAGCCCCCACTCAAAGGCATTCCACCAAAGTTGAAAGGGGAAAAAGAAAATAGAAAATAAAGCATCTAATTGCAATCTTCCACAAAGCCAGACATCCCCAGCTGGTGCCACAGCTGAATTCTCTTAATTAACATGTTGTAATGGCAAGTATGAAAGACACTGTATGCTTATCAACTCCATGCCTTGGCTAGCCAGGCATGGGAGAAGGCCACAACGCTGCTATAATTAAAGATTTTTCTCTTTCCATTATAATGGTACCCTGGTGTGGGATGTCAGTGGTTTTTGCTTAAAAACTTAGTTGTTTAAAGCACACATATAATAAAACTCTATACTCACAAAGTCAAGGACTGAGACTGGAGTATACAAAAGAGTTCACAGTCCAGGCACGAGTTTCTAGTTTATTTTTGGTGGTTGATTTTCTCTTACCTCCCCAAACCTGGGACTTTTCCAGTTAGAGAAAGCCAGCAGTGTTTGAGCAGCCTAGCCTTTTAAATAAACGCAGCCCATCTGACAGCTTAAAATCATAGGTTAAAAGTATCTAAATAGAAAAAAGATGACAGACATCAGCATATAAATGAGTAAACTGCCAGGGGAAAGGCCTTGAGAGTAGGTCAACATGGACTGTGTTCCAAGGGACAGATTCAGCCCCAGAAGCCCAGAAGGGCCTTGCACCCTTACAAACAGGGTTTTGTTTCTGCACAATTCTTGATCACAGGGGAACCTGGTTATAGTTTTTCCATTTCTCCAGAGAGAGCCCCCCTGAAGTCAAATGATAGGTTTATATATTATAATATATATAAAGAAGATGGGCTCTCAGGAAGCCAAACGAGATGCTAAAATGCCTAATAATGCTTTGCCTTTTATACTCCTGGACAGCATAACTCAGGTTTTTGGTTTTTTTTTACACTATTCTTTAACTATGTTCTTCCTCTTCACCACTGAGGAGGGCCGTTGACTTAAGAGTCAGCAAATGCTCAACCAACACTAATGATCCCAGGCTCTTGGCATGCTGAACTTCAAAATCTTCTCCTCAATTATTATCAGCTTTAGAAGACCTGCCCTTCTTATAACTACCATCAGCAATGTCATTTTCCCATTTTCAACTCATCCGTAGAGAATAAAGGGCCCCAAATCCAAGTTACTGCTGCAACATACACGGCTGCACAGATGGAGTCTGTGAGGCTGCTCAGAGCATGCTGCAAGCTGGCAGGCAGCCACACCCCAGACCCACCGCCCATGAGGTTTCCTTCTCAGCTGCTGCACCAAAGTCCAAACTCGTTACCCAAAAGGCAACTGCGGTGTCAATTTACAATGTACCAAAGTACAGGTTGTTTCTAAGACAAACTTTTAAAAGCTGACTGCTCAGCACTGTTTCAGAACCACCTCACGAGGTATCCGATTTGCACTCTTTTGCCCCTTACACCCTAGCCCCAAAGGCCCGAATATGAATGAGGAATGTGTCTAAGGATCACTGGCACTCAGCAACACACACATACCTGCACTTCACAAAGAAGCCAGGACTGCAGCCAGGGTGCATAGGTTTGCATGGCACCAAGGGAAGCCAAGCTAGTCGGCACACGCCACAGGCCTGTTACTCATCCTGGGTTTCCGATTCTCTCTGCCTTGTTGATGGAAAAGGCTTGTTACATGTGCAGGTGGCGATCCTGAGTCTTCGCAGGTACTTCTCGCAGTGGAATAATGTGAGCAGAACAATAGTCTCTCCCTCCCCACCTCACCCCCAGCTGCTGGGAGTAACTAGGCCTACAGGAAAGAGAATCCATGTGCTTCATAGACTCCACAGGAGTGGGTGGGCAATCCTCTGGGGCTAGTCTATTTGTACTTGCAGTCCATGTGCAAAACCAAATGAAACCATACACTCCAAGATGGCAGAGAAGTTGCAGAGCAACTGATTCTGAACTGTGGGCCTGCTGCTTTCTCTCACACAATCCTCTCAATTTTCCCAGCCAGCCTCACCTCTCTGAGGGACAAAGATAATAAAGAGCAAAGAGAGCTGTGTGTGTCACAGAAATCCCTTGCATTCCTATACACTAACAATGAGAAAACATAAAGAGAGATTAAGGAAACAATTCCATTCACCATTGCAAAGAAAAGAATAAAATACTTAGGAATATATCTACCTAAAGAAACAAAAAGACCTATATATAGAAAACTATAAAACACTGGTGAAAGAAATCAAAAAGGACACAAATAGATGGAGAGATATACTGTGTTCACCGATCGGAAGAATCAATATAGTTAAAATGAGTATACTACTCAAAGCAATCTATAGATTCAATGCAATCCTTATCAAGCTACCAACGGTATTTTTCAGAGAACTAGAACAAATAATTTCACAATTTGTATGAAAATACAAAAAACCTCAAATAGCCAAACCAATCTTAAGAAAGAAGAATGGAACTGGAGGAATAAACCTGCCTGACTTCAGGCTCTACTACAAAGCCACAGTCATTGAGACAGTATGGTACTGGCACAAAGACAGAAATATAGATCAATGGAACAAAATAGAAAGCCCAGAGATAAATCCATGCACCTATGGACACCTTATCATTGACAAAGGAGGCAAGAATATACAATGGAGAAAGGACAATCTCTTTAACAAGTGGTGCTGGGAAAACTGGTCAACCACTTGTAAAAGAATGAAACTAGCTCTTTGAGGAAGACGTGGTCGAGGCTGCCATGGACCTTTGTGCCGCCCGCTCCTGCTCCTGACTCACCGCTGTTCGCTCTCACCGAGGAACAAGCCAGTCAGGAAGCCACGCCACAGCCATGGCCTTTAAAGACACCGGCAAGACTCCCGTGGAGCCAGAGGTGGCCATTCACCGGATTAGGATCACCCTCACCAGCCGCAACGTGAAGTCTCTGGAGAAGGTGTGTGTTGACCTGATCGGAGGCGTGAAGGAAAAGAATCTCAAAGTTAAAGGACCAGTTCGGATGCCTACCAAGACTCTGAGAATAACTACGAGGAAAACTCCTTGTGGTGAAGGTTCTAAGACTTGGGATCGATTCCAAATGAGGATCCACAAGCGACTCATTGATCTGCACAGTCCTTCTGAAGTTGTCAAGCAGATCACTTCCATCACTATTGAGCCGGGAGTCAAGGTGGAAGTCACCACTGCCGATGCCTAAATCAACCTTTTTAATAAATCAATAATCAGTTGTTAAAAAAAAAAAAAGAATGAAACTAGAACACTTTCTAACACCATACACAAAAATAAACTCAAAATGGATTAAAGATCTAAACGTAAGACCAGAAACTATAAAACTCCTAGAGGAAAACATAGGCAAAACACTCTCTGACATAAATCACAGAAGGATCCTCTATGACCCACCTCCCAGAATATTGGAAATAAAAGCAAAAATAAACAAATGGGGCCTAATTAAAATTAAAAGCTTCTGTACAACAAAGGCAACTATAAGCAAGATGAAAAGACAGCCTTCAGAATGGGAGAAAATAACAGCAAATGAAGCAACGGACAAAGAATTAATCTCACAACTATACAAGCAACTCCTACAGCTCAATTCCAGAAAAATAAATGACCCAATCAAAAAGTGGGCCAAAGAACTAAACAGACATTTCTCCAAAGAAGACATACAGATAGCTAACAAATGTATGAAAAGATGCTCAACATCACTCATTATCAGAGTAAAGCAAATCAAAACCACAATGAGGTACCATTTCATGCCAGTCAGAATGGCTGCTATCCAAAAGTCGACAAGCAATAAATGCTGGAGAGGGTGTGGAGAAAAGGGAACCCTCTTACTTACACTGTTGGTGGGAATGCAAACTAGTACAGCCACTATGGAGAACAGTGTGGAGATTCCTTAATAAACTGGAAATAGAACTGCCATATAACCCAGCAATCCCACTGCTGGGCATACACACTGAGGAAACCAGAATTGAAAGAGACACATGTACCCCAATGTTCATCACAGCACTGTTTATAATAGCCAGGACATGGAAGCAACCTAGATGTCCATCAGCAGATGAATGGATAAGAAAGCTGTGGTACATATACACAATGGAATATTACTCAGCCATTAAAAAGAACACATTTGAATCAGTTCTAATGAGGTGGATGAAACTGGAGTCTATTATACAGAGTGAAGTAAGCCAGAAAGAAAAACACCAATACAGTATACTAACGCATATATATGGAATTTAGAAAGATGGTAACGATAACTCTGTATGCAAGACAGCAAAAGACACACAGATGTATAGAACAGTCTTTTGGACTCTGTGGGAGAGGGAGAGGTTGGGATGATTTGGGAGAATGGCATTGGAACATGTATAATATCATATGTGAAAGGAATCACCAGTCCAGGTTTGATGCATGATACAGGGTGCTTGGGGCTGGTACACTGAGATGACCCAGAGGGATGGGATGGGGAGGGAGGTGGGAGGGGGGTTCAGGATGGGGAACACATGTACACCAGTGGAGGATTCATGTCAATGTATGGTAAAACCAATACAATATTGTAAAGTAAAATAATTAATTTAAAAATTAATAAATAAAGTGAAGCATTAAAAAAAACACAACAACAAAAAAAAGAGAGGTGTGTGTGTGTGTTAAGTTGCTTCAGTCTTGTCTGACTCTTTGCGACCCTATGGACTACAGCCTACCAGGCTCCTCTGTCCATGGGATTCTCCAGGCAAGAACACTGGAATGGGTTGCCATGCCCTCCTCCAGGGGATCTTACCAACCCAGGGATCAAACCCACGTCTCTTAGGTCTCCTGCATTAGCAGGAGAGGGTTCTTTACCACTAGTGCCACCTGGGAAGCCCAAAGACAGCTGGGCCTTCTGCAAATGTGGGCTGGCCCATTACAGTCAAATCTTGTTTTGTGGACTACTCTGTTACTCAACTGTTAAAAAAAAAAAAAAAGGCGATTACTCAGAATGGGTTTTAGCATTTATCTACCAGCAATCTGAACAGTGTGTCTGGGGCCTTAGTTTTCACAAAAAAAAAAAAAAAAAAAAAAAGGGAAAAAACCACTGGTCTTTAAAAGCAGCAACATGATGTCAAAGCTAATGTCTTGAGGCTTCAAGCTAAGCCCTCGTCCCTCTCCTGCACCAGGGCCCATACCCAGAGTGGCAGCTGAGCCTCTGCTGGCCTACACCCTGCCCTGGTGACAGGCTGGGATGATCCCCAAAGAGGAGCCGCTCACTTCCCAGGGTTCCAAACCTGATGCCTGCCCTGGACATGCTCTGGGTCCGTGCCAGGGAGCTTGGGGTGGGTCAGCTGGGAGGGGCAGGCCCCGCCCAGGCCCAGTGGCTGGTATGGAAACTGTCACTATGTTCCTGACTTAGGCAAACTGGGCAGTACTTCCCTTGGCAATCATTTACTCTTCCCTCTTTCTATTGGAACTTAATAGATCTTGCGATGATGTGTTTGTCCCCACTGACGCAATCTCCCTCAACAATAATTTATTTTCTCAATTTTCACTTTCTATAAACAGCAGCTACTAGTAGTCTATTAAGAAGAATACTTTCTGACTGATCCTCTTTGGTATTATTTATAGTCCAAAGCTACCCAAACTCCTTATTTACGATTGTGAACGGGTGGAGGGCATGGGTGGAGGGCACAGAACTCAGCACGGGCAAGGATTCTGCATGATGCACCCCGACTCCTGATTAGGCACAAGGTGACCCATGTTGTCTGGATCTGAGCAATCATCCCTGGTCAATCCCAACCTAAAACGAGCAGCATGGAACCCACCACACTTCGTGCCTGGCTCCACTGGGCCCACCTGGGCATAGCACCTCCACAGGGGCCCTAGTCAAAGTTTAGCTCGAGCTGGCACCTAACACCTGCTCCTAGCCAGACAGCACTAACCTCATGGCCTAAGTTGCTGTGCCCTGCCAGGGGAAGCTGCAGGCGGCCACAGGCCACGGGCAATGTGCGACCAAGCTCACCCAAGACAGAAGCCATGTACCAGGCCATCCCTCTCTCCAAGGACCCAAGTACGACTTCCTCCCAAGAGCGGTGGATGGAGCTGGGGTTCTCCTCCTGCCCACCTGAAGGCATATTCTAGCTTACTCTGGTCAGCTAATATTCCCCAAAGCCACATTTTTCCTAATGCTGCTACTCTCTTCTCAGAATCTGAGAAAGGCTGCCCATTTCTTCCTGTAAGTCTAAATGTTTCTCCTGGATGTGCTAGGCCCTCCACAATTTGGTCTGTCCTGTTTCTCCGACGTCAAGTCCCGCTAGGCTACCCCCACCATTGGGCTTACTCACCCACGTTCGTGGCCTCAGGTCAGCCTGCTGGCTCTTCTCAGCTCCTCCTTCCCCTCTCAAATGTCCTTTCTTACCCGACATCAGCTTAACACCCCCCTCCCCCGACAGTGCAAGGCCTGGCCTCAGTGCTCTCTTCTGTAGGAATTCCCTTTCTCTGAAATGAAGTGCCCACGACTTCACAATTTAGCCCACACTTACTACTGTTTTGTTCACCGTTGCTATGCGTGAGTTGGTCTTGCCTCTCCAGGGTACCATCAGCATCTCAAAAGAACAGCAAATCCACGTTCTCCAGCCTGGGCACACTGAAGGCACTGGACAAAAACGTGATAGAGTCTGTGCCCAGAAGGGCTGATACCTCTTACAACATGGACTGTTTAAATGCTTAAAAAGACCCCCGTTCTTGCATCTCAGGGAGTCTCTCCCCCTCAACACCCAATTCCTGGACCCAGTCCTGGCAAATCCTGACACTTCTGCCTGCAGAGAGCGAGCATTCCAGCTCTCATCAAAGCGTTAAACAAAAGATTTCACAACACCCCCATCCCGCTTCAGGCTCCAAAGCTCTTCAAGGGCACCCTGTTTAAACAAGAGGTGCGGTATATTTTTGGGAAATGATGAAGCAACTTCCCATAAGAGAAAAGAAAAAAATTCCCCAAGTGCAAAAAGGCTTCTTTAAAAAACAAATATAACACCCTGCCTTGCCAAGGGCAGAGAGAAAGAATTTGACATCCAAGCTCTTCATCCTTGGCAAAGAAGCCTGCTGTGCAGGAGCAGGAGAGACAAGCTGTGGGGGGTGGGAGAGGGAAGGAGGCAAATCCTCCTGGCCAGGCGTAGAGTGCAGCACTTCTCAGAGCTGGTGGCCCTACCTAATGCCTCATTTCATTCTGCCAAGGTGCCGTGGAAGCTCCCCATCTCCTCCTTCTCTTCCTGGACTCCTTCAACAGCAGATGTGACCCCGTCAAGCTGGGTGCTAATGCAGTATTTCACACCCACCAGAGGTACTTCCACTTAAAAGCAACCGCACAGGGAATTCTCTGGCGGTCCAGTGGTTAGGACTGGGTGCTCTCACTGACAGGGCTCAGGTTTGATCCCCAGTCAGGGAACTGAGATCCCACAAGCTGCACCACACAAACAACTATGGTAACTCCTTTGGAGGAGTTGCTTAGTCACTAAGTTGTGTCTGACTCCTTGCAACCCCATGGACTACAGCCTGCTGGGCTCCTCTGTCCATGGAATTTTCCCAGCAAGAATACTGGAATGGGTTGCCACTTCCTTTGGAGGATGGTAAAATCCTTTTGCAATAATCGCATTCTTCTTCTTTTTTTTTTTAATGGGGCGGTCTGTATGTTTTGTATTTTATACATTATGTTTGATCATAAGGATTATTTTCTCACATATTCCAGAGTGTCTGCATTTCAGGGGAGGGTGCACGAACAAACTGGGTTAGGAGGAGAAAATTCATATCATTTTGCTTGATCTGCAAGGCTTACCTAACTACTCCTCATCTTTCATCTTTATAACTACTGCTAATCAAACAGTACAGCAACATTAGCAGTACTTTTCAAGTAAGAAAAAAGAAAAGCATCACCCGCAAAGGAAACCACTCAGGTCCATGTCCATATAAAGGCCTAATGTATTCATACCCAGTAACCAGCATCTATGTGTTCAGACCTCACTTTGGCATAAGCCCCTTCTCCCTGAACTTGAGAATTCATGCCCATATGGCCTGTTTGCATGAACCAGGAGGCAGCGTGCAACAGATCAATCCTAGCTTTGCCCTTATCAGCAACAGAGCAAAGAATAACTTGGCCCCTTCTGCTTCTTACTCTCCCAATCTACCTAGTGACCATTCTCAAGAACCAATGAAGGGCCATTAAACAAGCTGTCAAAGAAAGTCACGTCTTTCAGACACAATAATGATGTGAAGAAGGCTCCTGCAAGCTCAGAGTCTCTGACTTGCAGCCCCTTCTTAGGTCCCCACCCCAACCTCCTACAGCAAGCACACAGGCCTGCAGGAGTTCATGTGGGAGCCCCATTTCTCTAGAACCATGTGGATTCCTGCTACAAAGCTCTTTCAGAAAAGAAGTTAATCTACCTAGTCTGCATCTTTAACAGATTTCCAGAGTTTGTGGAATTTTCTTTTTTTAAGCTGCTGAAGGGGAAGCAGGAGTCTGGGTGTGGCTAAATGGGAAACACAACACCATCCAGAATTCCTTCCCTGAGCAGCGCCTTTCTGCTGGCAGCGTTATCGCATACATACAACTCATGCATCACTTTCAAAATACGCTAGTCAATTTGAAATAAATGTCAGTTTATTATTTTTTTTCAAAACGAGCAGTAACTGTGGGGGACCAGGTGCTTTCGTTTGTCTGTTCAGCACATTCCCGCCCTTGCAAGTAAGACATGCTGGAAGACAATTTATTAGGATGTCTACATCAGCTCCTTAACCACAAAAAAGAAATCCCCTTCGCTTGCGGTTACTAAAGACCCGGAGTGCAAAGTGACAGGAGTCAACGCAGTAAACAATTTATGGGGAAGGAACTTGCGGGAAGGGAAGGAGATGGGAGCAGCTGTCCCCCAGAAAAGCCACAAGTGAAACAAAGACTAAAAAGAGGTCAACTCCAAGTCTTCATTTTAATTGGAAAGGCGGAGTTAGTAGGGATGAAAGATGAAAGGGATCATCTTCTTAGAATCTGTATTTGAGTTTTGTGGGGCCTGGCTAAGAGTCAAACAAGCTCTCCCCTGACACATGGGGCACATACAAACACCTCTAGAACATAACTAAGGGGTAAATAATATAATTTACGGTGTCGCTTTACTGAAAAGATCGGCAATCAAAGCAGCATCTGAGGTGGAGGGAACAGCATCAGCGAGGCACTGGGTGCACATCTGATGGTGTGTCATGGGAATAAACGCCTGGTGGCGTTTCCTGGATGGAGCATAGGCTAGGGAAGTGGCTGGAGAGATCGCACAGGTGAGGGTACAGACCTTAACAGCAGCCTCACAGCAAGCTTTGAGTTTGTTTTTGTTTTAAGGGGAGAAGAATCATGCTAAGTCTGAGATTTTTTTTTTTTTTAAACTTTACAATATTGTATTGGTTCTGCCATATATCAAAATGAATCCACCACAGGCATACACGTGTTCCCCATCCTGAACCCTCCTCCCTCCTCCCTCCCCATACCATCCCTCTGGGTCATCCCAGTGCACCAGCCCCAAGCATCCAGTATCGTGCATCGAACCTGGACTGGCGACTCGTTTCATATATGATATTATACATATTTCAATGCCATTCTCCCAAATCATCTCACCCTCTCCCTCTCCCACAGAGTCCAAAAGACTGTTCTATACATCAGTGTCTCTTTTGCTGTCTCGTATACAGGGTTATTGTTACCATCTTTCTAAATTCCATATATATGCATTAGTATACTGTATTGGTGTTTTTCTTTCTGGCTTAAGTCTGAGACTTTGAGTTATGCTGCCTGCAGGGTAGAAGACAGATTTGAGGGGAGGGAGGTAAGGAATATACTGGGAACAGAGAAACCAGTTAAGAGTCTAGTGAAAGGTGAGGCCTTGGATGTTAGCAGTACTTTTTTTTTTTTTCCCCTTAAAGGGGGCTACCATTTATGCCCCCAACTGTAGTTAACCTGGCAGCTGCCTGCCTGCACACTGCCCCCACCCCCCTGCCCAGCCAGCCCGCCCGGACACAACCAGGAAAAAGAGAGCTTCCTGGTTCCTTCTCTAAAAGGAACTCAAACGTCCAGTGGAAAATGGGGGCTTTAGAGAGAGTAGGCGCTTCCAGAATCCCTGTCACTGGTGAGTTCTGGTCCTTGGACAGCAAGTTGTGATGAACTAATAAACACAAGGATCCAAAATCAGAGTGCACCAGCATCTCAAGGAGACACAGCAATAAACTGCAGAATGCTGGGACCCTCTCTTAAACAAAGGATCTGGGAAAGGTGACTAAATCCCTGCCTATCCTTCCATCCACACTGCTCCCCTCACCCCAAAAAGCTCAAAAAAATTCTGCTATAAAAAAGGCATGGAAAATGTTCTATTAAGGCTCTACAAATGTTCTGAGAAGGTATAAAATTAAGTGGCTGAAGGGCCTGGGAAACGGCAGACAGCACCCACAAAAGCACACTAGTAAACTTCCAGAAGAAAGACTTCTGTGGTGGTCCAGTGGTGAATCCACCTGCCAAAGAAGCAGATGCCAGTTTAATCCCCGTGGTCCCGGAAGATTTCACACGCTGCGGGGCAACTAAGCCTGTGCGCCACAACTACGGAGGCCCCACCCTAGAGCCCCTGCTCCACAGCGAGAGAAGCCCGTGCACCGCAGCTAGAGGAGCCCCCACTT
>NW_011494811.1:2154417-2213461 GCF_000754665.1 Bison bison bison
AAGAAAGAAATTGAAAAAAAAAAAAAAAACTTCTAGAAGAAAATATGAGCCCATCTTTTATGAAATTTGAAGAGGATTTCTTAAGAAAGTCAAAGAAAACACATTTCAGAAAGAAAAAATTATGAATAAAGGAGCAGTGGTTCTCAACTCTTTGTTCTCAAGTCCCCCTTACACTATCAAAAATTATTGAGAATCCTCAAAGTTGTCTCTGTCTTACATCTGTCAACACACACCATTGCTGAAAATAAAACTAGTTTTTATTACTAATTTACAAATTCATTTAAAAATAATAAAATCACAGTGATTGTATCAAGACATATCATGTAAGTCTCTGAAACTCCACTACACACCTGTGAAAGAATGAGTGCAAAAAAGGCAAACAGTATCTTAGTAGTAATGCGAAAACTGTTTTAACCTTGTCAATCACCTGAAAAGACCCCAATGACCCTTCAGAACCACTGCCATAGATAAAAGTTAAAATAATCTGCAAACTAGAAGACAGTCAAAGAAATATAAAACTCAAGAGATTCCATTTTATATCCATCAGATTGGCAAAAATTAATATCTAACAATACTAGCTGTTGCAAAACATATGGTGCTGTGCTTAGTCACACAGTTGTGTCTGACTCTTTGCAACCCCATGGACTGTAGCCTGCCAGGCTCCTCTGTCCATGGGATTCTCCAGCCAAGAATACTTAAGTGGGTTGCCATGCCCTCCTCCAGCAGCTCTTGCCAACCCAGGGACTGAACCCAGGTCTCCAGCATTGCGTGTGGATTCCTTATCATCTGAGCCACCAGGGCAGAACTATGAATTTTCATATGCATCACTAGTGGTGAAAACTCAAACAACTACTTTGGAAAGCTACCTGGTAATACACAGAAAGTTGAATACTTCTAACAATCCAGCAACTCTATCGCTAGGTGTGTATGTCAGAGAAACCGTGGACACATGTACAAGGATGTTCCTTGCAGTATTGTTTTTAACAATGAAAAACTTGTCACCTATATGTCCATTAATGAGAGAGTGGTTACAAATATTCTGGTATATTAACAGTATACCAGAATTCCAACTAAAAATGGAATGCTATACCCTAGGTAAAACAAATTTATCAACTTAGCTAAACCTCAAGAACAATGTTGAGTGAAAAAAGGAAGCTACAGAAGATTACACCCACTTTAAAACACAAAACAATATTCTGTATCACTTAGGAACGCATGAGTAAGTATGTAAAACTTGTAATATACAAAATGCAAAAAAACAAATGAAATCAGACTTCCACAGATTGAGGGCCTTTTAAAAAACTAGATGTAAATGCACATGTAAGTATGTAAAAATACAAGAGGCATGGTTAGAAGGATACATATTGATTTAGGATACTGGCTATATCTCTGCAGAAAAACATATGAAGCAAATGAGGCAAAATATGAAATGTGGGGGCAAATATCCAGGTGTATTAGTCCCTGTATTTTTTTAGTATTTGAAAATTTTCATTGACTAAGAATGGGATAACAGATTTAAAGTGGCTATTAGTTGAAATATATCACACATTTACTATAGGTATTTTACAACACCCCCAAACTAAGACATATCATTCTTTTGGGCCATACCCCTAGGCATGTGGGATCTTAGCTGCCCAACCAAAGATGGAACCCAGGCCCCCTGCAATGGAAGCACAGAGTCTTAACCACTGGACCATCAAGGAAATCCCAAGACATGTTAATTCCTAACAGAGTGTTTAGTAACTTGGTAAGTTTTCTAATCTTTACAGCCACCCCAGGTCCCATCTGGTGCCAAAATACTGACAGAAAAATCATAAGATTCACCAAGACTGCCAACTCCTATGGAAGACACAGCGTTACCTTTTCCAGGGCTCTCAATGTAAACGATCCTGAATCCCAGACCAGCTTCCACCCACCCACTGACTGATCCCTGACTGCTTCTACCCCCAACATCCATCTGAAACTAAGCTACCACACAGCATCTATAAAAACGCTTTTCTTAAGAGTCAGAGGCACATGCAGTTAACTCCCAAGCATGACCTGTTTAAAGGTCCTCGGCCTCAATGCCCCCACCACCTACCTGCCTTCATGAGAGCACCCCGACTGACCCAGTGGCTATCAGAATCACCTTAAACTTACATCAGTTAATACCATGTCTCCCCTTCCCCCTTAGTTACCCTAAACACTTAGTCCTCAGGAGTGGGGCTCCTATGGTGTCAAAACCCAGATTCTTAACCCCTAACGCTTCCTGCAGCGGAGAGGGCATTTGCTTAGGGTACAATGTTTCTCAAAGTGTGGCCAACCTCACCACCTGAAACAGTGTGTTAAATAGCTTCTGCCTCTGGAACAAATGAAACCTGCACCCTTGTTTTCTTCTGTTCAGGAAAGAGAACTGAAAGGAGGGGAGATTGTTTGATATTATTTTAAAAAAACTTTTATGCAGATTGCTGGGCTGCACTCCAGACAAACTGAATGGTTCTTTGTGGGCATGGGGTGTGTGAACCTGATTTTAAAAGCACAGGGAAGCTGGGAAAGCATCACCCAGAGGATGTTAGTTTTCTCAGTCTGATGAAGAACTAAAATCTCATCACCATTTCTGCATCCCAGAATCTAAGGCGGCCAAATGCCAAACTCTCCTTTCCAGCTCTCCTTGGTTTGGATCCTGCCTTCCCACCAGGCCCAGCGTTAAGTCTCAGCTCTCTGGAAGCCTTCCTGGATGATGTCAGGCTTAATTCTCTTCCTTCTAATGGCACTCAGTACCTGAACCGCTCAAGGGAATGAAGATGCATTCTATCTTATCTTTTCCCCCAATTAGACTGTGAGGACTTCAGCTTCTGGCAGAAGGCCCAGTGCATACGTGACAGTTTAACACTTATGTGGTTGATCTGCTAAAGACAATGACATTGGAAAGTCAGTGTTAAACACACACACGAACACAATGTAGTACAAAGAGCATTTCACTTGCAATGGGAGGACCTGGGTTCAAAACCAGCTTTATCCTTTCCTGGCTGTGGTAAGTCACTGCGAGGACACCAGTGTGACATGATACCCAAGACAGCTGTCAACTGCCAACAGCAGCAAGCAACCATTATTTCTCTGATCTTGGGAGGTGGTTCATATTATTTATTTCTCTTTAGAGCCAAGAAAGTAAAAAACTGAAACAGGCATCACTATCATACAAACACAGAGAGAAAGCCTTGGAGACAATTCCCAAGGTCTGTGGTTAGTCACAAGCTCTGCTGGAACCTCACGGGCTCAGGCCTCTGTGCTTCCACCAGGGCAGGGAAGAGGGGGCAGGGAAACGCTCAGTAATTAGACCGTGCCTGGCACACCTCGTAGGTCTGCAAATGTTGAGTGATGAAAAGCTTGCACACACTACCTGGGACAAGAGAGCCCCAGGGCCCTCTCCCCCTGGGGCCCCTTCTCACACAGCCCCCTTCCCACCTGCATACCAAGAACAAAGCAGAGTTTCATAGGAGCAAGGTAAGTGAGCCAGAGGCCCCCAAGTGGGTGTGAACTGAAGAGCAGCAACAGTCTCAGCTTCTGGAAGTACTGTCAAAGCTGGTCATTAAAATCATCCTCAAACTGCTCTTCCAGTAAATGAAAAAGCAGAGTGCAGTATCCAGCTGCCTCAGATTAAAGCAGAGGAGTGGGGGGAAATGAGAAACAGAGTCAGGATTTCCAATTACTGCTAGCATGAGCGTGTTCAGAAGGGAGGAAATTAATGGAATCATCAAAAGGCTGGTGATTTCACTTAAAATGAGTTAAATCAGCCTCAATCTTCCCCTGTTTCCAGGGAGACCTCAGGCTAGTCACTGCTTGAGCTGCCTGAAAGCCACCCAGGCAGGATCAGAGCGGCTAAGTGACAGTCAGCCAAGACAGAGGCTGGGGAGACGGGCCAGACGATGGTTCTGAGGCAGGACACGCTAATTTTCTCCAGGCCAGGAGTCCTTCAGCTTGCCAATACAGCGGGCAGGAAATAAAGACTGCAAACGAGGTCCAACTCAATCTGAAGAGTGGCAACCTCTCCTAGGATGGTGAAAACATTCTGTAACTCACAGCTACCACAAAGTGGGCATAAGAGAGAAGGGAACAGGGGAAAGACCAGGGAGCCTGGATGTGCTCCTCACAGAGATGGCTAGGGTAGGACCCCTGGGAACTCCCCAGGCACACCCCAACCCCTCCACGCACAGTGCACAGACTGATGGCCAGCTGTGCCAGAACACAGAGTGGGTAAAGCGAACAGAGAGGGAGGAGAGAGAGGACGGCAAAGGAGGGCAATGAACACAACGTAAGAAGGGAGAAATCAAAGGAAAGGAGGCGCATGGGTGCATCCCTCTATTCCATACACCAGCTAATACTTCCACGGGCCTCCCATGAGCGCTGTGCTGGGCAGTGCAGAAGGGAGGCCAACATCTCCGGGCACCTGGAAATGAGAACTCAGACATCCAGAAACACTGCTGGCAATGAGTGTGACGTCCCGGGGTACAGGGAGCAGCACCTGACAATGATGCAAAGTCAGCCCTCTGTGGACAGTTTTATGGGACAGCGTAACTGTACAGGCCAGAGACTCTAAAAAGTAAAGTTACTCTAATTTCCGAACTTCTCTGGTTTCACTTTCAGATAGTCAGTCCCTCAATGGGATTCTGGTTCAATATCAACAGAAGTTTCCACACAAATTAAAGAATAAAAAAAAAAAAAAAAAGTTAACAAGCAAGCGGAAGTTCCTGACCCTGCTGAGGAAGCCATCAGAGAAGGCATTAAAGAATGCCAGGTAGGATTTCCCTGGTGGTACAGTGGGTAAGAATCCGTCTTCCAAAGCAGGGAACACAGGTTCAATCCCTGGTCCATGAAGATCCACATGCAGCAGAGCAACTAAATCCACGCACTGCAATTATTGAAGCCCGTGTGCTTAGAGCCTATGCTCTGCAACCAGAGAAGCCACCACAGTGAGCAGCCCACGCACTGCAACTAGAGAGTAGCCTCAGCTCCGTGCAGATGGAGAAAGCCCACACGTAAGCAATGGAGACCCAGCACAACCAAAAAAGGAGAAAAGAATGCTGGGTATCCAAGCTCAAAGGACCCTGGAGAGCGCTTGCCCCTGAGCAAAGTGAGGGGCCTTCAGTTATTGCTCTTGAGAGGTGGCGCACAGGCTGATCCGTGGGACCCCAGCTCAGCACCCTGCTCTCCGTACCATGGACCTCAAGCTGTGGAAAGACTTAAAACACAAACTTCCAGAGCTCACCACTGCTTAAAAGGGCAGAATAGGAAGTGGAGGGAGGAGATGCCCAAAGTGATGCCGCTGGGGCTCCCCAGGCCTGGCCCCTCCCTCTGTCGGATAGCTGGAAAGGACAAGAACTGGACTGGTGAAGGTAAGAGCCCAGCCAGCACCTTCTTTAATCATTTAACCTCTTCTCAGTTTTTAAGTTAGGCTGATCCACCTGCAGCATCCTATTTCTGACCTTCCTCTATCCCCAGCAGTTTGTGACCTCTCCAACTCTCTGTTCACATCTTATCAAATTTGCTCTGGAAAGGTCAAGTGGGCTTTTTTAGCCCAAGTGCAAACTGGTGGTTCTCAGAGTGTGGTCTCCAGACCATCAGCAGCAGTCCGTAAGAACTTAGTAGAAACACAGACTGTCAGGCCTTACCTGAGACCTGACGAATCAGAAACTCTGGAGGTGAGGCCTAGCAACCCAGACCCTCAGAGGATTCGAACACACACTCAAGTTTGAGACCCAATTGTTCATATAATCTATAAGGGTCAGCTGGCTGCTTCTCTCACAAGCCGGTGACTCTTAGCTGGCACAGTTGAATGACCTGAACTTCAAGCTAGGAGCCCACGGAGCTGCCACTGGAGGAAGGAGGAACTTTCCAACTCAGCCTGTCTTCCCCTGCTTCTAGGTTCAAGACCTTGTACAAGAAAGTACACAAACTGCCCTTGAAGCTGTGACCAGAGGCTGGAAAGCACGAGCTTGGGAAGAAACATCTGGATGGTCCTGGAGGACCTTACCTAGCAATGAAAACACAACAAAACCTCCCTTCGCCAGCTCTACACTGCTGAGACCAGACGTCAGAAGGGACAATGGTGAGTCAAAGAGCCCAGGCCTCTTCCTGACTAGAGAGCTGTCATGACTCTGATCTGCCCAGATGCCATCCTACCCAGTGCAGGCTGCAGTATTTGTTCTGCAGGAAAACTGCCCTAGGCCAGACACTCAGGGAGGTACCTGATCCCACCTCCCTGGGGCCTTGCCATGGGACCTACAGAAGGCAACAGGCACCAGCGGTGCGTGCCCTGACACATCCTGGGACACGCTGGGTTTCCATGGGGGTGTACCAGGGTGGGGGTGGGGCTGGCACTATGGTGCAGAATCTGGAGCCTCAGGTACCGCCAACCACAGCCTAAAGAGAACTCTGTGTCCAGGGTTAGCTTGTGCCTGGGTTAGCCTTCTGCTTCCCTAGCTGATGCCAGGCCCTCACTCCCAACAAGACTCTGGGGCTTTCCAAGAGGAACATGGGTCTTTCCAAGAGGAAGATTTCTAGGCTTCTCAAAATCCTGACTACAGCCACCTTGTCTGACATGACTACGTCAGTGGAAATTAAAAAAAATTTTTTAAAGGATCCCTCCATTTCTTCTCTCACCTTCTTTGTTCCCAGGAGTGAGGCAGTCTCACACTTGGGAGATCCAAGCTTTAGACTCCACAGATTTGGGCTTTAGATTCAAGATTTGGGGCTCTGTTGGAAACTTTAGTTTGATCTATACAAAGTGAGCTATTTAAAAGCCAGCCTTCTGCCCAGGGATGGATGAAGGATTAACCAGTTAGTGTTAACCAAGTGCTTCGAGCAATTCAGAGAAGAGATGCTCTCTAAAGGAAAAAAAAAAAAGCATTACAGTAATCCTTTCCACTGGAATAGAGTTTTATGGTTTACCCAGAACTTTTACATGTACTAACTCACCTAATCCTATCATTCATAATGTTAATTATTCCTGTAGGGCCAGGGCTTTCTGTTACCAGTAACAGAATTCTGAACAAGAGGGACCACAAAGCTTCTCAAGTGCCTGACAAGGAGGTGCTGAGAGCAATAGCATGGAGAACGGGTTCCTCCGCTAAAGGTCTCTCATAAGAAATTTGAGACACGGGGACGTCCCTGGTGATTCAGGGGTTAAGACTCTGTTCCTCCACTGCAGGCGGCAGGGGTTCGATCCCTGGTCAAGGAACTGCATCCCAGGTGGCCAAAGCGGAAACACATCTCTACTAGAAGGCATGACGGTTCTCTGTACTTAGACACATCAAATCACAGGAGAGTCCTCACCCCAACAGCTCCAGGCACTGGCCGGATACCAGCTGACCAGTCTGGGATACACTTGCATGCCCATGGCCAGCCGCTCCTCCCCTCTTCTCCCTTCCCTTCTCAAGCATGAGGAAACTTCCCCATGGAATTCCTGATGTGGGACCCCGTGCAGTGCACCAGACTGGCTGAAATAAGTCATTCTTGTCAGGCAGGCCTCCCACGGGCTGGCTGGGCAGACGCAGAGGATGAGGGACCAGCCTGGAGGGGCGGCCTCACTCAGCCAGTCCCTTCCAGTCCCCACAGGCAAAGAGTCCATTCTCCTCCCTATCTTCTCCATGGACTTGTACAAAAGCAACACCCTTTTCCAGTCCTCCTCATTTCTTTGTTTAGACTCATTCAACCCTTAATCCATTAACTGGTGTTTGTTTTTTTCTCTAACCTTTTGACCTTTAACACCAAGCTTATTCCTCCACCCTCTCCCTCCTCTACTGCTCTGACAACTCAGCTAGGAAGAGCACCTACCTGCCTCCACCAGCAGCATCTTACCCCTCTGGGTACTTCCCCCAAACTGTACTTTTGGTGATGCTCAGCCCAACCTCTGAACTCTTAGGCCAAGGCTATGCTTCTTTTCTTTTTTGAAACCTTGGCTTCTAAACATACTCCACCAAAATAGAAGAGACGACTCACTCAACCAGTATGGTAAAGCAGCAAACGAGTTTAGAGGACAGAGTATACCAGACTTCCAAAGTTTCAACAGAAGTGATGCTGCAAGTTCCAAAGGAAGGAATAGCCCAGTGAGCCCAGCAGACACGAAACTCTCTCTCTCTCTACCTCTCCTCCCTCCAGACTGGCCCCGACAGGCTGGCTGAGGCATCACGTGACAACAGTGATGACGGCCACACCATAACCCCACGTGGTATGTACGTCATTATGTAGCAAGACTGAGGGACACTGAGAAACGTCTTAAAAATTACACAACACGCGAGCGGCAGAACCAGGGTTCCAACTGGCCCACCCGGCCCAAGAGACTGCATTCTTAACCTGACTATGCCATCTGTCTCCCCTATTTGCCTCAGGTCTTAGGTAGACTCCTCTCCCTCAGAGAGGCCTTTCAACCATCCGCACGTGAGCAGAGCCCTGCCTGTGGGTATTCCAGGGCAGCAATAGCGACCACAGGGAGTATCTTACAGAATTGGAGCCGGCACCATCACAACCCTGGCGGGAGCTCAACAAGAAACAGTGGACATATCAGAGTCTAAACCGCCCCGCCTGCATTCCTTCTGGTGTAGAGTCCTGTTCCTGGCTGTAGCCACCCGCCTCTCACGGGCTGACCATGAGGACCGACTACATGTGACAACTTCCAACAAGAGCCAGTCCAGTACCCAGTTCCTGAAAGTCCTCCAAGGCATTACCTATCTTCAGCTGCCCCACCCCACCCCGGCCTGCCTTATATCATCAACACACACTTGCTAAATGAGTTGATGTCGCTTACGAAAACACAAAACCCAATCTGTTCCATGGCAACCCTGGGTGTTAGGGTCTGGAACAAGTCCATGGGGTTTGTGTATCATGATCTGCAGACAAAGGGTTCAGGTTCCCCAAAGGAGGAATTCCCCAGAAGCCTTAATGAGCTGTCTAGTCCCTTCAATAATCAAAGATGGTCAAGACCCTCGTAATCGGAATCCTGTTCATAGGGAAAACTCTCTGACATTCTCCAAAGAGAAAGGGCTGAGACCAAGAGCTCCTGCTTATACCATTCAGCAAATACACATGTAGCCTAACTCTCCTTCCCTCAGACCTTATTTATTCTAGTAGTAAGGGGATGGGTGCTGTCTCAGAGGAGCTGACTTTGAACTGCATCTTAAAGGATGAAGTGAAGGGAGAAGGGGAGGGAGGGGAGACAGCGGGCTTCTAGCTACAGGAAATCTAGCCACTGAAAGAACAGTGTAAAGACAGGCTTGAAGGTTCTAGTGCTCAGGGAAAGGGGAATAAGGAGTCCCCTCAGCCTCGACTTTAAGGACAGAGGTAGAGGGAGCTGTGGACGGGGAAGGGAAGCCAAATCCATCCAGCTGCCGTCTCCCTCTCCAATGTCAGGGTAAGTTTAGGGCCAGCACGGTTCGCACATCCATTACTGCACACGACGTCACTCCCACATGTAATGAAAGCCTACCTCTCCTTGCTCCTTGTCACCCAAGGGAACCCTCACTGGGTTCAGAGACTCTCGCTCAGGCTGAAATTTAACACACTGGATGATGAACTCGTCTGGGCGGCCTGCCCAGCCCCACTCCCTTCCTCTCAGAAGACCCACCCCCCTACATTCACCCTCTAAAGCATGAAGACACTTCCACATCCTTCTCCACTGCCAGGAAGGATGGAGAGAGTCTTACGGGGAACCATTGATTAGGCTGCTGCTGCTCACAGGGCCAGGGACTCGTCCTGCCTGTCCTCACACACAGGACGGACCATGACCCTGCACAGGCCTACCAGGAGTGACCCCTCCCACCCCCACCTCCCCAGGACAATCCCTGGCCTGGTTATAACAAAGTACAAAGGACATTGTCCCTGACTTCAAGGAGCTTATGTGCAAACTTTCATAAAGCCAAGAAGAAAGAACATGAACTAAGATTAAGTTCCACTGCATGATGGGGACAAATCAGAGGGCCACACAATCCACTGATGTCACCAGCTAACTTCATAGGCCATAAGTGAGCCATCTGGAGCAAGCATGCATCGTCATCAGGAGCCTGAGTGTGGCTGCACTGGGTCCTCTGCAATCTAGCCTCCAAAGTAATGAGACCAACTGGGAAGCAGAAACATCCAAGGCTCCTCTCCTGTTGGCCCCGCACCTCGAAGTGTCGAGATAGGTGCTCGGCAAATATTGACAGGTGGCTGCCCACGCCCTGTTTGTCCTTGTCTGGTGCATGACAATCCCAACAACATTCTCTTAAGCCTCCCACTGCCAGAGTCAACAAGGCTGAGCTGTTGGAACTCAAGCCAGTGATAATAAATACACAGGTCCCGCCTTCTCCCAGGGAGACCTGTATCTACTGAATGTGAAGAACTGATAGTCAGGACATTTGTATTATATAAAGTGTCACTCGATGGCTACTCAGAGTAACAAAGGCCAGAGCCAAATTATTTTACAATCTTGCAGGAGTTCTTGGCGATAACTTCCTGAAACACATTTCCCCTCCTTGGCTTAAACAGCTAAAATACTTTTTGTGAATTTGAGAAGAAAAAACGCTGTGCAAAGAATAAACCTTGAAGAGAATCTGTTTATCTTCTCTGCACTACTTCCCAGAATTCTGAATGATTAAACAGTTGTACTTTTAAAAGATTTGGCTACTGGCAAAGCTAACAAGTTAAAGCAGTTAAAATGGGGGGAAAACCTTGTCTCTAGGGAAACAAGTGAACCTGGGTAGGAAAAAGACTCTTACAAAAATGAATGCTGTCAAACACAGCTAAGGAAAGTAGGAGGAGGCAAAAGCACTACCAAAACGGAGAGACGAGAAGAGAGTTCTTAATTTTTAATTCTATCTTGTATTCTCCTAGATGTGTTTAGAAATTCTGTAGAATATAACCCTTCTTTCATATCACTGTGCTGATGAAATACCTCTTTAAAGAGCAGACCCTTGGGGGACTTCCCTGGTGGTCCAGTGGCTGAGAATTCACCCTGTAATTCAAGGGACACAGATTCAATCCCTGGTCAGGGAACTAAGATTCCCACATGCTGTGGGCAACTAAAGCCCCTGAGCCACAACTGAACCTGAGTGCCACAACCAGAGAGCTCATGCACTCCTCAGAGCCTGTGCTCCGCAACAAGAGAAGCAACAAGGCGGGCCACAACTAGAGAAAGCCCACGTACCACGACGACGACCCAGCACAGTCCAAAAATCAAAGAACAGACCTCTGGCATTCTCATTTTGTTAAGGTTTCAAAAACCCTCTGGACATTCCTAACAATATACCTAACAAAAGTACCAGGAGCTTTGAGCTTTGTTGGCTCTGAGATGCCAACAAGACAGCCTCACTGAAGGGAAGGACTGACTGTGAGATGACCCAGCTGACTCTCAGCCCCAGCACTGCAAAGGGCCACCGCTGCTCTTTTCTGCTTGGCTTCACGTGTGAGATGCCAACAGGCGGCATTTGAGAATCAGGGGCATGCGAACTGGGGAGAACTCATCCGTATGTGTCTAAATATACTCAGGATGCTGCGCTAAACTGAATCCAAAAGAATCCAAGAGACACGGAAGAAACAAGGAGCACCTTCCAACAGAGCTAATCAGCTGTGGTGTCAAAAGTGCAGACTGGTATCAACTGGTGCTAGAGTCTGGTCCTCACACCTGGCAATTACTTCTCTGTACGCCAATCAATGTCCTAAGTGCTTCGTATGTACCATCTTATTTAATCCTCACAACAATTGTATGAAGTAAGATTATCTACTGTCTTCCCTATTCTAGCGAAATACCGACAACGAGGTCAGCAAGATTATCCAAGGTAAAGCAGGCAGTGAGGCACCGAGGCAGTACTCATCCTCTTCGTGGAGAGTTCAAACTGTAGGCTGGCTTAAGGTGAGCTGGGTAAACAGGGCAGGGAGACCCAGCAGCAGGCATCCCTCTCAGTCACAGCACACTGCGGAACAGTCGTCGCTAAACACTGCCGTTCCTCTAGGCTCCAAAGCTGAACACACGGCGGCCAAGGTCACTCCTGATCTGGCCACAGTCCAGGCAGCTGACTACACCAGTATCAGCCACCTGGAATGGGAGGACTGCTCACACCCTCGTAGGTGCTGCTGGGGTGATGAAGAAGAAAGGAATCTCCCAGTCAGTGAGAGGTGGTGAAAGAATTCATCTACAAACCTACCTAGAACAATTAAAGACTGAGCACTCACCTAGTTTTTTTTTTTTATTAGCACCCTGTGACCCTCTTTTACAGAAAGATGTGGGTAAGGATAACCTGTAAGCTTGTAATTAAGGACCAGAGTAGTGGGGCACCTTTGTTTGGGAGGTGGAATGTGTGTTTAATGAGGCTTTAACCCAGAGGAGAGTCACTGAGGTGTTCAGTCTGGTAGACTTGTGGCTTGTTTTGTTCGGAAGTCACAGTGCAAAGCTCATACCATGCACTGGCGGTGTTCTAATCATGGCACAACAATCAGCAAGCAGAGGGCAATTTCTCAACGTCTTTTCATGATGCCAGGGTTCAGACAGCTCTATAATGACCCACCCAGCCTCCTACCACAATCCCCAAGTCTTTTTATAGTCACAGGTAATTACACCATGGAGAGATTACATCACGTCCTCAGCATGGTTGGCAGCTGACAGGAAGATGCTCTGCGGATGTTTTGGGAACTTCATTTAGCAAACAATTTGCTGTGGTCCCTATTGTTCCTTTCCAAAAATAGAACTGCCTTGGCAAACCCTGTGCCTGAACTGGGACCCAAACAACCACGGGTCATTACAGAAAAGAGCAGAGACAACAACAGAGGCAGACAGGGTAACCCAGAGATGACTCCTGCATCTTTCATCCAGAAAGGAAAACAGATGGTGTCTCTCTTCCTCTGTCAAAGTTATCCTCTGAAGGATGCTGATCTGAGCGCTCCAACAGAGAGCAGTACAAGAAACAGGTCTCAGAGAAGCTGGCCACTCAGCAGAGGTAGTGTGGTTCTCAGCAAGAGCATGGGCAACAGAGTCAGACAGACTGGGTACAAATCCCAGCCAGCTTCCCCACCTACAACTGTCTGCCGCTTACCGGCAGTGCAAGTTACTGAAACTCCCTCGGCAGTGCAAGTTACCGAAACTCCCTTGGCCTCGGTTTCTCATTTGTAAAAACGTTACAGGACCATGTAGATCACGGGCATTCTGAGAGCTTTTACGTGATACCACGGAGCCTGACACGCAAATGATGCTCCGTACACATCACTTCCCTACCTGTCCTCTCTTCCCAGCTCAGTGTATGTTACCTCGGACTCCAAGTCCCTTCGGAGACGGTGAGGTGAGCCAGGGCCACCTGCCAACATCTCTCTGCCAGAGTGATGCTAAGGGCCAAAGCCACACCATCCCCCTGAGAGTCGAGCTCTCAACATTTTCCATCTTCAGTGAACACTAAGCACCTAGCTTTATCACTTTGCCTTCCTTGCTTTAGGTGCTTGTGTGATTCTGAACACAGCCATTAAGTGTCACAGCAACGGAAAAAAAATCAGAAACAAAATACTAAGTTTTTTCAATAAAATTGCTCAGAACAGGGAGAGAATGGAAATTAAAAGCTTTTTATACAAGTCAGCAAGGCAGCTGACTTGGGACCATCCAACTATGCAAACATGGAAGGCGAAAGGGATTCTGGACGGAATCAATCCTTCCTTAACTGGTCAGGTTTGACACTTCCTCCCAACCCCTTATCCTCAACCCAAGAAGTGACTCTACATCTCCAGTTTTGTTTTGCTTTTTAAATATTTATTTACTTTATTTGGCTGCTCCAGGTCTTAGTTGTGGCATGAGGAATCTTTAGTTGTGGCACGCGGGATCTAGTTCCCTGACCAGGGGTCGAACCCAGGCCCCCTGCATTGGGAGCATGACCATTAGACCACCTGGGAAGTCTCTCCGGTTTTGTTTTTTAAAGACAGAAGAGGACGTCATCCACATGAAGCCTCCCGCCCAGAGTGACTCAACAGGAGGTCACATACCAAATCTGCTGTTGTTATTATTTAAAATTACACAGAGCACTTTATATGTCAAGCGCCTTCCAATCATTTTTATTAGTCCACACAACACCCACCTAACATCCTCAAGTGTTGTATTTCCGTTTTATAGGTGACACCAAGAGGTCAAGTGATTTACCTGAGGTCATACATACAGCAAGTTTCTTAAAGTCACAAGCAAAGAGACCTGGGAGAGGCTCCTACACAGCGGGGATGCTAATTCCTCTCCAGCCCAAGAAAGGCAAGTTGGGTAGCATGAGCACAGGCCTTCTTTTTAGACCTGGTCTTCCCCTGCACACTGTGCCCAGGTATGAAGAGTAAGACACGCTTCCTTTTGCCACTCTGAAAAAGGGAACTTTCAGTAACTCTCTCCGTCTCTGCTAAAGATATGACCAAGGGGCAAGCTGAACCAATCCTCTGTAACCCTATCTCCATTATAACTCCAAATCGATGGCTGCAGATAAGAGAAACCAGGACAGAAAACTGAACTAGGGACATGACATACATCACTTTACGTAGAGCTTTACCCCAGAACTCTCAAGTGCCTCTTCATGATGCTTTTCTTCTAAACCTGAGCAATTACGACCAATACTAGGCATGCTCGTGGTATTTACAACCAGAGACTATGCAGACCAATCACCTCCAGAGGACGCCTGCTGACCTCTGCCCAGTGAGACTCTTGCAGTCATGTTTGTGCCAGGACACATGAACATATCTACTAGAGCTCTCTGGGTAACAAGCATCTCATTATAACGCCTCTGGAATGGGTGTTTAAGAGCAGCTATAGGAACAGGGAAGAAATGCAGGAAGAGACCTTTCCTGACCTGAATGCCTTTCCTCGACTTCAGATTATCTGAGAGTCTTGGTTTCTTGGCAAGCTTGCCTGACACACCACTCATGCAGGCTCGGCCATACAGGTGTGCTCTGGGTTTCAGGCCAAGCTGTGGGCACCTCCTTCCACCAGAAACCACTCCAGAGAGGAAAAAATATCACAACTTGGTGCACTCGAACGAAGTAATGGTGAAACCCCTTCCCCTGTCTGCACCCTGCTCACGCCAGTACACAGGTTTTATGGGGAATAAAAAGACTGGGCAGAGGCGGTGGGACGGCAGGGGAGGAAGGATTCTTTGCAGATGGGGAGGGAAAGAAAACAACAGAGCCAATTTTCCCATCCCGGTCTGAGCCCACACTACAGACTTATATTTTTTCCATACTGGAGAATAATAATCCCTTTATCCAGCCAGTCTGGGACCATCAGTCCCTGATAATTGATTTCAGACCCTGAATGGAAGGCTGGGAAGGTGTGGGTAGCTGGAAAATGGGGTGGGGAATGGGAGGGTGGGGGGAAGCCCATAAAAGAAAGTGGTGGGGTACAAGGGATAGCCGGATGAAGCTAAAGAGGCCGAAGGCAGAAGCTCTGCCCTCACACGGCCATGGAAGGCCGGGACGCCTCCCCAGCGGAGCCGGGGAAGAGCATGCGTGCTGGTGCGCCAGGCACTGGGCGGGGCTCTGGTCCCAGGGCTGCCACGAGCCCGACCCTGGGCCAGTGCACAGCCTCTGAGGTCCGTCCTAGCTCTGCCCAGTCCCTTCTTTCTTCTTACTCTGACAGCCACTCCATTCATACACATTCTTAGTGAGCATCGCTTGTTCTGGGCTGGGGGTAAGTTGGCAAACCTCCTCCATAAAGGGCCAAATATCTTAAAGTGTAAATATTTTAGGCTTTGGGCACTACCTGGTCCATGTCACTATTACCCAACTCTGTCATTATAGCACAGGTGAGGGACCTGAGGCTTACAGAAGCAGAGACTCGCTCTGGGTCACAGAACTAGCGAGAGCAGGACTGGGCCCTGAACACAGAGGATTCCAAAGTGCGCATCCTTACCTGCACATCACACTCTGAATCCTACACCTCGGTCCCATACGTGACTATGGCTAAGGGAGGGGGATGGTTAAGTCACCCGTGGTAGGCTCCTATACCCCCACTTCCGGCTGGCTCCCTAGGTCCCTTGGAGCACCCCTGCCCCCCAGGACTGGCTCTCAGCTGTATGGCAGGACCAGCACTGAAGCCACCACCCTCTGCTCTCCCATTAACTGCTCCACAAGCAGAGAATCCCCTTCTCCCAGCCTTTGGGAAAACAATGGTACTGAGTCTTTTCCTTCGCATACTCAGGCAGCAGGCAGGGGCTTACCTGAGGCAAGTCCGTCTCCAAGGAGGGTGCTAAGAATCACCAGGGGAAGGAACACTCCATGTCCCACGGAGGCCACGGCAAACGCTGAGGTGCTCTTTGGTGCTATCCTGCCATGGCACATCTTTTATCCGTCCAAGTTATTTTTAAAAGGAAAAATGTAAAAGCCAGAAGGAACAACTCTGAAGTCAGCCTCAGGTAGATTCACCTAGTTTAAAAAAAAAAAAAAGGACATAAGTGAAAGCTTTAGCCTATGTTAGTTATAATAGGCCTTCCTTTATGATAAGGGAAGCCTTGGTAACATACAAAGTTGAAAGAATTCTAGCAACTGAATCCCTACTGCCAGGAGAAGAGACAAGCATGTAAGTGGCTTTTCAACTCCTCCCTGGGGAAATGCCAAGGCCCATAGTAAGCTGCCACAGGCGTGGTTACCACCTGGGAGCCAGATCCTTGTGACGAGACAAGGAGACCAGAGCCGGCTCACCTGGGGATCCGTCAAGCTGGGTAAAGCTTTCAGAAAGTGCCCTGCTGCCTGCCTGCCGTGGGGGCTCCAGCAGAGAGGAGGAAAGAGATGGTTGTTCACGTGGAGAGTGTTGCACCCGAGTTTGCCTCTGCCTTTGCCACTGGACTCAGAGCAAGTTCAACTAACCGGAAAAAAAAGAGAGAACACGTGTCTAAGAGGGAGAAACCACCGCCTAGAGAAGGAACGCCACAGCCGGCGCCAAGAGCCCCTGGCTGGGCCTGCTCAACCACCAGAGGCTGCAGGAGCCCCTGGGGACCTGGCTCCCACCACCAATCTCAAAAATGGACTAATTACTCAAGGCTCACCCAACACACCTGCGCCCCCAGAGGCCGCATCTGTTGGCTTTATGGGACAAACACTGAGGGGAGAACGAGGCTTAACTGTTGACTAGCCTGACCATCCACTTTGGCTCAAAGACTTAAAGAAGAATAGGAACCAGTATCTTTAAAAAAGAAAAAAAAAAAAAAAAAAATCAGGGATCAAGACTTCTAAGGGTTTTTTCCCACTTGCTTTCAGGAAAGCAGAACGGTTGATCATATATTTTGATATAGATCTATTATATTTTACTTAACTCATTTGATATCATTTATCCTAGTTTATAAAAGATATTCCAAATATAAGGTTACACTTCCTCCTTAAACGCCATACACACCTCTTTCTCCAGTACAGGTTTATGTAAACAGATACGCGAGCCTGCCATCTACAATCATAATAAAGGATGTCCCTGAGGGATATCACCCAGCCCTGACTTTAATCCATGCATGAAGCCTTTGGCTCAGGCCTACACAGCCCTTCTAAAGAGAGGTACTGCAGACAGCAATATGAACTGCCTTAGTCTAAAGGAAAAGCAGCTATGAGGGTCTTCAATGAGCATGACCAAGGGGCTCACGAAGAGAGCTAGCCACTGGGTCTTCACTCACCACCCCTCAATGGTTGGGACTGTAGAGTCCTCTGTCCCCAGCTTTTACCCAGACTCCAACTTGGGCCAACAGGGATGGTTCATGGAGAGGTCTAGGGATGGAGTCTGCTAGTGACCCAAAAGGGTACACAAAACCACGTGTGTGTAAATGTGTAAAAAGAGTTATGTAGCTAAGAATGGTAGAGTCAGAATGCCAGAATTCAAATCTCTTTCCTCTATTATGACTTGTGGCCAATTTACTTTCTGAGGCTCAGTTTTCTCATCTGTAAAATGGAGAGAGTAACCATACAATCATCTTCATAGGGCTGATGTAAGGATTCAGTTCAGTTCAGTCCCTCAGTAGTGTCTGACTCTTTGCGACCCCATGAACCTCAGCACACCAGGCTTCCCTGTCCATCACCAACTCCCGGAGTCCACCCAAACCCATGTGCATTGAGTTGGTGATGCCATCCAACCATCTCATCCTCTGTCATTCCCTTCTCCTGCCCTCAATCTTTCCCAGCATCAGGGTCTTTTCAAATGAGTCAGCTCTTCACATCAGGTAGCCAAAGTAACGGAGTTTCAGCTTCAACATCAGTCCTACCAATGAACACCTTAGGATCAGACAAAGTGCTCAAAACAGTGCCTGGCACTTTGCAAGTCCTCAGTAAACAATGGCACCTGTTGCTATCATAATTATGAATAAGATCTGAGCATCAGAGGAGACCTTAGAGGTCATCAGGCTTCATCTCCTCTTCTGAAAGAAGTCAAAACTAAGGTTCAGAGAGTTAAAAGGTTATGCCCAGGCCGCCAGCCAGTTAGCAATGGATCCCTGGTGCTGCCACTGTACATGCAGCCACAGCGGGTAACCTGGGCAGGCACTCACCACCCCGCAAGGGAAGAACAAGTGGATCATGGAGAAGGACACCTGCTATTGCCACATGACAGCACGTGCAGAAGCACTTCTGCAGAGAATGGACGAGGCCAGATCAGGGTGGTGCTCACTGTTCCGTGCATGAGTGGAGGCAATCAGGAAAGACTACCCAGGAGAGGGGATGCTAGACAGACTACTAAACGAAGTGTCCAGTGGAGAAGGAACACATTAACTACAAGTGGCTGGGAGCAATGGAACCCTACACTCCCAGGAGACGCTAGAGGCAGGTGCTAGGCTAAATTTAAAATCGATCCTGAAGACCAGGACTTCCCTGGTGGTCCAGTGGCTATGACTCTGTGCTCCCATGCAGGGGCCTGGATCCATCCCTCATCAGGGAACTAGATCCCACACGCCACAACTAAAACCTGGTGCAGTCAAATAAATAAAAATAAATTAAAAAATAAAAACTTTATCACTGAAGACCATGTGGAGCTTCCAAGGATTATACACAGGGAAGTTCTAACACCAAATTCTTTCAGGAAGATCACTGTGGCACAGATTTTAGAGGACTGGTTACCAAGTGGGAGGGTAACTTGGTATGAGGGAGGGTTACCAAGTGGTAAAGAATCCTACATTTAGCATTTTATAATTAATGTAGGGGATTCCCCATTGGCTCCATGGGAAAAAATCTGTCTGCCAAGAGGGAGACCTGGGTTCAATCTCTGGGTTGAGAAGATCCCCTAGAGGAGAAAATGGCAATCCACTTCAGGACTCTTGCCTAGGAAATCCCATGGACGGAGGAGCCTGATGGGCTACAGTCCATAGGGTCACAAAAGAGTTGGACACGACTTAGCAACTAAACAACAATTAAAGTAGAGCTCTCTGGAGAACCATGTGACAATATCTAGCCCCCAAATGCACATATTCTCTGACTTATCCATTCTACTCCTATAATCTGTCCTCAGAAACCACTTGTGTGCAATGATACATATGCAAGATATTCAATGCATTATTTATACTGGCACAAGACTGAAGGGGACTAGTTAAATAAGTTACATAACAGAATACACGCAGTGGTTTAAAAAGAACTGGGCAGTTCAGTCTGTACTAATATGGAATGACTTCCAAAGTTAGTACGTGAAGAAAACCATGTGCATGTGTGCATGTGTTTTTAAGATACACACACGTGCACATGCGTGTACATACACACGTGTGCACGCGCGCGCACACACACACACACACACACACTCTTGTATGCGCTGAAAGTCTCTCTCTGGAACTGATGCACAAGAAACTGGCAGCTACCAAGTGCTGTCAGGGAAGGGATCTAGGGGTAACAGGGCAGAAGGCTCACTGTTCACTGAATGTATTCCCTTTTCATCGCCTTGAGTGTTGTACCTTGTGTATTACCTAATCAAATAGATAAAATACAAAATAAAATTAATGCAGCAAGGCCTTCCCATAGGCCACCCACCTCCTTTCTCAACAAATGAATGGACACGCCAGTAAATCTGATTTTCCCTGCCAGGAATACAGTGGGTTGCAGGGCTCAGCACAAGGGTCATCTCCTGGGGGAGTTCTTTTCTGACATGTCACACCCACCTCCAGTAGAAATAACCCTCTTCTTACTCCCCAAGTGCCCTGAGCACCCTACTCTGACGTTACCTCTATCAGGTGATTACATCTGTTTATCTGTCTTACTTCACCAGGCTCAAAGTTTCTGAAGGCAGGGACCGTGAATTACTCAACATGGAATTTTCAAAAGCCGTCACAGGGCCTGGCACCAGACAGGCAGGCAGCAAATGTCTGCTGAACTCATGAATACTATGGGGAGAAGCGAGTATGGAACTGGGGAAAAGATGCATACATATAAGCTCATGTTTTCTTTTGAAGAAACAGGTGGTTCCTCCCTTACTGTTAAGCAGCTACCTGGGGCAAGGGACTAATTCCACCATGAGTCAAAGACCTGATCAAGTGCAGAACAAATGGGGTGATGGAAATTAGGGCTCTGCAGAGAGAAAAGATGAACAGAGGAGAGTCAAGGAACGTTCACACGCAAGGCTGAGCCAAGGGTAGTGCTTTAGAAATAACTTGGAGAAAAGTGAGTCCCCACGGTCCCAGAGTATCCCAAAATGGGAAAACTCAGCTATTATAGAGAAAGGGTCACGCTACACCTAATCATTTTAAGAAAGGATCTGCTTTGAATGCAGAATTTTAAAAAACTGTCCTTGAATTGTGGCTTTAGACCAAGTAAAAAGAAAAACACTGAAAAGAAATTAAGATTGAATATTCATTACTATGCCTAGAAAAAACCTATAGGTGAAAACTTGGGGAAAAAAAAAAGTATTCATTTCACTTCAGTATTTTTTTTGGGGGGAGGGGGATGTTTTAGTGACTACTTCTCCTGATTAAAAAATTATGATTTAGAGAAAGAAAGTAGAATGGTGGTTGTCATGGTCTGGGGGGAGGAAGGAATTGAGAGTTACTATTTAAGGTTTTGTCAGATGAAGAGAGTTATGGAGACAGACAGTGGTGATGACTGTTTGACATTATGAATGTACTTAATACCACTCTTCAAAATGGTTTAGACAGTAAATTTTATTTTATGTGTGTTTTACCAGAGTAAAAAAAGAAAAAAAAAACTGGGAAAAATTATGATTAAGAGGAACTGGGAACTAATCATGCTTACTTCCAAAGCCTGCGCTCACACCCATCCTTACAAGGCATGTAGCACCTAAACCAGACGTGAGGAGAGAGGAAAGGATCTGGAGGACCAACTGCCACCAACCAGCCTGCTAGTCAGGAACGCTCTCTGGCTTCTGTTTTCACACCTAGAAACGGCTCTAAAGCCTCTCTCAGCCACAGAATCCTCCAGAGCGCATCCATGCTTCTCTTTGTACAACTCACTGATTCCTCCAACAGCCAGCGTTCCCTTCCAAAACATGAGGTGAGGAAGAGTCATGGAAAAACCTACATTTACCCTTTTGATTCTCCTTCTTGGGATTCTTGCTGCCACCTCAACAGCCTGTGGTAAAAGAAGACCACCATGATCTGGACTGCCATTGGGCCCCTCCCACCTCTGTGAACCCAAATGTCAAAAGCTTCAGTGACTGTGCCCTGCTGAATGTGATGGTCATAAACATTCGTTTCCTGTCCAAAGCCAAGAGGAAAGACACTGCCTTCACCTCTGCTTCCTCATCTGTAAAATGGAAGCTGTGAAAACCAAGCTTGAGTTATCTCACTGCTGCTGCTGCTAAGTCGCTTCAGTCGTGTCCGACTCTGTGCGACCCCAGAGACGGCAGCCCACCAGGCTCCCCCGTCCCTGGGATTCTCCAGGCAAGAACACTGGAGTGGGTTGCCATTTCCTTCTCCAATGCATGAAAGTGAAAAGTGAAAGTGAAGTCACTCAGTCGTGTCCGACTCTTCATGACCCCATGGACTGCAGCCTACCAGGCTCCTCCGTCCATGGGATTTTCCAGGCAAGAGTACTGGAGTGGGGTGCCACTGCCTTCTCTGGGGTTATCTCACTAGTTTCTAGTTAAGGCTCAAAAGAGACAAAATGAAAGGGACTGCTTGCTCTGTGAACTGGTAAGACTCAGACCTTCTATTCAGTCTCAGCCTCTAAGCCAAGACAGCAGAAGGTGACCTGAGAAAACTGCTCTTAAGAACGATGACAATAAGCATGGCACGCCTCCGGGGCTGAGGACAGCCTGTAACACGAGCTCCGAGTTCACACAGTTTGCTTACTTGTTGTTACCATAGATGCTTCCAGATGAACCAAAGAGCCTGCTAAGATTAAAGGTATCCTAAGAGTCGTTCACAGCCTAGACAGGCAGCAGCAGGGGTCAGGGGGAACCCTGGAACAGCCGGGGCACCCAGGACCCAGCCCCTTGTAGCGCCTGTGCCTGGGGCCCATTCCTGCACGCACTGCTCCATTCTCCCTGCTCCTCAGGTCGAGGATGTCACAGTCCTGCTGCAGGCGCGGTCAGGTCACACTCTACTGAGCCCTCCTCTGTGGAGGCTAAGGGTTCTGACTCAGCCCTGCCAGCCTCCCAGAGGCTACCTGAGTTTCTCTACGGCTCAGACTCAGTTTACATGAGTCACTCAGGACAGATTATTTCCTAACTCACGGCCATCTCTCCCTTAGTTATAAGAGGTAAGTGAATAGGTAAGACCAACAGAAATCCTTTCCTTGCTTCAGGCTAGTCTGGAAAGGGGATGGTGGTGATGGAGAATCTAGAATAAGTTTGTTCCTTTGATTAACCATCTTCACCAACCCCCATACTACCATGTGATGGGGGGAAGACAACAGTTCATGAAGTCAGAACAGAATTTAACCCTTGCATTTCAGATTGTACGGAAAATAAGTGTTAGCTCTGTGGAGTTCAGAGCTCCTCAAAGGTTGTGATAAGAGCAGGGAACGTGCCGTGGGGCCCTCCTTGCTTCTCCCTTTCTCCCAGTGGTGCCTCCCAGCTTCACTCTCATTCATCCTGATTCCGCTGGGCCAAAGCAGAAAAAAGATACCTAAATGCCTCCCACTCCTCCCCCATAAAATGTCAAAATTATATTACTTTTAGATGTCTTCAGTTCACTTTTTTCCTCCCTGGGGATAAATGGCTCCTTCCAATTTTGCTAACCTCTGTATCTTCCCCTTTCTTTTATGCCACCAACAGCTGAGTACTTCAATAGGCACGAAGTTGTCTTTTGAACTCTGAGATCCTTGAGAGTCATAATGTTACTTTATCCATTTCCTTTTCATCTCCAGTCCCAAAGCCAAAAGGACACAAATATCAGAGGTCTTGTTAAAATTTACCTCTTATAAATCACAAAAATAATCCTCAGGTTTTCTCAGAAAAACTTCCTGGTGCTTCCCTGGTGGCTCAGATGGTAGAGTCCACCTGCAATGCAGGAGACCCAGGTTAGATTTCTGGGTCGGAAAGATCCCCTAGTGGAGGGCGTGGCAACCCACTCCAGTATTCTTGCCTGGAGGATTCCATGGACAGAGGAGCCTGGCGGGCTTCAGTCCATGGGGTCGCAAAGAGTCAGACACAACTGAGTAACTCACACTTTCACTTTCTCAGGAACCACTGAAGCCAGGGTAAGGCAGGTACTGGAGGCTTTTCTGAATTGCTCTGATATCCCTGTATTCTTATCTTTCTTCCCAAAATTGCTCACTACAGCCTCTTGCTGTTTTGTTCTCCCTACCCTGTTCCTCGGGCTTCAGACAGCAGAAACACCAGCAGATACATGGCACCTTCCCTATAATCATCTCTAATGACTCTTTTCTAGAAGCCAGCAGGATGACTGCAGCATGGACCTGCAGGCAGGAGACAGCCCTCACGTCCCAGCACCACCACCCAGCAGTGGCTGGGCCTCAGATGAGTCGTTCATTCTTCCTGGCACTCGGGGCCTGCATGATCCCCCAATGTCCTTTCAGTTTTAAGCGCTCTGGAATGTCTTCTAGGGAAAAGGAGGGGCCTCAAAGTATTTCCTCTGAAACAGAAGTCAACAAAAGTTCTGAGTAGAAGGAAGAAATGTGAAATCCTTCCTCTTTATTCCCCAGAGCAGACATAGCCTAGCATCTACCTCCCTCTGCACTGCAACAAACTCAGGAGATGCCGCTTTTCCATTTAGAGCTTAATCAATCCATCACCATATTTGCATAGGCCATTCATACCCAGTGTTCCTAAAGCCCTTTCCAAAAATAACAAACAACTAACAACAACAACAAAAAAAAAAACCCAGCCTCCACACACCCAAAGGCAAGGATCACCACAGAGCTGTAAGGGCCCAGAGAGAAACAGAAAAACTCGAGAGGATGGAAAAGAACAAAGACAGACAGACTCAGGACAGGAAAAAGGAGAGACCAGGCAGAGCGCCTCGGCTCAGGCCATACATTTCCAACCCTGAAGGCAGGAAAGTATCTCTTCTCTGGACTGATGGCCTGAACCAAGACAAATACTTTGCCTCCCGATGCCTCTGTTTCTTCATCAGTAAAACGGAAACAGTTCCATGTTCGTCTCACTCAGAGAGGATGGATCCGTGGAAAGATTCCTGCAGACTGGGCAAGAACCTCTGGTCTGCATGGATGTTGCTAGTTAGGTAGTCCAGGGCAAGTTATTTTCAGTTCCCATCTACAAAATGGGTAAATAATACCCACCTCATTGGGCTGTTGGGAGGTAGAAACAGGATCAACGTGAAGGATCAGAACAGCATCTGGAATACTGGGCCCTCAAATTAGCGCTGCTGGAGGCCCCTTCCTGCTCTAACAGGCTGTGACTGAGCCCACATGAAACTCCCAAAGGGCACTGTTGTCCTGAGACAAGGCTCAAAACACAGTTAGTTTAGAAGAAAGAAGAGCCACGAGGTTAAACAAGTAAACCTCCAGAGGTCTCTCCCATGAAGTTCTAAAAATATATATTTTTAAGGAACTGAACATGCCTCTCTCCAAATTATATAACCTTGTACGTGAGCATCCTGAAGTGCTATGTGTCTAAAGGGACCAAGGAGGTTTCCCTAAATATGTCCCACAGTGTGAACATGCTGTAGGACAGGATAAGGGCAGAGTTTACATGACTGAGATGCACACACACACACTCTCCCTCTCATTACCTCATTACATAGGTGCCACTGTGCCATTATTTTACAGACAAATGCAATCAAAGGGGCCTAGAAGTCTTTCCTCCTCCTGCTTTCATACTGCAGAGGGCTCCCTGCTCTTTTTTCCCAGCACAAGGTCAAGCTTATTTGCATCTCCTCTGGGAAAACTCATCAACTGAGCCCACAGCATGGGACAGCTCTTCTGAACCCCCAGCAACACTGCATGAAGACTGGGAGAACGAATCATAACCTTCCCTGTGGACCACTCACAGTCACTTAACTGTTGTATACTACATTTACTGCAGGTGGTAAATTCCTGCAGAGCCCACCAACTGCCTCTTTCTGTGCCCCAGAGTGTTCAACATTTATTTGTTCACAGAAGGGGAAAATAAAGATAAACCCCAAACCCCATAATGTGTGTAGGAAATACAAGATGGCAAAGTAGCAGCAGATATAAAACAGGAAGAGAGGATAGATAAATCCTGGAAGTTTTGCCAGGCAGGAAAACAGATGCTTGACAGACATGGCTGTCATTGGTTCCTGGACCCGAAGACACGTCTACGTGTCATCACAGCCCTCTGCTTGGTCTCCATCAGAGCTGAGCAGAGCAGGTTTCAATACTAACTTGGCAAATAAAGGCTGGGAAGCTGATTTGCTAAATCTGATTTCTCAGGGCTCTGTGTTTGCAGTAACTATACTGCAATTCAGCAAATATTTACTGGCTGTCTTCGGTGCAAGGCCTGGGTGGTCACAGAGATGACGTGGGGCATAGTTCTTACTCTCAAGGAATTCACAATCTCCATGACAGGAATTATGTGTTTATCCATATAGCACTGTGAAACTGTTACTAGGGTTTTGTTTTTTGCTTTTTTTTAAAGTGCCATGAGGACACAGAGGCCATAAGAACAAAGGATTCTGGTTGGGAGTAGGGGGAGGTGAAAGAGGAAGCTTTGAGCTGGACCTTGACTATCATGAACAGATTTAGTGAGCTCTCTGGCCCGTTCTGCATCCACAGGTCTAATTATAAAGAAAGAAAAAGAAACGGAAGAACAATTCACCGAAAGGATGGCAGAGGGAGAGAGGAAAAATAAACAGTGATAATTCTTTCTGCCAAGAGTTGCTGACTGCTGCTGTCTGGCAACAGGAAATAAACATATCTATATATTTTCACTGAAGGGGATGTTTAGGTGCTAGATTTTGGTCTTCTAAATACATACTCATGGCTGTGCAGGAAAACACCTCCTCCAGGTCAAAAATAGCAAACCCAAGAGAACTGGCTGAAGCAGTGGTGTTTACTTTTTACCATCACCGTGGATCACTTTCCAAAGGCTCTCACGTGGGAGGGTATAAACAGGTCTGTGTCACTTCCTGGTTCTCAGGCCTTCTGCTACATTCCCAGTCAGTCTGGGAATGCTGCCTATTTAAAAATAAACTGTAAAAACTCACCCAAAACCCCCAACTCCAAACCACTCTTTACTTTGCTTCATTTGATTTCACTGGAATTAAAAGGGGTTCAGCAAGCAATGAGACTAAAATGACCACATAGAATGGATTCTCAGGTGAAAATGAAAATACAGGCTTATTGAGTTCAAGGTCAGGAGATTTAGATTCTACTCATGTTCTGCCTCTAACTGGAAAACCTGACCTTGAAAAAGCATGATGTTTCACCTCTCTGTACAATAGCCGCTTCAGCATTAACCCCAAGATAGTTATCCAATCTTTCTGGACCTCCATTATCCTTATCTATAAACTAGCACTAACAATAGCTACCTTGTAGGCATCATATCATGTAATACATGCTATCATATGGCATGAGTATGGTGTAAGTATATCATATGGTGTAAGTATCACACGGGAATTACATGTAAAGCACTTAGCACATTGCCTGTATTCAGTAAGTCGTCAAAAATAGGTGTTCTAGTTTTCACCATCTATTATTGTCATCATAATCTGAAAATGTAAAAGGCTGAGCTAGATGGATCACTACCTGAAGAGCTTCTCTGGCTCCAAAATCCTCTGGTTCGTTAAGTCACCTTCTCCTTTTTTTCTTTTCTTTTTTTGATGTGGGCCATTTTTAAAGTCTTCACTGAATTTGTTACAGTATTGCTTCTGCTTTATGTTTTGATCTTTGGGCCTCAAGGCACGTGGGATCCTAGCTCCCCGACCAGGGCCAGGGATTGAACCCACACCCCCTGCACTGGAAGGCACAGTCTTAACCGCTGGACCGCCAGGTAAGTCCCTTCTTTTTTTTTTCTTTTCAGGCGGTTAGATGGAAAGGAAGGGAGATCAACTTGGAGAAGCATGACAGTTACCAATATATCCTCAATGTTTATATTCGATACACTACAACACAATTAAGGAAATTCATCAATGAGCTGAAAGGGGCATGCTCCGCTCCCTGGGGAAGAGCCTTGGCTGTGACTCACACTGAAGCCACAGCATGGGTACACCTGCTGCCTCTACGGCCTTGTTCGTGAAGCACAACACCCTCCAGGGCCAGCACAGTGCAACTTCATCCACCTCATCTCTACCTGTTGTGCAGCTCCTCGTCCTAAAAGTGAGCACGTGGCCAATCAACACACTTCTAGTAATGACTAATCCCCCCTGCAAAGCAGTCCTGTTTTAAACAAAAAAGTGCCTTCTCCTTAATATAATTTGAATGTGGTCAAAAATTTAACGCCCTTCCCCAAAAGTTAAGAGTGTAATCAGAGTATAGTAACAAGATCTAAGTGCTAGACTGAAATTAAATTCAGATGAAATTAATAGGCATTTTCTTGTATTCGCTCAGCATTCATAACATGCTAAAGACTATAGAGGATGCCAGAAACTAATAGGATGCGACGAGTGAGAACCACAAAGGATGACACCGAGGTTTCTGGCCCGTGACTGGGTGAATGGTAGAAGCTACCACAAGAGGAAAGAACATATGTGGACAAGCAGGTGCTGGTGAAGCATGTGATGAATGTAGCTCAGGTTATGTTTGGAAGGACTGAACTACAGGTACTTGGAGAATATCCAAGTGGAAAGGTCTAGCAGGCAAATTAGAAACGAGTATGAAGCTCCGCAAAGTGCTCCAAACTCAGGATATAGCCCTGGAGTGATCGGCCTGAAAGTGATTGGCTGAAAGCATGCAAAAGAGATGAGAGCTCATCCTGGTGAGAGAGCTGAGTGAGAAGAGAGTCAAGACAGGATCCTCGGGGAAACACTAACTTTCTAAAGCAGAATGTGAAGGAAAGAGAGATCATTAAAGACCCTCCCAAAAGTACAAGGAAACCAGGAGCCTATGCATCAGAGCTGTCACAGGAGGGACACAGTGATTCAAGGAGAATGTGAGGGTGAGTGGCAGACGCAACAAAGGTCCCATAAATGAAGCCTAAAAGACATCCATCCATTGGATCTGATCACGAAGTTATCACTAGTGACCTCCTCAAAAGCAGATTTATTACAGTCATGAGGGAAGATCACGAATTCAAAGTGAGAAAGCACAGACAATAAGGGCAAAACTACTGGGGCGAAGGATGGTGGAACTGGAAAAGAAGGAAGAAGAAAGATGGGATGATGGCTAGAAAGAATCTGTGTACTACAAATTCTGAGAGTTGTACCTTCTCAGTTAACCTAAGGTTTTCAGTTAAAGCTTCTGGAACTGCAGCTCTGAGACACTCCCCCCACCCCTACCCAAGCAAGACACTGTCTTCTAGTCCAAATGTTCTTCATCTTGTGTTAAGTTCCAAGAAGCCTCCTAATTTATAAGCAAACCATGACTCTTCCCGTCCTCCTCACAAATTACCCAAACTTCCTGTAAGTTGTCAAGGTTGGACTGTGAGGCCCCAAGCAAGGAGAAGCAGGAACTTGCCTACTGTTCCTTCCCCTTTGATTAGTCCCACGCCCAAGCACCACCTCTGCCCTGACATGACCCTCTCACGGTACAGAGCCATCCACCAAGGCCTGCATGCTCTAGGTCTAGCTCCAACCATACCTCTGGTTCTCTCAATACGGAGTTCAAAGTCAGGACCTGAGAAGAAAGGATCTGATTAATGCACAAGAAGGAATATTCCCTTAAATCTCTAAATACAGACTCAAAACTTATTTCAAATTAGTCAAAATTCAGGCAGAGGTATCAAATGAAGAATCTCATAAAGTCCATGTATCATCTAAGATTATGTTGAGGGACTGTAATAAAACTCAGCAGATGAGAAAGAAGCATCGTAATTTGATGAGAGAATCTGATAGCTCCCCCAATTTTAACACATATCTTACTAACTTCATTCAACACATATAAAGAGCACCTACTTATACTGGATTCCACAAAAGGTATAAAAGCGGGGGAAAGCTCATACCTTTAAAGAGTTTACAGTCTACAGGGGAGGTAAGACACATACATAAGTAACTACGATGAGGTAAAATGTGAAAACCCAAGGGAGATATATAGTCAAAGTGCCAAAGAGAAAACAGGGAAGTAAGGTGGAGCCAGCAGAAGGAAATGAAACAGTCAATTAAAGAATTAATCACAACATGGATTTTAAAGTCATAGGGAGTTCAATCCTGATTCTGCCTCTTGTTTTTCAGAGGTACCTAGGTGCCCTGCGTTACCTCCTGTGAGTCATATACGAAGTTGGGGTAGCAATACCTAGTTCACAGAATTGTGACGAGTCCGTGATTCACGCATTTCTGGAGTTTAATACAATATCTGGCCCAGAGCGAGACGTGAGATGCTGGCAGGGCCACCGCACACAGGAATTTAGAGCTCCTGCGTCTGCACAGAGCTGTCTGGACCCTCACTCATGGACAGACAGCTGAGCATCCGCTATTTGCTCATCAACTGTGCCTATTAGTTCAATCAGTCACCCAGGTTGAATGGCACTATGGTCAGGAGGCATAGGAATGAGGCTCAGAGCATATATATGCGTATGTTCACGTCAGGATAAACCTGGAAGTACACACTCAGTGTTCAGCTTGGAAGCATGGCATCACAATACAGGTGAAGTTTCAGATTATACACCACATACTGCATGACACTACAGCATGCTGTTCCTTTGGACACTGTAGCTGTTCAGTAAATGTTTGGTGCAGTGACATGACCTGAACCTGGTTGAATTCCCAATGAAATCTGTCTCACTGGATTAATTTTTCAACAAGTGAACACAGGAGGCAAAAGACACCTAAAAATTAGCCTGAGGGACACAGAAGTCATAATGGAATAACAGAGACTAGATTTACGTTTTCCTTAAACAACTAGAAAGTCAGATATAATATATTAAATAATGGTTTTCAGACATTTAAAAATAGGTAGCACAGGGCAGTGATCCTTGAAAAAAGGGAAAGAAATGCAGAGTCCTGCTGGTGCCCCAGCAGGGCTAACCTGCTAACTAACCCCCTAAAGGCATCTTCAGACCAGAGAGTAGGCAAATAAAAACCTGAGAGTTCAATGATTTCACTGAGTTGGAGAGACAGCTGGGAACTGGGGGATGTCAAGGAGGCTAGAACGTGCAGGGCAAAGTAACTGAGAGGAGGGAGCTCCAAGGGAAAAAACTAACGATCTGCGGAGGCTGAGTGTTGATCTGTGCACGTGTTAGAGGAAACTAGCAAGGCTAAGGAAAGAACCAAAGGAAAGAACTAACCCCCGGCGCTCACACGGAGCCAGAAGTTTACACGTTCCCATGGGCCAAAGTGGAAACAAAAAATCTCCTGGTTCACAGGGCACCGGAAGGGATCTTCACAAGTGTTGGCCTCAGTAGTGGGACCATCCTAGCCCTCAACTAAAGGCTGTCTGCAAAAAAGAAAAAGGACAAAAATAAATAAATAAATAAAGGCTGAGAACCAAGCCTTGAAAGGATCAAACCAATTCTAAGTAGTAACTGAATTGCTTCTGAGAACAAAGCCAAAAAGTTTTTAAAGGAATACAGAAAGTTTCAGCACCTAACAACATACAACTCACTATGTCTAGTTTCAAATCAAAACTGAGCAGACATGCAAAGAGGCAGAAAATTATGACCATGACCTATGGTCACAGGAGGAGAATAAACAAACAGAAACAGACCTAGAAATGACACAGATGAACACAGAGGATGTTCAAATCTCTGTTACAAATATACTCTGTGTGTTCAAGAGAAAAGAGGAAGGGACGGGCATGAGACCACAAAGACTCAAACGTTTAAACTTCTAGAGGGAAAAATACGAATACCTGAAAAGAAAAATATACAGAATGGGATTAACAGATTAGACACTGCAGAAGAAAAAATTCAATGAACTTGAAAACACAGCAATAGAAACTATCTGAAGAGATATACACAGAACATAAGTCAGAAGTATGACTGTATCAAGCAGCCTAACACATGCACAATTGAGGCATGGGAAGCGCACATAGGTACACACAAAAAAATTTTTTTGATGTAAACTATAAACTCACAGATTCAAGAAACTCATCAAACCACAAGAAGAAGTACCTCAACAAGAAAACACAGCATGGCACACTGTAATCAAAATGATGAAAATGATCATTAAAGAGAAAATATTAAAAGCAGCCATGAGGAGGTAGGAGGAGAGACAATGCACCCAGAGAAACAAAGAATCACAGCAAGTCTCCTGTTATAAACAATGCAACCCAGGAGGCAACAGAGCATCATGTTCAAAGTATTGGGGAAAAAATCAATTTGACACTCATTTCCTAAGGAAAAGCTGACAGGAACTATGAGTTCCCATCACTAAGTTTTTTGTGTTCTGCAGTAATATTTTTCAGGGAGGCCTGTGCTGAGCACAAGACGTAAACTCAGTCGTCTTACAAACATCTGCAAGTACTTGTTGTTGTTTAGCCCCGACGTCATGGCCAACTTTTTGTGACCCTCATGGATTGTAGCCCACCAGGCTCCTCCGTCCATGGGATTTCCCAGAAAGAATATTGGAATGGGTGGCCATTTCCTTCTCCAAGGGATCTTTCTGACCCAGGGATCGAACAAGCACCTCCAACATTGGCAGGCAGATTCTTTTAACACTGAGCTACCAGGGAAGCTCTTTGGAAGTACAGTATTCTATGAGGAGTAAAAAGGGGTAAAGACCCTTTCTTACTTTCATAGAGACACGTTTTATACTCTTGTACTCAGAACATTACAAACTGAAGCTTATTTATACAGTCATATTCCTTAAAATACTGGAAAAGAGATTAGAAAGGTCTATTAGAGGATCCATGCCTTAGCTGAAGAAAATCAAGGAAGAAAGAAAAAGTAAACCCCATCATAGAAAGAGTCAGCTTCACCAGCATTAGTCCTGAAGAGGCCTCCCTCCCTCAAGTGTACACATGTACTGGTTAATGTGTCTGATGGACCTTTACAGATTCAGATAAAATATTTTTTCAGAATGAAAGAAATATTCCTTAAGAAGAGGTAAAAGTAACTCAGGAAGTGACATAGAGTTACTCAATTCTTAGCTATGCAACCCAGTCCAGGGTAACATAATCTTCTTCTCATTAAGGACCCTGGGCAGGCACCCCATTCTTCAGAGTCCAGCCTGGGGTTCTACCCTGGAGGGACCATTAAAATGGCAATTTATCTGTTTTCAACATTGGCTGGTCTGGTCTCTCCAGTAAACTGTAGTTAATAAACTATAAGGTCCCAGGAAGGCTGGAGCTCTATCTGTTTTTTTGTGCTTTCTTTGTAAACTCTGAGACCATGACTCTCTCAAAAAACCCTAGTATAGGTGCCCAAGAGGGACTCTCCTCCCCAAAATAACTTACTGCCTGAACAAGTGGTTTTCAATGGGGGCAGTTTTACACGCCACTCCAGTCCCAAGGTTTCTAGCAACATTTGGAGGACTTTTTGACGGTCTTAACCTGGGGGATGCTATTGGCATCCAAGTGGCAGAGGTCCAGGGTGCCAGCAAACATCCCATGATGCACAAGACAGCCCCCCAGAACAAAGAATTCGGCCCCAAATGTCAAAAAGGCTGCAGCTGAGAACCCTGGCCTGAGTGGGATCAGCACGGTGCTGAGCAGGTATCAGCAGTTGTGCTTGTAAATTCCCCGCCGCCGCTGGCAAGTCTCTTCCTATCACCTGTCTCCAGGCAACACTTTGATCCTGCTGGTGTCCCTAACTCAGGCTTACAGTCCCTCAGAGAGAAGAATTTAATAAGAGTTTAGATGTCTGGGTGTTCACCCCATCTCGGCCACTAGCTGTTGATTCTGGCTGTTACATATCACAAAATTTTTCTGGGCCCATTTCCTCCTCTCTAAAACAGAAGGCTTGGAAAAGATGACTGAGGAGTTCTTCCAGCTCTAAAATTCTATTTGAAATGCTATCTGTCCTTATCATGAGCCAAAGAGAAAGGATCCAGCTTAGTGTGCACATCCACCCCTGAAGGACAGAGGTTCTGCTATTGTAGAGACAGAATCTAGCCAAGGGGGAGCGCCGGAGAAGCCAGGAGCTCAGGTACAAGCGATCCAGAAAAGGCTCTGCAAACACTTGCTTAAAGCCCAGCCCAGGCTCTCAGATTTAAAATACATAAGAAAGTCTCCCTTCTGCCTTTTCAGGTCAATCTTATTCATCAGTGTTAAGAGGAGGAGCGGGAGGCTCGGGCCACTGAAGAGCAGCCCTGGAATCACTTGGGAGCTTAACAGAGACACTGAGTCTCAGGGTCTGCTCCTAAGTCACTTCAGTCGTGTCCTGACTCTGTGTGACTCCACAGATGGCAGCCCACCAGGCTCCTCTGTCCCTGGGATTCTCCAGGCAAGAATATTGGAGTGGGCTGCCACTTCTTTCTCCCTCATCCCTGATCTACAGAATGAAAATCTGCATTTTAATAAGATTCCTCCGGTTTGAGAAGTTAGAAAAGTTTGAGAAGCCCTGGTTTAGGATATACTGCCCTTTTATTCCCTGCTCTATCATCTCCTCACTTGTAAAGATGACTTTCAAGACTGTCCACATTCCGTCCTAACTCCACCTCCTTGCACAGCTTGTGCACATGTACACACACACACATACACACCAGTTCAGAACTTCCAAACCCAGAGTCACCGACAGTCAGGAGGACAACTTCCTTTCTCTTTGCCTCTTGCCTACATCCACTGTTGCTGCTAAATCGCGTCAGTGAGACCCCATAGACGGCAGGCAACCAGGCTCCCCAGTCCCTGGGATTCTCCAGGCAAGAACACTGGAGTGGGTTGCCATTTCCTTCTCCAATGCATGAAAGTGAAAAGTGAAAGTCAAGTCACTCAGTCGTGCCTACATCCACACAAGGCCAGAAAGAAACAAGACTTGAAGCACAGGCTAAATCAGAGCTTTTCTGAGCAACTGATTCAGCCCACCCCTGCCATTCAAAGACTCCTCAGGAGGTGGGATGGAGAACCCAAAGGTACAAACTCTGATGGGAAGAGACTCGTCATTTGCATCTGAACAGAGACCGATCAGAGTCCAAAGTTTCATTGTTTTCCTGCCGCCGCTGCTGCCTTACTTACAGAAAGATTCTTGGGGCACAGGCTAAAGGGCACAGCACACACACAGAGTAAACAAAAACACAGCAAGGGTTCTCCTGGGGGTGGGGGCAGCTGGAACAAAGCAAGACCACGGTGAAGGGTAGCCTAACAGAGCGCTGGAACACAGGACAGAATGCGGGGAGAAGAGGTAGACTCTGCTGAGCGGCTAGTGCGGGAGAGGAGATTAGGTTGGGGCTCAGCCCCCACCCCACCCGCGGGCCTAAGCAGCAGATGGCTCAGCCCCAGGCAGCTGGCAGAGACAGCCAACTGCACGTGCCTGCCCGCCCCTCCCCAGGGCAGGAAACGAAAGGAGCAGGGCCCAAGCCAAGCATCACCTCCAAAGATCACCCTGGGGGTGGGATGGCAAAGTCACCCAATGCTCTGCCAAGAGATGAACCTGGAAAACATCTCTAGTATCATCCAAGGTTCTTCTGCACCCACCTTTGCTGCCTCTGGTCATCTTTTATTAGGAGCAGACTCATGGGGTCTGTCTTGGGATCCTAACACATTACAGCCTAAAGTTCAACCTATCCATGTTAAGAGAGGGAAACTGAGGCCTAGAGGGGGACCACGGCTTGCCCCGGGAACACAGGGCTTGTTAGTGGCTGAACCAAAACTCAGCTCTCCCAACTCTTCACTCAGCAAGGTTTCCCAAATACCTCCCACCGAGCCCCCCAGACTGAGTGCCAGCCCCAGCACTGTTCCCAGTGCTCTGTCCACTGAGCCCTCCAGGAATGGCTCCTGGCCAGGCCTCTGCCAGATGAGAATGTCCGGTAGCGCTGAGTCTCCAGGAACTCCAATGCAGCCAGAGCAGCTCAGGGGAAAAAATTCACGAGTAGCTACCTGCCTCTTCCAGAAAGGAAGCAGAAGGTACACACAGTTAACACTCAAGGAAGGCTGTAGTTTTGGGGGCGTGGGGGGCGGTGTGTGTTTGGAAACGAAAAAGGCTTGTTCTGAGAGCTGAAGGGAATTATCAGCCAACACAGACTTGGAGGCAAGTCGGAGCTAACTGCCAAACTAGACTGGCTTAATTAAGACTCTCCCACCCTCTTCCCCAGGAAACCCACCCCCTCCTCTGGCTGGTCACACTAGCCATAAGAAGCAGTCATTTCAGGGAAGCTGAAGCCCTCTCTGGCGACCTGGCCCTGGGGGATGGGCTGTCAGCCAGGGGGCCAGGCCGCTGGAGCTTCAGGGCCCAGCTGCCCTTACTGTCAGCTCAACATCTGCCTTCAACAGCACCTGCGCTGCAGCCCACTCTGGATCACTGTGTGTGCAGAGTGGAAAAAAACACTCATTAGCTTTTCAAATATAACCCTCTACAGAACCTAAATAGAAGGCACAGTTACTCAACTGCAAAGCAGAAATCCTCTTCTCCTCATCAAACAAAGGTGCATGTCCACAACCAGCTATGTGTTTAAAACTGGGCAAAAAGAGGCTAAGGAGTACTGGGGTGAAGTTCGTTGACTAACTGCATCCAGAGACCTGGCAAACCCCAGCTCCAAGGCCTTGAAGCATCAGTATAATGAAAGCATCCTAAGGATGAGAGGTCTTTCCTAAACGCTTGTGGCTTTGCTGCTGCCTCCACACTCCAGGGCAATCACCATAGGCTCCTCCTGCCCTTCAGGCCCAATATCAGTCCAGGACCCTGGACATGGATATGCGGGGCCAGACAGTGGCCTGCCAGAAAAACTGCCTTACTCAGGGGCTGAAAAGCAATGTTTGATCTAGTACAACCAAGGGGTCATAATGGGCCCTGTGCTCAAACCCCTTCACATCTGTCACAAGCACGCTGCGGGTAGAGGGGCGCGGGGGTGCAGTGAGGGCAGGGAATCAGGACACTACAGCCGGACTTCCTTGTCTTCCACCCCAACAACAGCCCCTCAAGAACTTGCCCTCCTGAAGGGCAAACACGGTTTTGATTTCCAAACCTCACTGTTAGAGAGAACTTCTTGTTTTCTCTCTCCGTTTTTTAAAACAGATGAATGCTCCCCTAGGGAAAAAGCAGCTGTAAATACAGTAGAGGGCAGAAAGAGAACACTGCTAGGAGTTCCAGAGGAACCATTATACTATTGTAAAAAGGCTTCTCAAAAGAATGAACACACCCCATTCCAAACAGAAAACACACAATTTCCTGTAAAGGACTTGTCTGAAGGGTAACCTTTGGGCAGATGGTTTCTCTAGGCTGCTCCCTGCTCTACTCAACACTAAGACCTTGACAAGAAAAGTGAGTTAGTAATTTTCTTCCTGGGAACCTTAAAAGAACTAATTCACAACTCAGTCAGCCTGCTTGTCTATTACTATCATCACTATCATCATCATTATCATTAAAGGGCTAAACTTCATCACCAAACTGCTATAGACATTTAAACAAATTTAAGCCGTTACATTTTTAGGCAGACTGATGCCACAGTATTTACTAGTTGAGATGAGAATGGGAAGAGGGTATAAATCTGAGACGGGCAGCCTGGTTTCTGCACTTCCAAAAGGAACTGCAATGTTCAAAGGCTCAGGATTCTGGGAAATCACCCACTGGCTTATTTTACCTCTCCATCACAAGTAATGAGGCTGCCACCCCAAAACCCATTTGCCAAAAATAAAAGATCTAAAGAAATGTTTCAGAGAAAGTTTGTGAGAAGAAAACTCAAGCTGGTTTTATTTTCAAACAAGCTGCAATTAAATGGTTTTGCCTCCTTAACCACACTTCCTACCTAGAACTCCAGTAAGTTAGATGTGCCTCTCAGATGCAGACTGGATTACAGGGAATTCAGCTGGCTGAAACTGGTCTCAGCCCACAGATGTACCAACCTGTCTGCACAGTCCTGGTTGAATGTAAGAAATAAAAGCAGGGTAGGAAATCAGCAATACACTTATAATTCTGTCTGGGTCAGAAGAGGAAGATACTGCTTTTAATTTCACGTAAGATTCTATTATTAGAAGGAAACATGTAACGTAAGCCATAAACCTCATCAGTGACAAAGCAAAGAAAAACATGTATTTATAGAATATATTTAAATCCCTAAACTTCCCAGAGGAATCAATTTGCCTCTAATACAAACAAATCGAAATGCATCTGCTCACCACTGCCCCAGATGGTCTGTTCCCTTAAGCTACGAGCTTCCCTATGGCCAGGCACCTTTCATATCCTCCTTTAGAGAGGATTCATCACACATGCACCTCCCCACAATTTCCAAGAACACTGGCCAACTTCTAGAATGAACACAGTTCCACGTGAACTGGGGTTTCAAGAAAATCTCTGAGCGGGACAAACTCTTGGGGGACAAGCTGGACCCTCTCTGATCTTTCCATCTTCTCTCAGGTCTTGGTTTCCAGAGCCCTAAAAAACTCCTTGATGGTCTTCCAGCCTCAGGCCACCCAAAATCCTGCCAGGAACCACACTCTCAAGCACATCACATTAGCTTCCACCTCTGTCTGCTCTGTGCAGCACCATGTCCTATGTGAAGCCTGTAAAAGGCACAGAAACCACAAGCCCCAGTCCGCTTTTAGTGGAGATGGAGAAGCTGCCTACCTGACAGCAAACAATCAAGGCACCCAGTAAGGCAAGAGTGTCTATTTCAGTAGTCTATGTGGATACAATAAAACACTAAATCGTGAGGTATGCATTTCAGAAAATAAGGAAGAATAAGCAGCAACTACTTGTGAGTTATGGACAGAATAATGAAAAAAAAAAGGGAGAGAGACAGAAATGGACCTGAACCAAGACAATTAAAGAGGGCCTTAGGGACTTTCCTGGGAATCCAGTGGCTAAGACTCTGAGCTCCCAATGCAAAGGGTCCAGATTCAATCCCTGGTCAAGGAACTAGATCCCACATGCATGCATGCTCAGTCGCTCAGTTGTGTAAGACTGTTTGCAACCCCATGGACTGCAGCCAATCAGGCTCTTCTGTCCATGGGATTTTCCTAGCAAGAATACTGGAGTGGGTTGCCATATTCTCCTGAAGAAGATCTTCCTGACCCAGGGACAGAACCTGCATCTCCTACATTGCAGGTGGATTCTTTACCATGGAGTTACCTCGAAGCCCAGATCCCACACCCCCAACTAAAAAGATTCTGCATGCTGACACTAAAGATCCTGTATGCCACAACAAAGACCAAGCACAGCCAAATAAATATTTAAAAAGAGAGAGAGAGGACCTTAAAAAGGAAGGAAGGAAGATTTGACCTGAAAGCCTTGAGAGCTGAATTAGTATGTAGACAGGAAGAAGGAATTTTGGGGGCTGAAAGGCATAAATAAGCATGATAAATTGGGAAGGCAGGGGTGGGGAAAGAAGCCAAGAATCAGGGAAGAACAGAAAAAAAATCCATTTGAGATCCTTCAGGGCAAGGCACAATTCTTACGGTTTCCCTGGTATCTATTACTTACCAGACTCTGGTTATTCCACAAAGTAAATTAAGTATTCCACTGAATACTTACAATAAGGCCAGACTGTACATCTATGAAAAACGGGCAGAGAGATTCAGCTTTGGATCCATAGGTAGTAGGGAACCAATGAATGTTCTTGAGCAGGAAACATGACTTCATCCAACTCAACAAGTATTTACTAAAGGCCTACTATGTAAGAGGCACCAGATTACTCAGTCTTTGTCCTCAAGGAGCATGGGGGAAGGGACGGTAATATGACCTCCTGCACACATAGGGCTGCATTCTCTTACCTAGTCTTACTTGAGATAAGAAAAACGTTCAGGGGACATGAACCTGGCAAGGGAGACTAAAGCAGCCTTGGAGGCCAGACAGGATGTTAAGGTCTGGGCCAGGGTAGTGGTGACAGAAACCTCCAGCAGAAAGAACTGGCAGGAGCTCGTTATTGATCAGACAGGAGGGGCTCAGAAGAGGGGAGTCATGATGACACAAAGTCAGAAAGCAGCAAGATTCAGTGTCAATTCCCAGATGGTGAGAGCTTCAGGCCATGCTTTGGCCCACTGATCGCCTAAGGCTAAGGTCAGTCAGCTCCGACATTCTGCCCATTTTTGGGAATAAGGGTTACACATTCCATCCTTCCCACTCGCCCAGTTTTTTATGCTAGTTGTGATTTCCTGTAATTCCCACTTGCAAGGGGGTGAAGGAGATGGATGAGTTGACAATTCCTTTGTCCATCACACAGTAATAAAAACATCTCAATGGTCCAGCACTAAACTTCTACTGGCAGCTCTTATTCGGGAAGAGAACAGGGGGAGGAGGCATTACATTTTAAAAGCTGTGAGGCAGTGTTCTCCTTACCCAGTGAGTTCTCCTCCTGGGCAGAGCCTTCCCAGAGACATTTAGCAAGGCAGAGACAAGAGATGGAGCACCACCAACCCTAAGAGCCAGCACCAGTTCCTACAGAGAAAAGAGGTCCAAGACCCCACCCCACCTGGCTATGTGAAAACTGAACGCACAATCAGGAGGGCAGAATCAACATGAACAAGGCCCAGAACGCTTGGGTACACGGCATCAATGGAAACTAGCAGCTGGCCTCCCACAGTAACTGCTCTCAAGGCGGGAGGACACCTGAGGACTTGCCAAGTGCTTGTCCCGAAGCAGAGCTGCCCAGTGTAAGGCTCTGAGCCACAGGAGGGCCAGCCCGGCTCTCAGAAAGGCAGTCCCTCCTCTGAACCCCGACACGCTGCCGGCCACTGCTGTCCCCGGCCATCCTAGACACAAGTAGCACAGTTAACAGGTGAACAGTGGTGACTTCTGGAAGGGAAATCACAGGTGATTTTCTTCTTCCATGAATCAAGTAACCTGTATTTCCTAATCTTTCTTCAAAAAATAAGTAGACGGAATTTCCTGGTGGTCCAGTGGCTAAGAGTGCAAGCTCCCAGTGCAGGGGGCCTGGGTTTAATCCCTGGTCTGGGAACTAGATCCCACTTGCTCCACGTGTCGCAACAAAGATCAAAGATTTTGTGTGCTACAACTAAGACCCAGCACAGCCAAATAAATAAATAAAAATATTTTTTTAAAAAAACTAATAAGTTCATTTAAAAAAAGAAAGAAGTAGAACTTGTGATTTCTTAAATTTTTTTAAAACAAGTAAGTTGGTGGGAGAAATGAATTTGACATGTGTACCATTAAAGCATAGTCCATAGGTCACAGAGAGTCAGACACGACTGAGCGACTAACACACACACACAAATACACACACATCATTAAAGTGAAAGTGCAGCTTAGCCCTCTTTCCTAACCATTAAACAAGAATAAGAGGAAAAAGAGAGTGTAGACTGAATGAAGAACAAACAGCTGCGGGTTAAAACAACTCGGTGGATCCCGACATTTTCCAAACAAGTGCATCCCTCCCACCTGTGACAGATCCTGACTGCCTGAGAACAGCCACCCATACCCTCCACACAGGGGCTCGGAGAACTAAAACTGGGGTGCTGAGGATATGTTAGCACAAAACATTTTCCCAATAATTGGTTTAGGCTTCCTATGGACGGCAAAAGGCCTTTTAGAAGTCCGTGACTTGGCTGTACCAATGGAAGAGGGATGTTTTGTTATCCTGCAGGACTCGACTCTGTAACTGGGGTGGTCATACTCCCAGTGACATGGAACCTCAGGATAAGAAAAATAACACATCATTATTACTACCTGGAATCTAACTGCCTAATCACTGCACATGACTCTAAGCATTTTCCATCTAATATCTGATTTAATCCTCATAAGAACCTTAAAAGGTACTACTCCTATCTCCAGGCTTCTCTAATGACTCAGATGATAAAGAATCTGCCTGCAACATAGGAGACACGGCTTTAATCCCTGGGTCAGGAAGATCCGATCCCCTGGAGAAGGGAATGGCAGCCCACTCCAGTATTCTCACCTAGAGAATTCCATGGAGAAGCCTGGTAGGCTACAGTCCATGGGATTGCAGAGTCGACCAAGCGACTCTTTCTTTGGAGAGCAACTCTCTATCTGGACAAGGTATAGAGAAGTTAAATAATTTCCCCAAGGCCACAGAGATAGCAATTCACGACAGCAAGATTACAAATGAATCAATATGACACCAAAGCATATAATCTTGGTAGAGGTTCAAATCAATTGCTAGATTATGTAATTCATTTCAAATATTAAAATTATCCTAGATGTATTATAGAATAAAAGGAAAAATTCCCATTCACTCTGGGAAGAAAAAAAAAAACAGGAAGTTTTGAAGATTGTTCACATTGCGGCTTGCAGCTCTACCCCTTCTTGAGTGGACTTGGACTTGGATTCCCAGCTCTACTTCAGAACCTCAGCAGAGCAAAGTGTTTTAACTTGCAGACTGATTCTAGGTAAGAATTCCTCAGTTAGAGGTGGATCAGGTGACTTAGCACACTTTGAGAAATACTGCTTTGGGGGTATTCTAGGAAACTTTCTGAAGCCACTGAAGAAATTGAGAACTAGGTCATTAGATGTTGACGGCTAATTCCCCCGAACTGCGAATGAGACACATCACCTCAGTCACAGGCGCTGCATGTGAAGAATGCTGTTGGCAGAATGGAGTGAAGGGAAGCAGGAATTCAGAGACTTTAATTCCCAAAGCTCTCTTTTCTTTACAGACCTGCATCTGAGGAAGACATCTGCCCCACACCTTCCACAACTGAAATAACCTGGCTAGAAGCTGCCCCATAAAATGAGCCTGATTCCTCTGAAAAGTAACTGCCAAAGATGGATACACTGCGTATTAATGACCAAATTCAGATATCCTTTATAGAAACCAACACAAAAAGGCTGACAGGAGAAAAAAAAATTTTTTTAATGTCTGTTTTTTTTAAAGTCCCAACACAGGGCATGTTGCCTGGGTCTTGGCACTCATTTGTAAACTGAAGACAGAGGCACTTGCTGTGAGGTTTTGCCTCTCAGTGTTTTAGTTAATAGGTATCCATCCACATATTCGAGCTCACCAAGTTTGCCCTTCCTCTTTGGCTTAAATTATCTATGTCAATTGCATTACTATCCAAGAAAGATGGCTCCAAGTTCAGGACTGCTTTCGGTAATGTGATTAGGTTGTACAGAAATGCTAATGCTTTTCTGGGCCCCAGGCTGACCTTTCCCTGATCCTTTCTGGTCTCTGAGGTAAGTCCTGGCTGCCGCTTCCCTTTGAGGAGGGACACCCACCCCCATTATGATTCCTTGGGGTTTTCAGAAAGGTCACACAGTGCAGCCAAGACTTCAGAGTGTCTGCTTCTGCTGCTACTTACCAGTTGTTCATCCTAAAAAGGTGTTTTTTATCCTCTTTTGGCATCAATTCTCATAACTGTAAATCAGGTATAATATAATCAACCTATTTTGAAGCTCCTGTGAAGATTATATAAACTATATAAGTCACTTAGACCATGAGTGCTTGGTACTCAGAAGGCACTCAAGACATGTCACCTTTTATTAAGACTCCACCGTGTAATATTAACAAGGTTTTGCGTGAACCTAGAGTTTTATACTTCTGAAGCAGTCTCAATTCATTATTGCTACAATCAGCCCTCACAGTAATCGTTTACGATAGACAGGACTAAAGGTTTACGGACACGTCCTGCTATAAGGAAAAGGAACTGACCTGATCTTTACTCGTGAGCTGCGTGTTCATCAGTTCCAGGTACTGGGTCAGAGACCCATCTCCGTCATCTTTGGTTACCACTCCCCACACTCACGCCAGCAGGTATCAATAAATCAAGGCTGGGCTGGACTGAGGGTTTACGGCAAGGGCTGCCCGTGCTATAAACCAAGCAACCCCAGGCTTGTTGCAAGGCGCTGGGGGAACAAATCAGAATCACTGTTGTAGGGAATTCCCAGCTACCCTGAACACACAGACAAGAGGGTTGACTTCCCCAGTCCTGACTCCCACCTCACCCCCCGAGAGGAAAAGCAGCAGCTGCAGGAGCAGGGGCAGCCAGAGGTCACTTAGAGGGAAATGGCAGAACTGCCCTTGCACAACCTCTGAGGCAGCCGGGAATCAGGACAATATGACGCAGCATTATCCAGCCCCTCCTGCTGGGCCAAATGGGGGACCCATAAATGTGGCACTTCAAAGGAAAGGTAATGCTGCCTTCAGTAACCGAAATGGAGTTGCTTTAGAGTAGAGTACAGGCCAGTCTATAAATACCAGGGATTAAAAGGCTTCCTGCAGGGCCCAACTGCCACTGGCCTGAAGACAAAGGCTCTCTGGTTCTCCAGACCCCAAACAGACTCTGAGACGAGTCCTTCAGGTTAGAGCTGCCATCGGCCAATGGTCAACCCCTCCAAAGCAATACCCAAAACTCTTTTTCCTTCTTTTCCAGCTTGGCCAGCCTCTCCTTTCCACATCCTTCACCCAGGACCACCCACTCCCCAGAACCCCTCCACAGCGGCTCCCCCACGCACTCTGGTCTCTCCAGGCTCCCCCTGTCTCCCTCACCACCTCATCCTCCACCCCAACTTCTTCATCAGTATATATTTTTATTTGCCATGAAAACAACAAAGACTTTGGAATCATTTTAACCTTGGTTTGAGGTACACACACTTACACTACTTTTTTTTGGGGGGGTGGGGCCCTGTGCCAGAGTCTTCATTGCTGCGTGGGCTTCCTCTAGTTGCAGCGAGCAGGAGATACTCTCTAATTGAGGTGGGTGGGCTTCTCACTGCAGTGGCTTCTCTTGTTGCAGAGCATGGGCTCTAAGGGCTCGTGGGCTTAGCAGTTGTGACTTCCAGGCTCTAGGGCACAGGCTCAACAGTTGCTGTGCACGGGCTTAGTTGCTCCACGGCACTTGGTGGGGTCTTCCCAGATCAGGGATCGAACCTGTGTCTTCTGCATTGGCAGGTGGATTCTTCACCACTGAGCCACCAGGGAAACCCCAGTACTTAACGTTTTTAGAGCCTGATTTTCTGATGTATAAAGTGGATACAGGCCCACCTAGGAATAGCACCCAGCACAGGGCCTGGCACAGAGCATGCGCTCAGGACCTCCTGCCTTGTCCCAGTCCCCACAGGATTTTTCTTCTTTCCTCTTTCCTGGGCTCTGAGACTCTGATACAGTCATTCTTTCTAGGTATCATACCTGCTACATCCAAAGGTCTCAACTCAAAGGAGTGACTCAAATGATGAACGTTTTAGTCACTGATGTTATCTGTGGAGCAGACACATTCTGGGCAGCCGGTCCCATCAGCAACCTTCAAATTACACTCAAGACAGGTCACCCTCTATCTCCTCACCACAAAGGACCCATCTGAGGAGGAAAGCAACCAGAGGGGACAGGAGGACACGGAGTTGGGAGTCACTTCTGGCCAGAGGCAGGAGATGAATAAAGTTGTTAAGATAAGGGTAGCACTTCCACACGCAATTAAAACCCCAAAAGAAAAATTCCCATAATTCCACATTTACATGTAAAACTTTCAAATTAATTCTGACAGCAAGAACACCTGCCAGTTTTGCTAGAAACACCATCTGGTTCACTTCTGATAAGGCCCAGGCACAACTTCACACGGGCCAGGAACTGTCTACAGTCTGGTTCCCAAAAGGTGGCATCCTAGATGACAGCTCCAAGGCAGGTGCCATTCCCCCCTCCCTGGAGCCCCAGAGCCGCTGCTGCCAGCTCCTGCTTAGGCCTGAAATAAACCCAGAGTTTGATTCTTCCCTAAGTTTCTCCTCTAAGACCTCCAGGCACTACCCTTACAATCAGGATTAATTTAGGCAAGTCTGTCTTCAAAAACCAGATAAATACTACAGCAACATGACAAACAGCCTGAACCACTTGAGTTTCAGAGGGGCTTTTACAGAGTGGGTGGGAGGGCTACTTCTTCACTCAAGAGTCTTAAATTTGTGATTAGCTAACTGTAAGAGGGTCCCCTCCACGAGGCCTTTAAGGTCCTCCAAGTGTCTTCCTTTCACCAAGCCAACAGGAAACACTTTGATGCACTTCATGAGGCCTTCAGGCCGCCATAAATAAGGAAAAGAAAGCAGCCTGGGAGTCAGAGCAGACTTGTCTCGAGGTGCAATGACTTGGCTGGTGGTAGCGCCACAGCAGGCCCACTGTTCAGATCCTGATGGGAAATTAAGCATAAAATGTGAACTCAACACCCACAGCAAGGATACACTCCAAGGAAAAACGGACTACAAGGCTCACCAGCCACCACCAAATGCAAATGGAAAAGGGTGTGTTCGAAACACAGGGTAACAGGATAAAAGCTATCAAGGGCAAGACTCTGCACAAGTATGCACACGCTTTTTTCCAGTACGCCAGACAAACCTGGGCTGCTAAAGCTGCAAACACTGCAGTGCCTATACTGTTCACCAATTCTGGGTAAGGACTTCGTGACCCCTGTGAAGAAGGGAGCAAGGCAAATGTGGTCACGCCTGTTATGTAAAAAGAGAACTGAAAAGGGGAGGGTGAGAAGCATACTGTACAAACCCAAGGTGAGAAGCCAGGGCAAAATCAGCTCTGGCCCCACAAGTGGGTTTGGTGACTAGAACCTCTCATTCTCCTGAAAACAAGACTGGGCAGAAATCACTCAGGGTCTTTATTTATTTTTTTTTTTTCCCTCTCAAAATGTGAATACACAGAAAAGGAAGCTCAACACTGATTTCCCACCAAGTCTGGCTTCAGCTCACCCAGTCAGCCGCACAGACAGGCAGCTAGCTGAGGAGCAGGTGGAAAGTCACCGGCAGCCCCCAAGGGGTGTGGAGAGAGAAGCTGAGAGGCCTTGTGCTAGCCTTCCAGGACAGGAGGAGGAGGCCTGGGAGGCTGTTGGTGTGGACTAGCGGCAGGGCAGGTTAGCAGAGAAGGCTAGACTGAAGGAGCTGGGAAAACTGAACCCACTACAAGGGCAGTGTTCAGGAGTCCCCCACAAGACAAGCAGGAGGATGTGAAAGAAAAGCAAGAGGAAACGAGCCCCTCCCTTCTGTCAATGTGGATGCAGTCCATGTGCCTTGGAGAGTGGAGAAAGGAAGTGGTCCTAAACCAGCCTCTGCCCTTCTCGGACAAACTGACCTTCAGTAACCCCCGCTCTCCAGGCCAGCGGCGTGTTTCACATCCACAGCCCTGGCCGGGGCTTCCCATCTGCCCACTGGTGAGACCTCTCTGGTTTGCAAGAGGGGCCAATAGGCCACAAGAGCATTGGCATCACCATTTCTGCTGCTAACTCAGCACTTGGCCTTAAGACAGGACACCTGGCCTAAACTATACTCTGTGCCTCACATTCTGAAGCTTTCAAGTGGGCACCACTCTCTCCTCACTTCCAGGGTAACTGAGAGGATAACAGGCTAACAGGCAATAATTATTGAGCACCGACTAGGAGCCAGGCACCGGGCTAGCTGCTTTGCGTGTCTCCTCCAAACCCCTGTATGTAGCAGATATTGACTTTAACCCCATTTTCAGTTGACAAACTGGGGCTTAACAAAGAGACTCACCCAAAGTACGTAAGTCAGACAGAAAACCTAACGCTACAAAAAGCAAGGGTCAACTACTAAACATCACCTCTTTCCCCAAATAAAATGCCATGAGTTATCTTTTAATTGTCAGACACCATACCGAGTGTTTTAACTATCCCATTTTATTTTTGTGACAATCCTAGGAGGGGTTACTTTTCAACATAATTTAAATCATTTAAGTTATCCATGCCAATGGTGAAAATTCAAATGAAACAAAAAGCAAGTTTAAGAAGTTATAGTTAACCACTGTAAAGCAATTATCCTCCAATTTTTAAAAAATAAATTAAAACAAAAAGAAATTCTAGTTTCCTGTTACCCTTTATCACCCCAGAACTCCCCATTCCAGGTAATTATTAATACTCTGGTGGCTACCCCTCAAGAGCCAGCCAGTGGGAACATTCTCACCTCCACTTCACAAGGGATAAAACTCCACGTCTGAGAGGTTAAGCCCGCTCAGGGTCATGAAGCTGGGAAGTGGCTGAGCAGGGCCAGCATGAGGACAAGGCCTGCTCCGCGCCTCCCACTCATACCCACTCCCCCAAACAATCGTCCATTTTCATTCGCCATAGGAAAGGGGGAAACTCTGCCTGGCCCGCAGCCAGTCTCACTCCTCCACTTTCCTGACCAAATGGAAAAACAGCCAGAGCGGTCTGAGCACACCCCGCCCCAGCAACGTTAGTGCTGCTTCGTGTTTTCAAATCTAAGCTGTCCTGGGCGAGGCAGGACCTTCCCCTCCAGCCCGCTCACTGTCCACACAGGCTCTTCTGCCTCTGAAAGGGAGAGAGGCAGGACAATGGGGAAGAGAAGAGGAGGTCAGGACAGGCGTGCAGGAGACCCTGGATCCCCATGTCAGCAAGAAAGGACACTCTTCAGGACGGCCTAGGACTGGGAGGCGTCTTAGGGGGGCTCTGGACCCACAGTTGGTGTCCCAGTCAGAACACACCTGCAGAAAGACAGAACAGGACTGCAACAACGCTGATACAGGATACAACTGCAGAGCCCTCAAGATCCCCACACAGAGTCCTAGGAACTTAGAATTTCTGCTCTGGCTCACTCCCAAATGGACCCTCTATTAACCCCAAAACTGCACAGGCTTCTAAATACCAGGGTGTTGCCCCTGTGGCCTCCCTGCTCCTCTGAAAAAATAAAAGTGAAATCTTCTCAGACTATACAGCAATGCTTTTTCCTTAGTTAGGAGATGCAATGTGCCCTTTTGAATTACACATACTTTCACATCTCTGTCCCACTGATACACAAAAACATACTGACATACTGATCTAGAGAGCACCCACGCCGACACAGGGGTAGGGACGAGGAAAGGGGCTGCTACATTGCTTTTCATGCACAAGTTAAAATCTACCAAGTCTGCAATTCCAGGAGTTTTCTTGTTTCCCAGCAGGATACCAGTGTGTGATTCAGCCTCAGCCCCAGCTGACTCAGCGCCCCTATTTATCAGCACAGTGAATTCTAAATGCCCACTGGTCAGCAAAGGCCTTGGCTGTCCCATTTGTAAAATGGGACTGAAATCTTCCTCACAGTAATTATCTGATTCCTTATGTAAAGTACTTTGTAAAATAAACAGATCTTTATTGCTATTAATATGAACATTCAACCTGCCTAAGTAAATGAGGAAGAAACTTAAACCAGCCCTTCTCTCCTCTAGGGGTTTGAAATCTATGAGAGGAAAAGACTAACCAAATACTGACAAACGATTCAAAACCTCTGTTATACCGTGCTGCAAATAATCCCTGTGGGGAGATGATTATGTGGGAAAGAGCATTCAATACTTGTTCAATTAATAAATGAGTTCCGATGCACTGCTTGAAAAATATCTACTTGTTACCATCCACAGAAAGTTTTACCAATACGAAAGGCTGTGAAATCTGTTCGTGCACTGTCTCACATACATTCCAAGAAAGCGGTCAGATTTGCAGAGAGCAGCCGTTCTTTCAAAGGCGTGATTTTTCAAACCACACACAGATCTTCAAAGCAGATGACCCACACAATTCTATTTTATAATTCCAGGAGTAAAAGTACCAACCCAGAAGAGCTCAGGTTTCCCTGGTGGCTCAGTGGTAAAGAATCCTCCTGCAATGCAGGAGATGCAGGTTCAATCCCTGGGTTGGGAAGATCCCCTGGGGGAGGAAATGATAACCCACTCCAGGATTCTTGCCTGGAGGATCCCACGGACAGAGGAGCCTGGCAGACTACAGTCCACAAGGTCACAAAGAGGTGTACACGACTGAGCATGCACCCAGAAGAGCTTGGTTCCGGAGAACAGAAAACAAGCCATCTTATGTTAACCACTTCCTTGCCTGCAGCCAGATGTGCAGTGGATGTCATGTATCTGTAAAAAAAAAAAAAGGCCAAACAAGTAGATGGCACACGTGTAAATTGGATTAAGGGTGTGACTGATACCTCTTGAGGCTTTTAAAAGAATGACAGTTTTCCAGAAACAAAGTCCTGCACCTGAATATCAGAAGGGGTAACTCTCTGGTCTAGGATCAAAATTCGTAAGGGGTCCTGTAATTTGTTTTTGACTGGCCTCACTGAAACATTCTGGACAACAACCAATATCCTCTCTTTCCTTCCTTCCCTCCCTCCCTCCACCTCCACGGGTCCTGAGCTCTCTTCTTTTCCAGCCACCAGTCGGAATGAACTTGATGAATGTTAACAGCTTCTTATCACCCTGTTTATATTTGTTTTCCACTCAAGCCAGGCCTCCCTCAAAATGTTTCTTTCTAGAATTTTATCAATAATGCCACTCTTACATTTCTTGTCATCAAGGCTCAAAGTCACCTTGCCCTCTCACCCTTTTTACTTTAATCCTCTACATATGGTCAATTCTTATCAACCAGTTAATCCAGGAGCTGAGTATAAAGAAGTGGACGAGACAAGCACTGACCCTGAGGAACTTACAATCTTAGCCAAGAACCTGAGCCTACGTGGGAAGTGTGCTTATTGGGACCCTTATCTGCGCCAGTAGTGTACTGGGGCCTTTACCACCCTGGCAGGTTATAAAGCCAGATATAACAGGAAGTGAAAGTGAAAGTCACTCAGTCGTGTCCAACTCTTTTCAACCCCATAGACTGTAGTCCATGTAATTCTCCAGGCCAGAATACTGGAGTGGGTAACCTTTCCCTTCTCCAGGGAATATTCCCAACCCAGGGATCAAACCCAGGTCTCCCACATTGCAGGCACATTCTTTACCAGGTGAGCCACCAGGCAAACCCAAGAATACTGGAGTGGGTAGCCTATTCCTTCTCCAGCAGATCCTCCTGACCCAGGAATCGAATCAGGGTCTCCTGCACTGCAGGTGGATTCTTTACCAACTGAGCAACCAGGAAAGCCCCATAATAGGAAGAGATACTGCAAATTAACATTATTTAAAACTGAGACTTAAAGGAAAAGGAGAAGAAAAGATTCCCTAAAGAATGCACACCACTGATCCTACTTCCGTCCCAATTTCTCACTGTTAAACTCACACAGGCTTTTCTCTCTAAACTAAAAGAAAGGTGGGGGAGCGGGTGAAGGGAAGATACTTCAGGGTCAGAAAACATTCACACATTAAAAACTGACTGGGACTTTCTGGCAGCCCAGTGGTTGAGATTTCATACTTCCATTTCAGGAGACACCGGTTTGATACCTGGTCAGGGAACTAAGATCCCACAGACTGTGCAGCACTCAAGTAAAGCCAGAAAATGGGAGTCCAGACTCCAAATTCCTAGACCGAGCTTGCTCTACAGAGAAAGGCAATTTGCTCTCTTGCTAGGGAGGCCAGGTAGAATTCGCCAAGAGAATGTTTCAAGCCCTCCTCCTTTCCAAGGTGATTGTGGGTTTGGAGCACAAATGTCCCTGAAAAAGCCAGAGCCACTCCTTTTGAGTAGCCAAGCTGAACGCCTGCTTTACACAACAGATTCCTCCAGCACTACTGTCATATTAAATAACCCCCGGGTATTCCCCCAGACTGTTAACCTCATGAGGGCAAGTGCTGTGTCCATTTTGTTCTTTGTTCACAATGCCTGAGCAACCACAGGCATTCACTAAGTACCTGCCACACAAATGACCTGATTCCTTCCTTCCTCTTGGTTTCTGTAGCAACCCTCTGCCCACCTCCCACCAGTCTGACGTCACAGCCCGACCAGACTTTCAGCTCACAAATGATTAGGACTTGAGGGCACATGTAAAGGGGAAACTAGGATGGACCAATGAAATCTTATGAAACCCAGAGCCTGTTTTTCTTGCCATCCTGCTGTGTAACAAGCAAAATCCCCCACAGGACCGAAACAAGGAGGTAGACCGCCTTCCCATGGCACAGTTTCTACCTGGGGGTGGATGAGAATCAAGGATTGATAAAGGTGTGGACTAGCCAACACACCATGTGTTAACCCTCTAGAAATGCCCTGGGCGTGCCAACTGAAAGAACAGCACCCACTGAACACAAAACTGCTCACTGGCTATCTGGAGAAAGATAGTATATGCGACAACTCAACCCAAGAAGTCTGTTTCCTTCCTCGCTGCTTAAAGACACAGTTAGAGACCTTGTTCACACTGCATGCATGTGGACGGGTGGCTGACCCACATGAAATAAACCTGAGGAAACCAGAACCACGGTTGCAAAGGGTTTTGGTCTGCTAACAGGGTGGGAAGGAGAGGCAGTCAGCTCGCCCAGACAGCATGTTCTCAAATACTGGGCAGTCCTCCTACATCCAGGATGCCACCAGTACCTGCCACCGCCTCACCTAGGCGAGAGAGACCGCAAGGGGAAAATGACTCAGAGAACACATCCCGTCGGCCTGGAGTCAGAGTGTTTTTTAAATTGTAAGGAAGCACAGTACAGAGATAGAAGAGTTAAGCAGGCCAGGCTAAACACAACAACTCCCATTTTAAGGAACAGTTCTTCTTCCGAAGAACTGAATTTAGAGGCTCATTCTCTTGTAATTTCACTACTAAAGACTCAAAAGCCACAATCACAGAGGGATATGAGTTTGTTTCTAACGATATGAACCACATACCCTTTTGGGCTCCAGCCCTCTTTCCTGGAAGAGGCCCAGGGAAAAGAAGCTGATCACACTGGGACAGAAAATGTACCAGACTAGGAATCTGAAGCCCTGGCTTCTGCCCTGGCCCCGTCAGCACTCAAGGAAATGAGCTCTGAGCAACCATATCCCATTTTTCTCTATAAAGTGAGGTGGTGAAATGAGACCATCCTCAAGCCCCATTGTTCCAACTCCGGCATTTCACGAGCTCTCTCTGGTCACATGCCTGACGTACTGTGCAAGTAACATCTGGATACTGTGTCCTCACTCTTTTGAGACTCCTAGTACTTAGGAACAGAATTTAAATTAACAGGTAGTGAAAGTGAAAGTGTTAGTTGCTCAGTGACTCCACGGATTGTAGCCCATCAGGCTCCTCTGTCCATGGGATTTCTCAGGCAGGAATACTGAGTGGGTTGCCATTCCCTTCTCCAGGGGATCTTCCCAAACCAGGGATCAAACCCAGGTCCCCCGCATTGCAGGCAGATTCTTTACCATCTGAGCCACAAGGGAAGCCATTAACAGGTAGAGCCTACTCCAAATCTAAAACTTTTGGCAGTGAACAGTGGCTGTGAAGTTATGGCTGCACTCATACACATTTACACACACATACACGAACTTTCTGGAAGAACTGGTCCGGGGACTTAGCTACAGGTACAGGAACCTGAAACAGGTACAAGGGAAAATAACTCAACTTCCTAGGTTTTGTCTGGCTTGTGGACAAAAGGCATGTGGCCTGTGTCCCACATATTTCTGAGGTAGAACTTTCTGGACTCTCTGATCCTCAGGTGCCCTATACATGCACACTTTCAAGAGATTCTGGTAGGAATCTAGGAGCAGGAGAAGCAAGACCAGCTACTAATCACAAATGCTAGGAGTTCCAATTAAGACAAGGGCGAAAGTAGGCATGGCACTATTTCAGTACTGAGGCTGCTATGATGCAAAGCCACCCAGGGGTAGACTCTGTGGAGGAAATGACACTCCCAGCAGCACCATCTGTTCCTCTTTGTGTCTGGCATGATCTATATTTTAAACCTTGGGTGCAACTAAGGTCTGCCTGTAAGAGCTGTTCTAAAGAATATTTTTTCTAGACTTGTGTTTACACAGCCCCTCCCCCTCCCCCATCACTGGCTGGCTTTCTCTTCATCAGGCACGCCACTCCCCAGCCCAGCAGCAGCCTCAAGCAGGTGCACAGAGCCCTTGCATGCAATTTTTCATACAGAGAGGAAAAACTTTTGAGAACTATAAATTACATTGATAAGGAAGGCTCTGTGGGGTTCATGGTAACTCTCTTTCCAAAAGACATGATGATGTGATTTAGAACTGGGAGCCTTCATGCTAAACCACCACCCCACCCCTCTCCCCGCTCCCTTTTTTTTTTTTTTAAAGTAGCAGTACATGTGCACTGAATTTAAGCACTATTGCATCTATTAGCTCTCACTACTGTTTATAAAGTTCTGCACCAAAGACCTGGAAACAATGCTATTGGAGAGTTCAAACTTCTTAAATATGTGATATAGACAGAGAGATAGAGCACCTCTTCTTAAATTCAGGGCAATACCTTCAACATCTTTCGACAAGAGATCTCACTATACTGTTCTTACCCAAACAAACAACATAACCAAGTAGAACATTAAATCCAAAATAAAAATACAGATGCAGCTTTAAAAATAATTCCCTGAGAAATTAAAAAATCTATGCCTACACAAAAACCATGAGTTCATAGCAGCACTATTCATAATCACCAAAACAGAACCAACCCAAATGTTTTTCTGCTGATGAATAAACAAAATATGGTATATCTATACAACAGATTATTCAGCAATAAAGCAGAATGAAGTAGTGACATATGTTACAACATGGATAAGCCTCAGCAACATTATGCTAAATTAAAGAAGGCAATCATTAAAGACTGTATAATATATGATTCTATTCAAATGAAATGTCCTCATACGTAAACTACAGATAGAGCAGTGGACTAGTGGTACCCCTGAACCAGAGGAATTGTAGAGAAATAGGGAGTGATTACTAATGGAGTTGCTTTGGGAGGTGATGAAAATGTTCTAAGATTAGATTAGATTAGATTATGGTGATCGCTGGACAATGCTAAATATAGTATAATCCATTGCTTGTACATTTGAAATGGATGATCTTTATGATATATAAATTATGTCTCAATAAAGTTGTCTTTTAAAAATGTCATGACAAAATAAAATCACCCTCCAAAAAAAAATCTCCTTGAGCCAACTTAGAAATAATCTAGATGTATAAAATGAATGAAAAAAAAAAAAAAATGAAGTTGCTCCGTCGTGTCCAACTCTTTGCAACCCCATGGACTGCAGCCTACCAGGCTCCTCTGTCCATGGAATTTTCCAGGCAAGAGTACTGGAGTGGGGTGCCACTGCCTTCTCCAGGGGATCTTCCTGACCCAGGGATCGAACCCAGGTCTCTCGCATTGCAGGCAGACACTTAACCATCTGAGCCACCGGGGAAGCAGATGTATAAAAAAGGGTATTTAAATCACAGCTGATCTAGTTAACGGAATTTTATAAAGCCACTAAAAATAATTATAAAAGTTATGTGTCATTACAGGAAAATGTTTATGCTGTAATGTTGGATGATAAAAAGAAATAGAAAATCGAATGTACAGGACTACCACAGAATACATACATGGACACGATGTTTGTGTTAGCATGGTAGAATCACAGTGGTTCCCCTCCTCTATTTTCCAAGTCTTCTGTAATCTTGTCCCAGCATATTAACAATTTAAAAAAAAAAGCCTCAGTCTCCCCTCTCCCCTCAGTTTGTCTTGACAACTTAAAATGCAAAATAAGCAAAACCACCTTGTTCTCTTTTTCAAGTTCTCTTTTTTAAACTCCCATCAACTCAGTTTACTGAGATCAACTAAGAATAACCCAAAGAAGGAAGAAAGGGATGAATACTCCTTTCCCATTCCCAGAAGCATGTTTCATTGGCCTCAGTTCAGTTCAGTTGCTCAGTTGTTTCTGACTCTTTGCGACCCCATGGACTGCAGCATGCCAGGCTTCCCTGTCGATCACCAACTCCCGGAGCTTACTCAAACTCATGTCCATTGAGTCAGTGATGCCATCCAGCCATCTCATCCTCTGTCGTCCCCTTCTCCTCCTGCCTTCAATCTTTCCCAGCATCAGGGTCTTTTCCAATGAGTCAGTTCTTCGCATCATTAGCCTAGTCTAGCCAAAATTTCAGCAATAAGAGTCTACATATAGGGCAATTTACACTCTAGTCTTCAACTTCTGTGAATGAAGGCAAGTCACTGCTGGCAGGAGGCTGGATTTGGAAAGATTAGACTTTCCCCTTCTTAAAAACGGACAGAAAGAGTGCTTTAGCAGCACACATACTAAAACTGAAATTATACAGAGAAGATTAGCATGGCCCCTGCGCAAGGATGACATGCAAATTCGTGAAGTGTTCCACAAAAAAAAAAAAAAGACAGAAAGAAAGGGTAAATTGGGGAAAAAACCCCTATCTGTGTCTCTTCCCTGAGTTCTGTGTTCAATCACCAACTACAGGAGGAAAGAATCCTGAGTCATCAAATTTTTCACCACACAAGATCCTCTTGAGTAATGAGGAACTGTCAGTCACAACTTCTGCATCTACAAACCCAGGCTAACTTTGATCAGGAATCCCAGGCTAACTTTCCCCAGATTAAGCAATGAGGCTCTGCCAAAAAAAAAAAAATAATAATAATGCTTGTATACGTGTTGGGGGGTACACTTAAGGGCACACTGCTATCAGGTAATTTTATAAGGATCCACTAACACTGGCGACACTAACAGGGAACTACATCTGTTTCTGCTTGAGAAAAATGCTTCAATAATATCCTGTTTCTGGAGGACTGCATGAATTCTTGGCACGCAGCTTCTGATGTTTCAAGGGTGGCTATTTTCCTCTTTTGAAATGGAAGAGTCAGGGAGGCAGAATACATCACAGGCAACAATAGAGTCTGTGAAACCCACTTAGTTTTCACCATGGTAGCTGCGTTCCCTGTTCCTGCTGTACCAGCACCTTCACAGAGACTCAACCGTCCCCTAGCCCTGACGACAGCACAGGTGGCCTTCCACAGCTGCAGCAACCCAGCTCAGCACCACTGCAAAGTCTACCAAAGGAGTGGAGACTTCCACACTCAGGTATGAACCAGACGATCAGAGAGCAAATGGAGGAATCCTGCCGGTTTCTAGGCCAAGGAACTAAGAGGGAAAGAAAAAGGCCAGCACCACAGACACAGGTGAGCACAAGAAAAGGGAAACATCCGTAGGTGCCCACAGACTCTGCTGCTAAAACCTAGCCTTTGTCTGAGGTGCCTCTTTCCAGCATCTCTACTTTTTCTGATAAAGATTTTACAAAGAGACACCAGAACTCATAGCCATCTAAGGGTAGAACGGCTGCTGCCATGAATCCTAGCCAGGGCAGGAGTGAACGTGTCTTGATGCTCAAGGATGGTCCTTGAGCTGTCCTGAGACTGCTTCTTTGGTCTCAGATCCATAGTTGTTAGCAGCTTCCAACACCCATCACATATCCCCCAGCCCCAGCCTCGAGCTGCAGCCTTCATTCCAACCAATAAGGAAACAACACTGGCATATCATGGGCCTTATTTCTCACTGCTCTAGTTTCAAGTTTCCTGCAATGTGGCAATGTAACTTAAGAATATTAATTTTTTTTAAACTCATTCCATTAAGTGAAGCCTCACCACAGTTGGATATGTGAGTGGACCCTAGCCTGAAGCCATCTCGACCAGGAGAAAGAGTCTCTATTAACATACAAGCATTTGTCCCAATGCTTACTCTTAACCCAAGAAGCAAATGTGCACTCAAGTCTGCACCACAGTAGTATCTGCCTGCAAAGTTAAAAACAAAAAAGGCACTGGGCTTCTCCCTCTCCTTGTCCCTTCTCCTGTTTCTCCTACTGCCTGAGGGAATACCCCCAGACAAGACTTCCCTACTGTCCAGGAGAATGGAAGAGAGAAAAGGAATCCTGCTAGTCAGCTTTCACTAGGAGATCACATGTCAGTTCAGGAGCTCAGGAAAGTGCTTCCTGCATGGCAATTACACAACTGGGCCTGGTGGGTCTGCAGACATTCAGGCCTCCAAGTGGGCATGTCAGGCCTGGACACAGGCATCATGTCCCTCTCTGCAAATCGCCCCTTGGTAAACGGAGAACTAGAGAGGAAGACGAGGACATGTGCTCTCTGGCCTTCCTTCTCCGCCTGCAAGAGGCTCTGCTCAAGACATTCTCCCCAGTTCAACTGTTTTGGAACAGAAATAAGGAAGATTACATGACTCACGAATTTTTTCAAAGACACAGTACTATAATTCTCTGGGCCACAGACAGATACCAGTAGTTATCTGGTTATCAAAGAGCTAAGAATGTGGAAAAAGAGAACAAGGAAACATTTTAAACATAAGGCAAATTTTTTTCCTGGAGGATGGAAATGCATAATGCTGAGTAGCAGTAAACTTAAAATACGTTCTTCCTTTTAAGAAGTCAGGTGAATAATTCCCTTTGGAGGGTGCATACATGTGTTATGGGGGGTGGGGAGGAAGCTATAGAGATTGCTGCCCTGGCCATCGCAAGGGAGGAAATCCCCTACGAAGAGACCATTACATGACAGCACAAGTTCAACCACCACATGATGGAGACCAGCCAGGAGACCAGACAAAGTGCTGAGGGCTCATCGTCTGCCAGCCTGCATCTGTAATAGCTCATTCTACCTTTCTTCCTTTCGTTTCTATCTGCCCAAATTCTGACCTTTGAGCAGGCAAGCCTCAAGCAAATAAGCTGAACTCTGCCATCTGACAAAGGGTTTGCTCTGAGGGTTTAAGCACTGCAGGGTGGTGGTGGTGGCGGTGGGGGAGCCCTGGGATGTCTTACTCTGATTAGGGACCTGCCCCATCTAGCTGTAGGTGAGGTTTGGTTTCACAGAACACTTCTACTACAGTATCCAAAAAGCCACTCTGTGGACAGGGATTTCTATTTATCAGGTCTTGTACCAGTACTGTCCCCTATTAACACACTGGGCAGAACTTCCTTAAGCAGCAATGGCCACCAGTGAAAATTAACAACATAATCCAAAATGAGTTGATTTAAAAACTGTGAACTCTGTAAGGAATGGCTGGGTTCTGTCTTATTCACTGCAGTAACCCGAATACCTAGCACACAGTGCCTGGCATATATCCTATATCACAAAAACTTTCGTGAAACTAAAGAAAAGAAAGAATGTATGAACAAGCGAATGTTGTGCAAACATACCATCAATGTGTACCCTGGAGAAAAGAAATAAGGATGCAAGTGATCTGAGAAATAGCCGGAGGAAGTACCTACCACCAGAGGACATTCTATGGGAACAGCAGCATCAGGCCTCCTTGCTGAACTTCCCTCGAGCCAGCTAAAGATGTGTTTTCAACGCTTTTCTCCTGGGTCTCACGGTGCCCCAAACCACCTCCTTCTCCTGACCTCCCTTACGGGGTAACTTTTCCCACTTCAGCTGCCCCCACAGTCACAACCCTGTGGGAGGGTCAGACCGACACCAATATTTGGAGCTTCTAAAAACCAGAAATTAAAAAAAAAAAAGTCTACATACACAAACAGGAAGTGGTTTCGGTGCGTCTCAGCCCGGATAATAATGAAGTTTTGAGATTAAAGACCAGACGAGACGCGGGAGCTCCATGAAGCTCCGGGGCTTGCACACCTCGGCTCCAAGGTTGTCCTGCGAAGTCCACCATCGCTAAGCCGACCCTGCCCCAGCTCGGGACCCGCCGCTTTCGTTGGCCCTGACGCGAAAACGGTTAACAAGTAATAAAGAAAAGAAAGCCTCTGCCTACCTCCTCTCCTGCGACCTGCAAAGTGCGGTCTCCACCCTGAACTCCGGTCCAGAGCGCGACCCCGCACGACCGGAGAGGCCCCTGGGCAGCGCGCCCCGGTCCCGGCCACCAAGCTCCCGGCCGTAAGCCTGCCGGTCGGTGCTCCTCCCGGCCTCGGCACACAGCCCACCCCGCCAGCCCTCCCGGCCCACGCCAAGCACCGGGGCTCGCCGCCCGGGGAGTTGGGGTGACACCCCGGGGCGCCGGGCCAGGAAGCG